>NC_133860.1:62133418-62442292 GCF_047830755.1 Zonotrichia albicollis | reverse complement strand
TCAGAAACTTGGGTTGCCACAGTCACTGCATGGCAACAGCGTGGCTAAGCAGGTGAGGAGAAGATGATGAGGGTGGTCAGTGAAGTCACTTTGCTGGCTAACCCCAGGGGAAGGAGGGCTGCCCAACACCATCTGTATTGACAGCCTTTTTTCCTCTCCCACAAGGCCACCTTCCTTCTCTGTTCCACTCATTCCACCCTTGTTGTGGGTTCGGTCACATCTCAGTTTCCCCCCTTTCTCAACTTCCAGTCTCCCACTGAGCCAAAAATGACCGTGTGCTGCTCCCTACTCTTCCTCCAGCCTTATCTCCCAGACACATCGCGCTCCCCAAGTTCTCTGCCCTCACTCTCCTCCCTCTTTTTTTAGGTCTCCACTGAGGACCTCTTATTCACTCATTTCCCCACTGTTCAATGTCCAGCCCCACAAATCCCAGTCCTGTCCCTGCTTTTCCTACAATTCACCTGTTCCTTTGAATATGGTCCCAACCTGACCTCTCCCTGGTCACACCTCTCCCTGGTAATACATCCCATATGCAATATCACAGCAACACTGCCGACTGGGCATCTGGTTTCCCCTGGCTGGGGCTAGAAACTTTTCCTGGGCTCATCAGCAAGGGGAAGGCATTTTAGGGCTGTTGGTGCAAGGACACACTGCAAAACTTTTGCTGAACTAATGCAAAGTGTGAATCTAAAGTACTTCCATTACACTTAGGTGAGAACACACCTTCAGAAAAATGTCATCTTAATTCTTTCTGCTTTATAGCTAAAAATAATAAAAAGCCACAAGTGATGATCCAACATGACTTAATGTATGCACTTTAAAGCTCATTTGCACAAGCTTTCCACGTGCCCCTGTATAAGCAGACCACTGACCACAGACTCTTCCCTTCCAAGCCGTTTTTTGCCTGCATTTGATTCTCCCTGATGAATGCCTGAACAAGTGGGTAGAGTGGCAGCACTCAGTGGTTCTGTTTAGAAACACAACAGCAATAAAATACAACCTCAGTTCCTCAGTTCCAGTTCCTCCTCTACTGCAGAGGAGACCCAGCAGCCTCAAAGCCAATCCATGACCAGTTGCACCCCTGTTTACAGCACACAGAAGAGTAATCCACTTTCATACGAACCTTCTGGTACAAGAAGCCTCCCTGAGAGGTAACAAGCATTCCAGCAACAGTACATACATTTGCAGAGTGGTACAAAGGTTCTCTGCCACCTCATCTTGAGCAAAGCCTACTGACTGATGCTATACCCATCCTGAACTCCTGAGAGTTTACATGCTAGTTACTGGAGCATTTCCTCTCCCCATTCTCTGCAACACAGAGGTAAATTTATGAAAATAAGCATCAGAAATGTATTGCCTTTTTAAAGTTTTATTACTCAGTAGTCTGGTAAAATCCTATTTCTTAGGAAAAATTATATGTAGCATTGTCTTATTTTATTTTTATTTCTTAATTTGTTAAGTTCAATCTACTGATCAATTTAAACATCATCCTAGAATTATGCTATAGTAAAACAAATGCACATTTAGAGAATAAATGGAATTGATTATCTTCTGGAATAAAAGGCCTTACTAAATGACGTATTTAAATACAACCCCTCAATCCCTCGCTGAAGAAGCACCTGGTAATTCACTTTTTGGATCAAACTGCAACTCCACAAAAACTTTATGACCTCATGTGGTCTTTCCACCCCCACGTTCCTACCTAGAAACATTATATACAGTATGCTCCAGGCAAGAACTGAGCTAGAAATGCGGATGGTGGTTCTGGGGAAAGAGATATAGCAGACACAGGGCAGAAGCACAGCACTGAGAACATGATAAACAGACAACTGCTTAGGGAAGATGCCCTGTAGACTCATTCCTGGTCAAGTGATTATCCTCCCCTCTTGTTTGAAAAACCCTCCACACCCAGTAATTTCCCTTGTCAAGCAGGCCCACATCACTTCATCCTGAAGCATATTTTGTTATATATAAAAATGACCATTTTGATCAGACAAAAAGCTAAACTAGCTGAGTACCCCACCTTCAGCTACAGCTGATTATGGGTGACAGGGGCAAAAAAAACCAGCAATCATTGGCTGTGATGCTCTTGGACATAGTAAAGCCCTACAGGTCAGCAAGCTGCAGTGGAAGCAGGTGAGATGCTTGGGAGCCTTTTTGGTGTGATGTAGATTCAAAAGCTGCCGCTTGTTCCTCTGGTGCTCTCTTGGCGGTGGACAGAAACCTCAACAGGCTCCTAGGCAGGACATGGTCTGGTGTCGTGGGGCTTTACACCATCATTTGTGATGCCAGCCCTTGAGCAGACTGGACAGACATGTGCCCTGTTGATGGTCAGGAGGAGATGTGCAAACACTGTGAGGGTAATCCTGTCTCGTGCTTTTTATCTTATCTACTCCCCAGTGTAGAGTCAGCAGTCACCATGGTTTTCTGCACGGAAATAGCCTCACAAACTAATTCCAGTTCTAAAAACCTCAAGTTGTTCCTTATCCCTCCACTCCAAAGTGATTTATAGCTCTTATTTGTGCCTGGAGTCTTTGGCATTGATATGAAATGAACTAAGCTTTGCCATGAAACTGATAGCAAGAAACATCATGAAATGTGCCATGAAACAAAGCGATTCTGAGACTGCTTGGTATTTCTATAATCTGTTAAAGAAGTTGTTTACTAACTGCAGCTTTAAAAAAAAAAATCAAAGTGAACTCACTACTTTGGACATTTCTACATTTCCCTGATGACCCATGGTGAGATTTTCTGGTTTTCCATGAAAAGTTGTTTCCCTGCATTATCAAAAGAAGATGCATCTTTTGCTCTCTATCACATTAATACAGAATTAAAAGGGTTACTTAGGAAAATACACTGCCTTCTCACAGAGGCTTTCAGTTCTATTCTTTAAGGACAGCAGTGTTTTCCAAATTTGTGCCATCTGGCTGTCAGCATATTTCACAGGACCGCTCCCCAAGGAGGTCTTTTCAGGAGCTCCATAATTTTTATGGAACCAGAGTTAAAAATGTCTTAGAAAATAAGTCTTTTCTTGACACTTCTTCAGTGGATAAATTCTGTGTTGCAATATAGCTCTAGGAGGTCTTGAAATTCAAATAAACTCCTCTCTTGCTGCATTTGTGACGGACTGGAGTGCATGTGTATGCACAACTCCACATACATGTTTACACTAATATTGCTCCAACACGACTCTGGGAAAAAAAAAGAGAGCTGACCATCTCTTTATGAAAGCTAAACAGTTTAGAATTGAATGAGTAAAAGCTATCACCTTGCTGTTATAAAGCGGGTAAGATGAAAAAGATGCCAAAACAATCCCAAATGTACAGGTACCTGATTTCACACATCAGATGAGTTAACAGCAAACATTAGACGTTAACAGCAAACCTCAACAGCAAACATTAGATGTTCAATTTAATCATCTTTCTCTGCCTGTTACCTCTTGGCCAGCAGACACGACACAGTGCATTATATAAATTTCTTTCACAAATGGTTCTTGTGGGTCCTTTCATTATTCTCAGTTTAAATAACTTGCAGTGTGACCAAAGAACACCTAGGATGGCCTGCTTAGAGTTTAAGATATATGGTTATCTGGGTAGGGCAAGAGAAGGGAAAACCTAGACCTAGGCACACAGCCCCAGCTAGTTTAATATGCCTTAGGAAAGTGCTTAAGCTTTAGTGTGCAAATACTTCCAGCGATGTTCAAGGAGTTTCAATGCATTTCTTAAAGGTCAAATTGTGTTTGTAAGAAAGCTGGAAGATAATTTTCCTTTCAGGGTTTAGGTGTGGAAACAACAGACGGATACACAAACATGGTGACCTCAAAACTTCCTGTAATGGGTAAGAGAGATTGGATAAAACTTGCTCCTGGTGATTTTGATCCAAATGCCCAGAAGAAGAAAACCCTTCATCACAGACTTAAGGGGTAAAAAAGCCATGAGCAAATCAATGACAGGATACCATCTGTAGCAAAATCACCTGTGCAGTTGAGAGGGAACATCAGGCAGAGCAGTGGACACCATCTCTCCTACCCATTAAATGTCCTCCTGCCATTTCATCTCATTTTCATGCTGATTCCCTCTTGTCAGTGCCAGGGAGGTACCTTCCCACAAGCTCACTGTGGCAGCAATCACTCAGCACAATTTGTCACTGGAACAAGTCTGACCTTGACATCAAAATGGAAAGAGACATGAATAACTCAATCTAAAGATCCATATAGCTCTTTTACACAGAAAAAGAGCTATATAGACCTAGCAGCTTACTTCAGCAGCTACCAAAGCAGCTACTTTAATGGCACTTGCATACAAAGTAAACCTGAGGAAAAATTATGGGAGCCTAGAGTGAACCATGAGAAGCATTTAAAAATCCAACTTGGGACTAAGTAATCCTCATCCACCTTTGGTGTCCTAGGAATCTGTCATTGTACCTCCCCTCAAGAGGAAGCAATGTCACTGACAGCAGCTGTGCAATCAATTCCATACCTTCAAAACAAAATGCCTAGATGAAGCTACTTCTCTCTCGACATCTCTTAGAAGTTAGATCCCTTCCCTTGGTCTTTTCTTGTGGACTGAAGGGACAGTCTCTCAACAACAAGCTCTGCCTTCATCCTGCTGTACAAGACATCCTGCTGTACAAAGGTACAACTCTGACTGCAGCCAAAGAATTGGTTCTCCTCATGCAATCTGCCTAGAAACTGGATTGTTCCATGCCTGAAACTGGCTGGATCATTGCTATCAGCTTATAAGAAGCAGGTGTGAGCTGGAGAAGGGATAAGAGAAGACGGCAAATTTGGAGATGGAAGCAAGAACACTGACTGCTGAGACCAGTGGGTTCTGTTATCTAAGGAACTGACACGAGCCTCAAGAGAGACCTTGCAGCTATAATGAGGGATAATGGTAGGATGGTCCGACAAAGAGGCTTCTCCCCCCGGTGAGGTGGTCTTCACTCTACGTGTGAGGACAGAGTGGAATGAGAAACATCTTCACTCACAGATGGGAAAAAAACCCAAGGCACATCAATGCCAAACAACCCAGGAATGTAGCTGAGTTAACAGGACAGTTATTTACTTTAAATCCCTCTCTCTGATCTTGTTTCAAAAATCTTCCTGCTCTTGCTTCAGTGTGTTGTTATTGCTCTGAAATAGTTTTCCAATTTCTGACCTTGCTGGCACTTCATAACACCAGGAAAACCTGTGCTTAACATCAGTTTCAGTCTGGTTGATAATAAATCTCTTTTTTTCCTCAGTTCATCTTATCATCCAGCATTTACACTTAGCCTGTTGTACACTTGCTGTACCTTCTCACATGCCATGAGCAACATGCTTAAGTAAAACTTGCATTTAAATCAAAATGTACCAAGATAAAAAAGATTGGGCTAGCACTGCTGGAATCTAAAACGCTAAGTCTGGCTCAAAACATCTGCCAGACTAGAAGCTTGTAACAGAAAAAAAATCTCACACAGTAATTTCTGCATTCATCCCATACCTTTTGGTTGAACTATAGCCCATCTTTCAAAAATTATGCCAATCTTCATCTCAGATGCTGTGAGGGACAGAAATCCTTCACATGCCCAGGCAAGCTCTTTCACTGCACAAGTGCCTTGACTTTTTAAAGCACTAGCAGCTGCATTAGTCCTCCAGAGCTAGACAGAGAACACACTCTTTATGGGGCAGTTTCTACTTCTGCATTTCCAGTCTACTCTTTCCAAGAATAGGGTCAACTAGCAGCTACCATGTTTTCAGGTTTGTTTTTCAAAGGCTTCGCTAACTTGTCCTAATGGGACTTCTCTTGAGATGATCAGATGATGACACCCCAAAGCTGGCATGGATCGCTGCAGAATGGGCAGAAACAAGAAGGAGGCACTGGCTGCCCTGGAACACCAGTTTTTACAGGTCAGATTGTTCCCACTGGAATGGGGAAGCTCTGCATGGGAGGTTTCTCTTTCATTCTTGCAAAGGTACATACCGTCCTTGGAAGCAGCCTGCTGGAAAACCTTTTATTAAAACCTTTTCTCTGAGGGTTTCTCACTCAGGGAGAGTCCTGCCAGTGACTCTCCCTGAACCTGCAGGTCTGGCACAACGGCACAGCTGTCATCTTCTCTGATGCCCCTCATCCCCTATTCACCCTGTAGAAATAGCTCCTACCACAGGGCTGCACAGCTCTACTGGGACAGCAATGTGCCTGCTACCTAAAAAGAACCGTCCTCTTCCTATGTCTCCTGTAGTAGACATATCAACTATGCACAGCATCCTCCAGAAAACTTATTTTCACAAAGAGAAAGGAATCTTTTTGACAATTAAAAAAAAAAAAAAAGGGTAGGTGGCAGGTTTGTGGTACACATATTTTATGGCCATGTGCCAGAAGCCACGGTGGATAGAAGGGAGAGGTTAGACTGAGAGCCAGGAGACTCTGGTTTCTGTGATCAGACTGATCTGTTGTGACTTTGGACATGCAAAGACTGATCCCAGGCAACGGGAGCTTCTTCCACACAGGGTGGTTTGAGGACAGAGATTTCAGCTAGACCTCAATGACTGTGATGACACAAACATTACCAGTTTATTTGGTGCAATTCAAGAGGACATGCAAAAATATATTCACAGAATAACAGGGCCACTCATTCCAAACATAGTACAATAACTTGGAGCAGTTTTCAGTGCTGTTTTGTTTACAGGTGCAATATGGCATTAATATGGCATTATAGGGGCAAATTATGGCCCCTTTTTCTCTCTTCTAAGTCCAAGGGACTTCCCCAAAGGAAAACTGAATAGACTGTAACTGTAGGAGCCAACAGTCACACTAAAATATCACACCTACATGTGCTCACACACATATATACACACAAATACATGCAAATTGGATTTAGAATTTAACTCTTCTGGGAGTAATGGCAGTGATAACAATCCCTATCTATCACCTCCACAACTGGATGTTACTAGGGACTGTTTAGCCACCTTAAGTATGCATTCATGCCTTGGTAACTGCCTTCAAAGGGATTAACCATTAGCCATAGGACATGGCACGGGGTTGACTCAAGGGTGAAATGGAAGCTGTTAATGCAGGAGAAAGGCATCGAGCAAAGCTCAGCCTGAGTCCATGACTGAATGCCAAGCCCAAACTCCTTGAATCTGGATTCCCTCTGCTTACAGAGGTGGAAGGACAATCAGCTCATAAAACCTCAGGAAGAGACGCACCAAGCGAATGAGTAAAGGCTCCCAAGTGAACAGTCACATGTGGATTAACATCTCCCTCTTCCTCCCTGAGCTGTGAAGCCTGTGGACTTGGTTGTCAGAGCTAGGATTCAAAAGGCCCATAGTGAACAAATTACATAACATGGTCAATTTCTCCCCAAATCTAATGCTCCCACAGAAAATTACACAACCAGAAACACAAAACCAGACACAAGTAGTATTCTACTTCACAAGTGCATAAATGAAAAACTAGCAGTTACTCCAGACAGGAGGTTACATTAAAGACCTCTATCAGTCCCTTATGAAATATCTTGGTCTACTTTCCTTTCATTGTTTTTTTTTCTTCATTGACAGAAATAGAGCAGATGGGATGGACAGGATGAAGGGGAAAAAAAGAAGGAAAAGGATGGAGAAATAATAGGGAATAAAGAAAGATGGGAAAAGAAAGGAGGGAGAAAGAAAAGTACGGAAGAAGGACAAAAAGGGGTGCATAAAAAGACAGCAGAACAGATGGATGGAAAGGAGAAGGCAAGAAAGAAGGGAAAGACAGAAAGGACAAAGAAAGGGAAGAAGAGGGATAGAGGAAGTGTGGTAGGAAAGGAAGGAGATAATGAACAAGAAGAAGAGCATTCCTGCGACCTCACACTAGGTGACTTCATGCTCATATTGCACGAAATCAGGGCAGAGTGTTTTTCAGGACCCAAGTCTCCCTCCCTCACAGCTTCTCTACCTGTTTACTGCACATCCACTGACCTTCAACACAACACGGCACAACACAGCACAACACAACACAGCACAGCACAGCAGGCTGAAGAAGGCCCGCTCGGAGCACCCCCCGGCGCTGGCGGCGCCCCCTCAGGGCCCGAGGCCCGCGGTCGGTGCGGCCGGGCCCCGCCGCCGCGGGCAGAGCGCTCCCGCCGCGCCCCCTGGCGGCCGCCGCGGGCAGCGCAGCCCAACCCGCGGGCAGCCCGCTCCCGCCTTCTCCGCAGGCCACCGGCCGCTCTTCTCCCCCTTCACTGCTAGTTCGATTGTTTTCTTTATTTCTAAAGCAGCACGTCCATAGACGCCTCCGCACCGCAATCCGTCTCTTCCCTCGGCCGCGCTGTCCCTGCGGCGCCGCTGCCGCCGCAACCCCGGCTCCGGCACCGTAACTCTCCCGATGCAAGCCGGCCACTGTGGACTTTGCAGACCTGCAACAGGACCCCCTCCCCCGCCGAGCCCAGGGCTCCGGGCACTTGAGGTAGCAACTGAGGGTTAACTCAACCACCTCAAGCACACTCGAGCAGCACTTTGCACAACTAGAATGACTCATACAAAATACTGACACTTGGTTTGTTTTCTTGTATCATAACGGAACACGATAAACTATCAGCACTGTTAAAGGCACATTCACTCTTGTTACTTTTGGAATGTTAGCAAAACACTGATTTGGTAAGAATTCATAGCATTTCCAGATCCTGACACCCTGAGACACAATTGTTCTCCACTGTTTTGCTTGTGGTTACAACCACCTGCCTCAAAGGGCTATCAGATGCTTGTAGATAGATTGAAAGGGGGGAGGTAGGGAAAGGAGATGCTTGGAAGAAAGTTTTCCACAGCTCTGCATTTAACTGGCCTTACTTTAAGAGTAACAAATTGCCACTTCGGTGCCTAAAGTCGAATGTGTTGTCAAAGATCATCTATGGCAAGGCATTCACAAACCAGGCACCCAAAAAGTTTTTTTGTGAAAACTAAGTGACTCTGATTCAGTGGAGAAGATGAAAAATGAGCTGCCCCAAATAGAGAGTGAGAATAGAGAACTATTCTGAAATATCAGCTGCATAGGATCTTTTTTTTCTTTTTTTTACTTATGAGTGCTCTTTCAAACTGCCTCCTTCAACCTTTTCCCCCTCCTTTTGCAGTTACTGCCTTTCCAGAAATCTGAGAAGCCCACAACTACAAATAGACAAGCTTAGATTTAAGAGTTAGCTCACAAGCTTTGCCAGAGGTTAAAGTTTTTAAATACATGCATATCTTAGCAGGCTTTGGCATTTCTACATGAAAGATAAAAATTTTGTCCAGCCTTCCCCAGCCATCAATATTTGCACAAAGCTCAGAACAGTTTCTGGATTTATTTCACAGGGGAATATCTTTCTATACACATGCAGTATTTACTGGACAATGGTACTGGTATGTTCTCACCATTCTGTTTGCATTCCCATGGCTGCAGTCAAGTAGTACTTCTAGTGTTAATTCAAAAAAGTTTGAATGGTGACTAATCTCGTTTATTACATAAAAAACATGAATGCACTCACATGCTTTTTAAAGGATTCACTCTCAAAATTGCTCTGAAGATTGTGTGGAATGTTTGGAGAATGCAGGCATTGCACACAGGTAGAGAGGCTTTCCTCACAGAAAAATGTACAAGCATACCGCAGCACATAAATATTTTGGATTGGAAACACCAAAAGAAGTTGTCACTCCTTCTAAGCAATAGTTTATCTCTAGAAGTGGACTGGTTTTGTCAGAAATCACGGCTTCCATTCCATCTCCCAGACTCTAGTCTTCAATTCATGATGAAACAGTGATCAGTCTTCTGATATCTCTTTATGAATACTGAATATCAATTTAAATTTAGCAACTTTCAGACTGAGCTCTAATCCTCCCAATCAAGCTCTCACCTGCAGCTTGGTCTTTAATATGATAAAAACCATTTCTTCCTCTGGCAACCAAGCCTGCTTCCAGGATACAGTCAAACATTCTGCTCAGCCACACTCATCTCATCTGAACTTCGTGCTGCTTACTCTGTCAAGCAGTCTTCAGGCTCTGGCATTTTATCTAATTCTAAATTAAACCCACCAGGAGATACTTATTTTCTATGTCAATGACCACAATCTCTCTACTTTGGGCTCTGTTAGTGCAGATATGTTCAGAACAATGTTGCTGAGGTCACTTCACTGAAATGGTAATTGAAGACCCATTTGATGGTCTTCCCTCTTCTCTCTGTTTTGGCACCAGATGCTTGTGAAGCCTTGCTCTTCCTACCACTAGAGAGTGGCTGACAAAACCCTGGGCCAGAGTTTGCAGCACTATCAAGTCTTCACACACATCAAGGTGTTTTCCTCAGAAAGGCTTCACATCTTCTCACACTTTGTCCTTTCAAGCCCAGCAACCTCACCCTGGTCTTCTCTGCTGAGCAGAACCACCTGGAAACTTACATTCCCCAAGCTGTCTGGAAAGAGCAAAGCGGCAGGGCTGATGTGCTGGTACCCCACCTTGCTGACACAAACACAGCTTCCACAGGGTGATTTTTCCAGGGCTGACCCCTTTCTCTCAGTGCACAAGCCCCATGTTATGCAGTCCAGCACTGAAGCTGGGTAGGCAGAAGGCTGGGCTGACACAGGGACAAGGGCCTATTTCCAGCCCCTGTGCTCCTGCTCTAACAGCACCTTAAATCAGGAGCAGTGCCTGTGTGAGGGGAAGGCCTGGGGACCTTGGATGCCCAACCTCAGCCTTCCTGCATAAGCTTTCTCTGCCCAGGCTGGATGCACTTTCTGTGTGCTGGCAATGCTCTAGGAAGCCCTGCTGGCAGATTTGTGAAGCTGGTCTGCACACTCACTTGGCAGGGCAGTTCACTGACATGGAGAAAAGCTGTAACCCTCTGTCCATTTATAACACTCTCTTCTTCAGTCTTCCATGCTTTGCATTTATCATGGTCCACGGCGCTCTGCTAAAGGAAGCCACAGTCACTCTGGTCTTGACACAAGCCGGACACTATCAGTTTATTCAAGAGCACTTGTAGCAAAGGGGAGTAAAAGTTCTAAATAATTTTAGTGACAAAGAGATCATACCAACATGGACCTCCCCAAACTTTTTCACAGAGTCCAGACTTCACCTAGGCAGTGGAAAACATGAAGATTTTTTTCTCTGTTACCACTGTGCAGGTGAGCAGAGAAGCACATACCTCCTTAAACTCTCTCTCTTTTTTTTTTTTTCTCTCCAATAACTAACTTTCTTGTCCAATAGTAGCTTTGGAGTTTCTGGGTAAGTTATGACAGAATAGGAAAGATTTTCTTATACCCTTTCTTTCCAATTAACAAAGCTGATTCTCAATCCATTGAGAAATTACCAAAACTTCCGGACCCAGGATTCAAGTGCATATGATACACTTTGACAGCCAGAAGCAAACTAAGTTGCAAGGAGCTTTGGTCAGAAAAAACTGCGCTAAGCAAAAAGCTGAACACCTCCTAAAGATTTCTGTGCTAGGGCCAGATCTTAAAACTGAGGACTATCTGCAAGCCACTGCTCTTCAGGAAAACCCTAAGTGGATGAAAACTCTGTGTAGACAAGAACACAACAGAGAAGATGATAATTCCTGACATAATTCAACTAAAGAAAGCAGGTAACTAAAAGAAAAACTGTTTCATAACCTCTCTGCTCATCCTAAACACGCCAAATGACAACAGGTACGGTTGCAAACCTATATTAGCAAAAAGGAAAACTGCAGTCCTGTCAAAGTGAGAAGGCCTTCATAGAGTGCCCAGTCAATACTGTTAATCAATATGAGTAGACTAGTAATTAATTCAAGCTCTAATATGCTTGAACAGAGGGAATAAAAGCCCATGGCTTGAAATGCAAAATTGCTCTCTTGTTACTTTTTGCATTAACCACTCTTTCTGCTCTTTCTCTTCTAAGTATCATTTCTAGTTCTAAATGCCCCTCCAACCAGGTAATACCCTTAAGTAACAGATTAGATAAAATCTGTATGACATGGCCAGTGTGACATTAACTGATTCAGAGTAAAATTTACAATCATGCGTTATGCTGTATTTAATTTTCCCATTAGAGAGACTACATGGATTAGCTACACATGTGAACTATCCTGCCACATACACTCATCTTGGAAGGAATGGGATTTTTATTACATAAGATAGAAGAATGTTCAGTTCTTGCCCACACAGGAAACTTTTGACTAGTAATGTCAGGTATGGATGAAGGCGGTACTCCTTCGTACCTATAAAAACATACTGGTGCTTTGGAGACCTGAGGCAAGCACTTGCCAGAAAAGTGGTTCATTTCTGGTTCAAACACTGACATATTTTGGCTTAGTAAAGACTTGGCCTTCTGGAGTTTTAGCAAAGCCTTAGTAGCTGGCATGATCTGAGACCTGCTCTGATTAATCTCAATCTACATTTGCTACCCTTCAGATTTGCAGGTAAAATACTCACCACGGCAGACATAATCAGACTGAGAATTAACCACACTTAAATACCTAAATTTAAGGTGCTATTTACCTACATGGATTTTTCTGCTCTTCTAGCTCCCTTCTACAGAGAAAGAACACCATCTTCCCAAAAATCTCTGCCTAGTTTAGAAGCTGACTTGGTTGGATTACTCAAAAAAAATGCCCTCTGGTTCACAGCTCCTTTCATTACTCCCTCAGCACCCCGCTCCACTGCAAAAGGAAAACTGCACAACAGGACAAAGAAATATCTCCTACACGAATGGGATGGGATGCTATAAAACTCTGAGGTGCACAGTGAGAAAACTTGTGTCTCCTTGACAGATCTCTCCTATCACAAATTGTCCAACTTGTCACTGTCTTCCTGTTTTCTGTCAGCAACAAAAACAAACAAAAAGCCTTGCAAACACTTCAAACAGCCCAGCTGTCACAGATAAGTCTGCCAGAGGTGTTAATGTTTTAATGCCAGAGGTGGTTAGTTTTAGCAGGAGATGCTTACACAGTGTAACAGCATTATAAAATCTGTAAAAGATAAAAAGAAGGCCAAAATAAGTGTTTGTCTCTATCTTTGCATAACAAGGGAAACCTCCTGTGCTGCACCTGAAACTTGTTTACAGCCACTGCTGAGCAGAAGCTGGGCGAGCTGCATCTCCAAACAACCTAGAGAAGAGGATGCAGTGGGCAGCGCTAGTTTGTAAAAATTAGTAGCCTAAAGGGATATCTGCTGCTGTTGAATCACACATATCCTTCCTGATGGCTGATGACTGAAGTCAAGAGCAGCACTATGTTGGCCATGATACACTGAGCAAAATTAATGTAGGTATATTTAGAAAGTTTTACCCTACTGGGCTTTATGTTAATTTGTCTGTTGGGACAGGAAAACAGCACAAAGGGAGAAAAAATACACAACCAAACAAAAAACCCAAAATCAAACCACAGGCAATTGACTGCTTTTCCCATGCTTCTTTCAAAACAATTTCTCACAAAACCCCAAAGAATTCAAACACAGCTATACATTGCTGTTGCAAAAAGCTAGAAGTATCTATTGATAGTGCCAGGCTTTCTGATAAACTAGGTGGCATAACACAAGGTCTCTATGAAAAGCATCATGCACTCATATGTGCTTGTACTCTGCACTAGGAGTCTTCATCTTGACTGGGGCTTTGGCTGACAGAGACAAGTAAGTGCGGCGGGTGGGGCAGCACTCTCAGCTGAGACCCCTCTTTTGGGTCCTGCTTCTGGACACCTACTGAGGAGGACAAGGGTATCACTGGCATGAATTCTTGTGCTTAATACTGAGAAGGCACGAGAGGAACAACACGTGCTGCTAAGTGAGCGAAATGTCCTCTCTGATCATCCCTGAGTAAATAGATGCAAGTTTAGACAAAATACCCCATAGGAAAGTTGGCCATCTGTTCAACTACGCTAAGTGATTTCTGAGGAAAGGAAGGGACAGAAAACGTGTTTTGTAACAGGAGAGATAGCCTCACGCCCTCCAAAAAATGGAGGGAGGGGGGCAAAAATATGAAGAAAGCAACAGCTGACCGAGAGCCTCTCTGGAGTTCGGGGCCAGCGGGAGGGAAACAGGGCAGCAGACCGAACCGTGGTCGGACAGCCGAGGGGCTCCCGGCAACGCCGCCGCCTCCGCCGCTCCGGGAGCTCTGCGAGCAGCCGCGGCGGGGCGCGGAGGTTCCGCCGAGCCGGGCAGGCTCGGGTTAGCTGAACAATTGTTCAGCTGCCGCTGCCTGCGGATCCGCGGAAAGGGCGCGGAAGGTCGGCGCGAGGCAGCCCCCGCACCTGCCGACGGGCTTACCTGCGGTGGAGCCGGGCGCCTCGCCCTCCTCCGGCGGAGCGGGCTTCTTGCCGGGCCCCTTGCCTTTCCTACCCTTCCTGCCGTTGCCGGCTTTTTTCTTCTCGGCCATCCCGGCTCCGACCGGCACCGCGCTCCCCGCTGCCGCCGCCATCCCCGCGGTCACCCCCTCTGCCGCCGCCGCCGCCGCTGTCGGCTCCCGGAGCGCCCGAGGCTCCAGCATCGCTCTTGCCTGCCGCTGGGACTTGCAGCCGCGAGTTCCTTGGAAGTTTTCGGAAACTCCTCTTCGGGCCTTTTTTTTTCCTTCACCCCCCTCCCTCCTTCTCCACCCCCTTTTTTTTTTTTCTCCCCCCGCTTTCCTTTCTTCACTACTACTACTACTAAACTCCAGCCCACAAACACACCCCTCGGCACACGCCTCGCTAACGCCCGCCCCGGGCACCTCTCGCTCGCTCTCGGGAGGAGCCTGCACGGCCCCCAGGGTGCGGGGCGGCCCGGCCCGGCCCCAGCCCCGGGGAGGGCGCAGGCACCGCGGCCCCGGCGGGGCGGGGCGGGCAGGGGCCGGGCAGGGCAGCAGGGGCGGTGTCGCCGCCGGAGCCGCCCCGCCGGCCGGCGCTGCCCGGGGCGCGCAGAGGGGCCGAGGCCGGGGCCGCGCCCCCGGTCAGGGTGACCCCGGCGCGGGGTCGCAGAGAGCGCGAGGCGGGTGCGGTGTGCATCAGGGTACTGACATGCTGCCGCTCAGGCACCTGCTTAAACTGAGGCTTCCGCTTAACCTGCGAGTTTACCGGCAGTGCCGCCTCCGCCCCGACGGCGGGGATGCTCAGGGGATGGAGGGTCTGCGAAACTAGCGTGCGCTCCCGCACCTGGTGATTTGCAAGGAGGTCCTGTCCCGGGGAGGTCTCATTGTTCTCAGTGTGCCTCCCTTTCTACTTTGGTACCTTCTCACGGGGCTGGTTCCAGAACCACCAGTTCTCACAGCCACCAGTTGGTCAGGTAAAGCCTTGCTGCAGTCCACAGACGAAACTGCACCCAATACAGCCATACCCAAGACTACTGTGAAGCAGCTGATAACAGTGTAAAGGCACCAAACTGAACTCCACCATCAGCTGGAAAACTTCAGGAATCTGTATATAATTGTTCAGCTAACCTGAGCGATAGTCCCTGATGGTGGAGATAAAAGTTACCTGTAGGACTTGCACTTGCACATTATTGGGTGGAAAACAGAATTCTCAGAAGTTATAGAAAAGATCAATACAAAGTACTTGAAGTCTCACAATGGAGGGTCTTTCCTGGAAAAGTCATGCAATGTGGAAAAGCAGACTGAGTCATAATTTAAATCTAGGTTTGCTGCTTCACAGCCTCTGGTGATTCCTCCTCTTGAATGTGCAACGAGAGTTGTGCATGTGCCTTGGACATCAAACAATGACCATCATGCACAAAAGGTGCTTTAAAATTCTTCTTCGGTATTCTTGGACTGAAGACATTAAAAAGATCTTCCCAAATCAGGCCTAAAAAAGACAAAACACTGAAACCCTATATATACTGAGTTCCTCATCTTGGCTGAAATTTTTGAACCCAGTTTTTTCAACATACTCTCCTGGTGCGAGAAGGTTTTGAAGAAGCAGTGGGTAGCCAGCATTTTGGTTTTTCAGCATTTGTACTTTGAAACAAACAGAAAAAAAGCCCACTGTTGGTCTAAGTCCTTATCTGATGGTAAAAGAAGAGCAGCAAACAACATTGACTGCAAAACATCAAGGCAAAAAAATTATACCTCCTAAGTGGCCTGGTGATACAACTTTAGTGAAAAATCAAATCAAGATGGGACGGGGAGTAAGGGGAGAAGACATGCATATGATTCTTGACACGAAAAGTTACAGATGCATTTGTGCCACATTTTGGGTTTCTTGACAGAGAGCGTTACGACATCCCTCCTCAAGTGTGCTGAAATGAAGTTGGGGCGATAAGCTCCAGGCCGGGCGGGGAGGAAAAGCAAGCCGCACGGAAGAACAGCTGAAGATGGGGAGATAACACTGGCGGCAGTAGCTCGGTTTTTCCTTAAGGGGTCACTACTTAGCAAGGAGGGAGCCTGCAGCGAAATGTAAGAGACTCTGTTGGCTAACGAAGTGTACTTTTAAATAATCTCGAAATAACCTGGTTTTCTGTACTCTGAAAAATCTAAATACTCAAGCATTATCTTCAGGCTGTGTTCATCAGTATTAAATCGTCATTCCAGGGAGTTATCAGCACTGGGACACCATGAGCAAGACACAGGGTGCACCCCCACAAAAGATGCTGGTTTTGACAGTGAGATGCTGTGGAAAGACCCCAGCAGCCCAAGAATGCATTCAAACTGACAGGCTAAAAATGAAACTCCAGACGAATTCCTGCACCTTGTCTTTCAGAAGTGGGAAATTTCTCAGAAAAACATACCAGAATTTCTGTTCCAGAAATAAGCCTATTATTCCGAGAAGAAAGATCGTAATTCATTTTATACAATGTGTCATAGATCCACTGCGAAAGGGTGTGATTTACTTCTGTATACACCAATGCCAAAGAAGGTGGTGTTGCTTACGCAGGTGAGTCTGCCTCTCTTTCTCTGCTGTTGCCATCTGTGAGATGCTTGAGCAGAGTGGGTAGCAGCTGATCTGACACCACGTTAATGCAGCCATTCTACCCCCTCAGTGGCAGAACTCTACAAAACAGCTGGCTTAGAGATCAGTCAGAAAATGCCCAGTGTACATCAACCTTCTGAGCTAGTACAGCTCAGTCCAATCTACTCTAGTATTTCCAAATCTTGAAATACTTTTCCTACAGCCAAGGGCCACTTTGGACTTCTTGAACTAGAGAGATGGGACCATTTACATAATTTCAGTGGAATGGGAACCGTAGCTCAGACGTGTTGCACAATCTCACAAAAATTGCACCGTTACTTTCAGAACAGCAGTCAAACATTCATGAGCATCAGTTCATAATAGGACAGGTAAAAAGGAGTGCTGCCTGTCACCAATACACAGGTAGAGACTGTGTATGGAGTTTTACATCTTTTTTCTATTTCCATGTCAACTTCTTCAGTACAAAAATTAAGCTCTGCCTATTCCTAGGCTCATCTCATTGTTGTTAGTCTGGCTCTTCTGGACCTCTGCACTATGTGAACTTGCTTATTTGCTTGTGAAGTGAATGCAGAATGCTGCTAAGTCTAATATTTCACTCATACATACCTCTCTGCAAACTGTAATGCAAGCTAGACGAGACAGATGAGTAAACAAAAATAAACAAAGCATGCTCCAGAGTAACAAACAGTTGAATATAATTTTAACAATCTGATTTTCTTTTGTTTCTAAGTGCATTTTTACAAAGACGCTGACTGTAAAAGAGACCTAATTACAAATACTTTGGAATTCCAATGCGTTACCAAGAGAGAAAAAAATGATTTAAGACCATTTTTTTTTCTGCACAGAAAATGTACTCATTCAAAAAAATCAGTTCCTAAATTGATAATTAAGTTCATGGTTTAATCCTGTTCTTATTCTTCTCTCAACTGAGGACTGGCATTTTCTTTTACTTCATATTGTGCTCCTTAAAACCCAAGACGACGAGTAGAAAACTATTTGCATGAACTTCAAAACTGCCTGTTGCCCTCCACTGGTGGCAAGAAAACAGTAAGAACTGTCATCCTAAACAGACTGAAACGGGAATGATGTATTGTAAACATAACTGTGAATGAAACACATTCTTATCTTAAGTTTGACTTGAAATTTTGTCAGCAACTAAGCACCAGGCCTTTCACATCAACTCAGCTGAGTCAGGACAACAGTACCTTTTGTTCTACTGACATTTTGAAGATGCAAATCTTGATTACACAAAAGTGTCCTAACAGTGGTTTAAAGGTCAAGGCAACATCTTTGGCAACAGCAGCAACTGTGACAGGTGATGACGTCTCATTAACGTCTCTTTTCAGGAAATGGCACATTTTGGAGTTGTTTGTACATGTATCTGTATATATCTTACTATAAAACAAGACCTGCCTCCAATTTGCCAACAATTTTTACCGACTCAATTTGTGAAACTTCAGGAGACTTTCACAGCAAAAGAAATGAGTACTTTAACATCTAATATTTCAGAACGTTTTATGTCATTCAGTTCCCATGATAAATATATGCATACACACACACACATATGCAGTGGTAGCCCCATTAATGTGTGAGACATTGATGCTGTTTGGTGTGGGCTGAATGTCTCTACAGACTACAACACTCCTGAAATACATCATTAGTTATAACCCAGGATATGGCCTCTGAAAATACCTAAGCAAAAAGGCATGGAAGGTGAAAATCTATTAATAGGAATAATTTGGCTTTCCCTGTTTGAATCCAAACTATTCCAGCTCTGGCAGTGAGGACTGCTCTGAAGATTGACAGCTCTCTCACTTCACTGATGTGACTCCACTGACTCATGTTTAGTCCAGACATTTTGCTCTCATGGAAGTAAATCCAAATTAATTTTTTAAATGTATATTAAAGCTTCATTCAATTTGTGCGTGGGTATTCTAATTCAAGACTTTAAAAAAATGAAATTAGGTTCAGATCAATTCACTTGGTAAGGTAAAGAAGACCAATCACATTAAAAGCACCTTTGATTAAAAATGCTGAAACAGAGCTTTAATGTGGTTTAACAAATTCACATTAAAGGCATAGCTGTTTTGGATCCAGACTGATTTCCTTCTCTGTGGGCAAGAGTTTAGTGGCCAAGCTTGATAATCCCCATTGTCCTGGTGCACATGTGAGGGACCAAAAGGTCTTCCAAGTTAGACTGGCACACTGTGCATAAATCCGTGGTGAATTTGTACCCCGACACAATCAGCCCCCAAATCTCAGAATGAATGTTGGTCCCAGCCCCTTCCCAGCCTGCTCTCTCATGGTCAGCGGTTTGGGAGTGTGCTCAGCCCAGTGGGGCTGGAAATGCTGCTCTGTCTCTGGGCCATCATGTCACACAGGTATGCTTTGTGTTGTCTTAACACCATGAGTTCAGGGGAGTTCTGGCTTTTCTGATTTCCTGCAAGCCCCCTCTGCTGCAACCACAATCTGGCCTGTCCTGCAGTAAGCTGGCTGAGAGAGCACAGGCACCAGCATGCGTCCCTGCCACATTGCAGGAACAAAATTTCTGCTCCTGGCAGGGTGCAATTTACTGAATCGTGTTTTTATCCCAGTGTCCCTGTTGAAATCAGTTGGCTGAGGGGTCTCCAAGGCTCCACTTTGTGCTACCTTTCCTCCACAGGCTCTGTGAAGAAAACAACTTCCTTTTGGAATCAGTCAGTGCAATACAACACGCACTCTGGAGCTTGTTGTGCCCACACCATCATCCAAGGTGTTTACAGGAATCTCTATGAGATTATCTCAGTGGTATGCAATCTCCACGATCATCTTCAAAGTAACCCTGTGGGAGTGTGGCAAAGCTGCTGGCTTCTTTCCTTACAGAAGGGGAACAGGACTTAAAGAGTATTTAGACCAAGCAAAAAGCTCTCAGCTTTGGAGCTCTAAGCTCGTCATAGTCTGGTCATCAACACAGTCTCTTGAGTCAGGCACACAGGCTTCACATTCATCACCTGAGGAGTGTTCAGTGTCTGAGGGTGGGAATCACAACTGCCATGGCTGCTAAGCAAGAAACTAACAAAGTGTTAACAATAAAACAGGATTTTTCACTGAAGGTTTGGAGGCTTTCAGCTCCCTGTGGCAATGAGGTGCCTTCACAGCCCCAAAATGAAACAAAAACACCAGAGAAAGAGAAGATACTATTTGTAAAGGATAACAAGGGACTGCTTTCCTCTTACATGTGCTTACAGCTCAGTAGTGGCAAATGCCCTCTCCCCAAGGATTAGAAACCTTCAATTATTTCATGTGCCTGAAGAGATGCGAGTGCACATCTCTCATCTCTCAGGAGACCGTCAGGCCCTTAGAAAGCTTTGCCAGAAATTTTGGACTGGTAAAATACTTCGGAGAGCAGGAACTGGAATTGAAACCACTCTTTCTTTCACATAAGCTCTCAGACCAGTGCCATGCTTTTTTTTTGTCCCAGTACAGGATTGGACAACTTAGACTAGACTGACTAAGGATATTCTCTTGTTTAAACATACCAACAAATCTAGCACTATAGACCACACATGCAGATATACATTTCTTGTATGGATTTCACTGAGAGCTCAGCTAAAAGTCTTGCAGTTAAATGCAGGAATTGTTTGGATCCATTCGGTCATTAATATACAAAATGAAGGATGAGACTTCCCCTATGTACATACCTACTCACACACACGTGCTCACAGCTACTGCAGAACTGCCCTGATTCAACTGGAGTTTCAACATTTTGGCTCATGAAAATCAGTTAGATGACCAGCTGTAAACAAAAATATATTTCGTATGGGGAGAGGGCTCTCTGAGTGGGCTTTGTTTTCCCCATAACTCTTCTTACTTAAATCCCAAGCAAAAATGAATAAATAGAGTATTAGGGAGGATGTACAGTCACTGCAGTTTTGTTTTAAGATTTTTCATCCAGCAAGAAAATGAAGATGTGTCTAATCAAAGCCTGAAACTGTGGTAAGATTCCCTGCTGTGTTTTATCTATGTAAGAAATTTATATCGATAGCAAGCAAATCTTGACTCTTTGAAGCTCAGGCTTCAAAAAGTCATGTGATTAATTGCAGCATCCCTGGTAAAATCAATGGTTTATCAGGCATTATATCAGGCACAAGAGTATTTCTATAACAACTTCTTTGCTTAAAGCCAGAAACACACTTAGGTACCTTTTAGAAATGGGATTTGGGAGAAATTGTTCGTTCAGAAAGTTTTCATGGCTTTTCCTTTCTAAATAAGTAGAACTTTGGGTAAAGTGTGTCTGATACGCCGTTCCTCCTATCAAAGTTTCTCAGCTGCAACCTTTACTGAGAATTTTCTATGAGCAATATGTTGTTTTCACTGAGTTGTTTCAGAAAGTTGCATTCATTTCCCATCACATCCAAGCAAAAGATAATTTTGGTAGGCTTGCCTTAAAAAGAGAAATATGATGTGCAGGGGTATCATTTCATGCTGTGAAATAAGGATTGAAGTGAAAGGTTAAATAGGAAACTAGTCAAGTGGTAAATTAAAGCCCAGGGAAATCCAGTTATTTCAAGCCTCAAAAAATAATGTTTTGAAATTGTGTTTAACACAGTGCACTGGTGGGTAGGGTGGAGGTGGGGTTTACCTGCAGACAGGCCAGTGCAAAACTGTGTATTTGTCTGTCTTGAACCCTGTCAAACATAGCAGGCAGGGAAGATGAGGGGGAGAGCAGTGGGCGGAGGGAGAAATGGACCCCAAAGACATCTAGGGACTCAGTAGTTATCCTAAGAACAGAGCACTTGGCGGAAATATGGGAGGTGGGGGCACAAATCCAGAAAATTGCTCTCTACATGCCTAGTTCTTGTAATCTCCTTTAGGAGCCTGCTCCTGGCCAGTATTAGAAAATGGATATTAAGCTGGATGGGACTTTAGTTTGACCTTATATGACCAGTTCAGTATTCTTTAACTCTGCAGTCAATTAAATAAGTGTCTTAGATTTCAGGTCTCTGTGAGACTTCATAATACTTTTGAAAGCAAGTGGTGACTTTAGTGATCTGTGATCTGCTGGTTTAGAGTTCATAGGAACTTTTTACTTCTTCCCAGACTAATTACTTTCTTGGTCTTCCACAAATGCAGAGACATGATGTAAAGGCTGTTGCCTTAGCCTTCTGTCACATTTGTGGTGAGTGGACCCTCACTGTCACTGTCTCATAGTTCCTAATTTTGTGGCACCAGAAATTACAAAGCTGTACACCTAATAAAAGTTTGCCAAGGTGGAGTTAAAGCTACATATTAAATGCTACATATTGATGGTTTGGGTCTTTCATAATTGTTTTTTGTTTGGTTTTTTGTTGTTGTTGTTGTTGGTTGGTTGTTGTTTGGTTTTGGTTTTCTTTGAGTTTTTTGTTTGTTTGTTTGTTTTTAATGGCTTTGCAAAATCAAAAATTAAGGTAATATGGGTTGAATAATGGTGGTGGGAAATTTGAATTCAGCATAAAATATCAGACAAAATATCTTTTGTTTGGCAAAAGATGTGGTAAGGAAGGTGGTGAATCTAATGTGAAAGTTGAAGAAAAATCCAGACATCAGACGTCTGAGGATTGAAAATTAATATGGCTCCTTTAAAGTCCATGGAAACAGTGATTTTCATGCCTGAAAATTTGTCCCTAATACATCGTGGCTACTTCTAGTTGATCCCTAGTTTAAAATATATAGATAACAAATAGTTTTCTGTTTGCTGGCTATTTCCTCCCTTTCCGAAGGAAGTCTGAATATGGAGTCAGGTGGGAGAGCCTCAGCAGTGTTAGTGTTCTGATGTAATCAGACTGGTGTGATTTCCTCTGTGGATAAAACTTTTGTGAAGTATTCTTTAGACAGAACTCTTTCCAGATTCTCAGGTCACACACACACACACACACACACACAGAAATACAACTCAGAAGGTGCTATGGGACCACACAGATCCCAGTAAACACAATACTTCAGCGTGCTTGAAGACCTAACTACATGTATATTTAGGATTCTTTTGGATCATTGAAAAATTCCTGCATGCTGTACCGCCAAGTTTCAGTGCTTAAAACCACAAATAACTGGAATCTGGGTACTTCCTTTTGGGGCAAAGTTTTTAAAAACCTTCATTAATCCTACCCCTATGAAAACAATGCAGAACACAGTTGTCAGGGAATAAAATGTGTGGTGCCTCTGTCACTAATATCTTTCAAGTGGTTTTAATTGACTCATAAAACATTCAAAACTGAGCCAAGACAGGACTCCTATTACCCTAAATGTGCTGGTTCTATACAGCTTGCTAGTAAAGCACTGAAAGTTGTGGGAGCACCTCACTGAGCAGAGAAAGAAAGTATTTTAATGACAATTCCTCCTGCAAGTTTACTCATGAGTTACAATTGACAATGAATATGCTATTCCACAAGCTCAGACCTTTGCCTGTTCATGATTAACCCACAGAAAGACTGCAAATATGTTGGTAATAGGGGAGCGTAAGAAAGTGGTATTTGTTAATTTGATTGCTGTGTGTTGCTCTATGTGGGCTCATTATGCAAAACCATTTAATCCTGTAGTTTGCTCCTAAACTATTCCCCCCAACTGCCAAAGAGAATTTGGTAATCTAGAGTCACCACCTCAGCTATGGGACTAGTAACCAAGTTCTTATAATTTATATCTGGAGGTGGGAACGTAACATTTATAACAAAAACAAAGGTCTGAACCTAATCAGAGGGCAGACAACAGCCACTGTTTCCACTTCATACTGACCTCTAGTCTCTGTCAAGGGCTATTAAATATTCTGTCTTCTGTTAGGTTTCATTCTGCAGGTAAATGGTGGTCAGCTTCTTATTAGCATTCATTCAGTTTGCCACTTTAGTTGTATGGTATTTCCAGAGGAAGAGACTGTATAGCAACAATTGACCATTTGATAAGAATCTGTCAGTGAAAGCTATTGCTTTCAAATATTCTGGGTTGTTCCAGTAACTGATGTGTTCCCACTGAGTGATTGTAGGAGAAAACTAGTGATAGCAACATATTGAACAAAGAAAACTAAGAGAAGATATTTTGATCAAGTTTCTTCACAAGGGGTCAGTTGCCCAAGGGCACTGACCAGAACGACCAACTCCAAAGTACCTTGAGAGACTATGCAAGTAAATCATCCAAGAAAATTACCACTGGGGAATGCACACTTCCAATACAGTACATTAAGAATTACCAAAACAATACCTGCAATTTTCTTCTCTCAGGTAAGAAGCTCTCTTCTTATACAGCATAAAGAAATTAAAGACAATTGATTTGCAAGTACTAAACTCAGCTGTACAGTTCTCAGTGTTGCAGGATCATGGTAAGCAACAAAACAAACTGGAGGCATTCTACTCTCAGCCCATACTGCAAGGAAATTGGAAAAGAAAATATTCTGAGTTCAGTTGTTTGGGGGCTTGATGGAAAGCTAAGTATCTGAATTGCCTAAGAAACCTCCAAAACAACTTCTCAGTAGGCTGACTTTTGAGGGACAAGAGGGAAGGAGAGAAAAAATAAACAGCAACCCAAAAATTCATGCAAATATCAGGTGATTACATCATGGCTTTTTATGCCATTCCAGAAACATGAACAAAACCCAGAGCATGAGACAAAGGCAGGGAATAAAAAAGAAAATAGTCTGGAAAAGAATAACAGCACTTCTGCACTCTGTGCAAGAGTTCTGGAAATCTAGGCTGTCTGGGGCCACACTGCTCCCTTTCCCTGGCTGCAGGATGAGCAGCACTCAGCATGCCCCTCTGCCTTGCAGGCCTCCCCATGCACTGCTTTCAGCCTCTGGAGCCAGAACTGGAGTCCTCTAACGTTAACAGCAGAAAACAATCAGGTTTAGCCTGTGTTTTTCAAACACCTTCTGAAAAACCTTACTAGAGCCTCACTGTACAGACAGTTACCATTTAACAAAGTGCAAAGTAATGGATAAAGAAATCTCTTGTGTGCGTGGGTTGAATTGCAGTCTGCAATGGCAGATGGTCCAGCAGGTGCATGACTTGTCTACAGCAACAGGATGCAAAAGATATTAAAGAAACTGATGAAGTGTCTGATGGTCAGGGACACCTCAAGAAAATAAGTCACATTGATACAGATCCCAGTGTTCTGGCAAAAATGAGCAAGTAATGAGAGAACTATCCTGAGTAAAGTGCTGAGAAAGAGAGGATAAGCTGCACTAGTTTGGAGGAAATAATTTACTAGCAAGAGTTGCTGTAATAAAATCAAAATAGTTAAGGATCAGCAAATGCAAATGCTGTTCCCTGTGAACAACTGGAGAAGGCAGGCCTAGTTTTGAAAAGTCACTTTTCTGAACTTACTTGAGTTTCTCAGGTAAGCTAATGGCTTTGGCAGGCTGCAATGTGATGAAGAGAAAGAAACTGTGCTGTGACTTCCCTTAGAGCAGAAGAGTGCCCTAGCATCCAGGCTGACCCCACACTCTGCAGCCCAAGTTGCCTGAGGATCTGGATGGGGTGGATGCAGTGAGCAGGATGAAAAAAGACAGAAATATCAACATTCAGCAGCTTTTGGTGTCTGAAATGTTTGGGAAATAGTGTTTAAACTGCTGTGATTCCAGTGTAGCTCTGTATAAATGCAAAATTTGCTCAAGAGGGGGAGAGCGTTCTCATTCCCTTGTGTTTATTGTCTTTCATTCATGTGTTCAGAAGGATAATTTAAAAACCTTTAATTATCTGCATTTTGGACTGGAGTCCACAATAAAAAGCCTTTTTCCTCACTTCTCCTGTGTTCTTTAGAAACCTAAACAGTCTTCCAGCAAAATTCCCCCTTGCATGTCCATTTCTTCCAACTCATCAGGACACACCTTTGGCCTTAAGACAGCTGTTTTGCTCTTCTTCATTCTGCAGAAACCCTCGGGTTCTTTTCTTTTTCAGGCAGGAAATGCTCATGGCTTGGAAACTGCTGATTCGACATCTCAGCCTCAGTCAGAGCTGCACCCATTCACTCAAACGAAAATCCAACCCATGCTTTAGACATTGCATGTAGTGTTTACAGGTTGTGGTTACATTTAAAGCAGTTTGTCTTTGTTCTTACTAATCAAAAATGTGAAGAATTTACAGCAAGTTTAAACAAAAAGGTGGGATGTGAGTCAGCTTCTTCAGTCATCTGTGGTTTTACATGGTCAATTAGCTACTGTTTACTCTAACATCCATAGATGCCTTCTGGTAATCGGTAAGGAAATGACAATGTTCACCTCCAAGAAATAGTAGCCCTGTGCAGAAACACCTGGGGGTCCTGGTGGACAACAAGCTGCCCATGAGCTAGCAGTGTGTCCTGGGGGCCAAGAAGGCCAATGGGATCCTGGGGTGCGTTAGGGAGAGCATTGCCAGCAGGTTGAGGGAGGTGATCCTGTCCCTCTGCTGTGCCCTGGTGAGGCACATCTGGAGTGCTGTGTGCAGTTCTGGGCTCCTCAGGACAAGAGACACGTGGAGCTCCTGGAGTGGGTCCAAGGGAAGCAATGGAGATGATGGGCTGAGAGGAGTACCTCGCTTGTGAGGAAAGACTAAGGGAGCTGGGCCTGTTCAGTCTTGAGAAGACACTGAGAAGGGAACTCAGAAATGTCTAATCTGAAGGAAAGGTGTCGGTGTATGATCTTCTCAATGGTGCCCAGCAACAGGACAAGGGGCAACAGACAGAGACTGATGCACAGGAAGTTCCACCTGAACATGAGAAAGGACCTCTTTAGTGGGTGGGTAAACATGAATTGGAACAAACTGCTCAGAGAGGTGGTGAAGTCTCTCTCGCTGGAGATATTTAAGATCTGGGTGCGATCCTGTGCCCTGTGCTCCAGGGAGACTCTGCTTTAGCAGGGAGATTGGACCAGGAGACTGGGCTCCTTTCCAATCTGGCCCAGTCTGTGATGCTGTGGCTCTGTGAAAGTGAGGTGCAAGGGACAAAGTCCTGCACCTGGGCCACGACAGTCCCAGAGACTCCTACAGGCTGGAGAAGTGATTGAGAGTAGCCCTGAGGAGACGGACTTGGGGGTGATGGTGGATGAAAATTCATCATGACCCAGCCATGGACACTCCCAGCCCAGAATGCCAGTGGTGTCCTGATCTGCATCCAGAGCAGCGTGGGCAGCAGGGCCAGGGAGGGGATTCTGCCCCTCTGCTCTGGGGAGACCCTACCTGGAACTCTGCAGCCAGCTCTGAGACCCCTGCATAGGATATGGAACGGTTGCAGTGAGTCCACTGACTGACCAGAAAATTTATAAGAGGATATATAAGAGGACTACAGCCCCTTCCCTACGAAGACAGGCTGAGAAAGTTGTGTCTGTTCATCCTGGAAAAGAGAAGGCTGTGTGGGGACCTCATAGCAGCCTTCCAGTATCTGAAAGGCTCTACAGGGAGGCTGGAGAGGGATTCTTCATCAGCAACTGTACTGAAAGGACAAGGAGTAATGGGTACAAATTGAAGAGGAGAGAAATATAGGTTGGATACTGGGAAGAAATTCTTTCCTGTGGGGTTAGTGAGACACTGGAACAGGTTGTCGAGGGGGCTGTAGGTGCCCTGACCCTGGCACTGTTCAAAGCCAGGCTGGATAAGGCCTTGAACAATCTGGTCTAGTGAGAGTTGTCCCTGCCTGTGGCACCAAGGGCTGGGACTAGATGATCTTTAAGGTCCATTCAAGCTCTTTAGCATTCTATGATTCTGTGAAATAGTAACTGTTCTTGAAGATTGTCAGCAGCACCTTTCCCTGGATTTAACTGAACTAAGTCTCTGCTCTGAGGGCATTCTTTTAATGACTCCTATGGAACAGATGTGAAAACTCAGACATGATACAATGGGTCCATTTTTTTTCAGGAAAGCACATGATAACTATGGCCAAACCATAAAGATGCCAGATGTTCAAAATGTTGTTTTGTCAATCTACAGAGCTGTTTTATCTGATGTCTTTACTCAGGACCCATGATGTTGTCTTTTTTTTCCAGGCTGTGTTGCTGGTGAAATCAGGTGGTCCCACTCTGAGATAGGGTGCAGGACACATGAGACCTGCTCTGGCCTTTTTGTCAGCCTGTGAAGACAGGCTACCTCACACATGGCCTCACACACAATGCACCACAGGCCAGAACCTTTTTGAAGATGGCTGGCAACATCGATTTTATGGTAAAAGGTCATATCTGTTGTTCACAGAGAGAACAGTGACAGACTGTTGCACCAGCCACAGAAAAAGTTGTTGATAGGGAGAAAAATATAACCAGAGCGGGGCCTTTATACTTTGCTGGACTAACTATATGTCAGCTTTCAGAAATGTTGCTGCTCTCTGGGACAGGTAAAACAGTGAGTACTGGTTTTGTTCCCTACCCATGGACAAGGATTCAAGACAGCTCTGATTTGACCCCACCAGTAGCACCCAGAGGGCCAGATTCTGCCCTGGGTGGCAGCAGGTGACTCCCAGCATAACAGGAATGCCAATATGTGGACTCACAGCTCCTGCTGGAGCCATTTTACTGGAGCCAACAGTGTCCATGGAGGTTGGTCACCACCATAATGAAGGTTATAGATGACTCTGTGCACAGAGGGGATACTTCATTCCCTCTTTCTGTTCTTCATCTGCTCTCTCTCTCCACAGTTCTTCAATGCCTCTCAGTTTTCTTGGGAATGGACATGCTGAGGTAAGTTACTCCAGAAGCTGAGTTTTGGGTGTTTGGCTTAAATGTGAAGCCTAAAGTGATCAGTAGAGTTGCAGAAAAAAAGGAATACAAAGATGCCATAAAATTCTCCACTCAACAGGAAAAGAATGAGGCGTAGTCCTTATTGACCTATTACTGCATTGTTGACAAAGAGGTGCAAAATTTGAAATGTGTTAGGCACAACTGAAAGGACATGAGAGCAGAACTGATACGCCCCAAAGGAGTATTCTTAGAAGACAGCTGAGCTTAGAAGGCAGGACACTGGAGTGGAGGTAAAGGGATTGGAAGATTTCAGATTAAAAACTCTTCCTGTTTCTTCCTGCAACTCTTCACCAGTGCATGGATTTCATGGTTTTTACTGGTACATGGGTTTCAATGCATTTGAGCTTTAAACAGATACCTCTGTATACAGCACAGCTGATGCTCCACCCAAACAGCAAACTCTATGGTAAGAAATTCTGGGAAAGAGAAGGAGAAGAAAACAGAAAACATGTCTCTGCCAAGCATGGTTTACAGCCACATTAAAAAACCTCAAGCCACGTGCAGTTCTTGCTCCTGCATCTGCTCTGGGTAAAGTACAGAGAACAAGACAGGTGGCTGAAGGCATGCAGTCTGGTAGATGTGGTGGAGTCCCTTGCACGCAATATAATTGTTATAGAAAGACAATTATTAGGGAATTATTGAAGTAAGGAAATCAATAAAACAGAAAGTGGCACAAACACAAGCCCTGTTTGAAGTATGAAAAGGAGTACGTTTTCATGCATCATTTAGTTAAATACACTGTGGAACTCCTAATCACAGCACACTGTAAAGGGTTAAGATTTGCATGGAGTTCAAAACCAATCTGATAAACTTAAGGACAAAAATTGATTCTGGTGCTGTTGCATCTATGTTGCTGTCTCATCCATGAGAGTCAAGTTCTTGGAAGCTGGGAAATCATTCCCAAAAATGTGTGCCTCCTATGTCCTTATGCTCTTCTGTTGGATACATGAGGTATCCCGAGGTACATGGTCTTCTGATCTCAAAAAAGTTGAGGCAAGCCATGTTCTCCATATCATTGTTTTGCTGTGATTCAGCTTGACTATTTTTTTCTTATTTTTCAGTTTGTAAGTCCTACAGGGCAGATGGATTGTATAGGAGAAAGCGATGGTCCCCTTAGCTTAGGGCCCCTCAGACTTTGTCCAGGCGTTGAATTCTGTTTGGGCCCCAGAGAGGTGACAAAACAGAGGGGTTCCAGGAGGCCTCTGGCTGGGTGGGACTGGAGGAGGGACTGGTTTGCTCTGGAGAAGAGATGGATTTGGGGCACATTCTGGCAGTGGCTGGTGGAAAGGGGAGTGACAATGGGCATAAACCGAGGCATAATGAGCATAATCTTAAGCTAGAGAGGTTCAGGCTGGATATAAAGACACGCTTCTTTCCCACATGGATAACCATGCAGGGCAAAAGGATTCCCAGGATGGTTAAGCTTTCTCTAATCCTTGGAGGTTTCTAAGACCCAATTTAAAAAGTCCTTGTAAAGCCTGGGTAAAATTCTTAGACTCTGTTTCCACTGAGCCCTCTGGGCCCAAAGATAATGAAATGCTAATGAAATGCCATAATTTTGGTGTGTCATTTCTCTTAGCTTTTGAAATATATGTATTCAGGCCTTGGCATTTATACTCATGCGAAAACAGATTTTAACTTCAACTTCCTCCTTAACAATAATTACCATTAGAACACTCCATATTAAGAAAGAATAAGAAAACATATTAACTCTGGCAAAAGCAGAGGGCAGGTTTTCAGCTGTTTCAAGTCATTGCAGTGTCACTGGAACCAAAGAGGCTGTGCTGAGCTGCACCATTTCAAAGTCTCCCCTCACAGACCTCGAATGTCCATCCCTCACCATCCCCTCTCACTCGCCGGAGCGTGGGTGGGTGGTCAGGGAAGCTGCAGGGTGCCCGTGGCTGTAGAGGCAGGTAGATGGGCCGGGAAGTGGCTTGGCTGGGGCACAAGGCTGTGCTTGTGCTGCGGAAGAGTGCTCAGAGTCCGCTCAGACTCAGTCGCGCTGGCAGAGCTTCTAGCCAGGCGTCTCGCACCGGCACTCGGCACAGGAGGAGGAGGAGGTGGAAGGTGAGCCTGGTGCTGCCTCTTCCTCTTGCTGAGCTGACAGGACCCTCCTTTCCCTGTGGAGGGTGCTGCTGGATGGGCAGTGGGGTGCAGGCACGGCCGTGTCAGCGGCTGTGCTGTGGGGTCCCAAACAGCACACCACAGAGCGGCCTTCTGACTGACAGGGGGTGCTGGCATGGCTGCACAGCTTCCCTTTCCTACTTCAGCACTAAACACGCTCTTTAAAGAGGAATGGCCCTTGCCTGGGATTTGCTAACTCCAAACATGCATCCTACTCTGTATTGGAATGACCAAGACTTATGGGCTAGATTATTGCTGCCCTTGCCACAGCTGCAGTGTAATGCCAAATTTGTCTTAAATAGAAATAGCAGAAGTCCTACCAGCAAGGTCAGTGTTAAACTAGCTTTGGTGCTCTCTATGGGCCTAAAAAATACTTGTGCATGCTTTAGACCTTATCAATGTCACTCTGCTTGCTATCCATATTCAAAACAAAGCATCACCAGGCACCTGTTTTGCTTTGCCTCTTTTTCCAAAACAAAGTGAGGACACAGACAATACAGTGATGAAGCATTAAATCCATGTTCTCTAGCTGGAGCAGAAAAGAGTAAATGTCCTGGCTGGCAGCAGCAGCTGTGCTTAGAGGAGGAGCTGGAGCCTGCCCTCTATGAGCATGGTTTTAATGATGAACAGGCTTTAAGTCTTCAAGCTAAATTCCTCCCAGAATGAAGCTCCCAGCTGTAACACATCACTGCCACCCAGAAAATCAGGGTCCTGAGCATGATTTCTTAGGCACTCCATTTCTCTATGCAGCTTTATGCTGCTCTTTCTCCTGCTTCCCTTTCCAAACTCCCATTTTAAAATGAAGATATTAGCTGGTAGGCACTGCAAGGTAGTGGGAGACATATTTTCTCATTCTCAGCAAAGCATGAAGCAAGGCAGGATGTGCTTCCACAGAGGGACCTGTGAACACTTGCACTGGCTGCTCATGGTGTACACTCAGCAGAGAAGAATTTCCGTACACATTTTGGTGTTCCACCTGTGTCCAACCTCTTAACTGCAACACAGAGTGATTGAGTAATCTCATTTATGTTAGTGGGGCTACTTACTATAGCACTACTCATCAGGAAAAGAGTTACTCCAGGCAGGCCACAAATGCTTAATCATGATCATGCTTAAATTTGTGTATGTCTGCTTTAGGCATGATTTAAACATGATGCCTTAGAACAGCCACAAGCTTCTGAAAAGTCAGAGTAATGCAGGACTGACATAGTGTTTCAAGGAAAAAAAAAAAACATAGGCCAGAGAGAAGAACAAAGAAGACATTGCAAAGAAAAACAAAAATCAAAAGAAAAAAAGCAGGAAAGTAAAAAAAATTGCAATACATGGCTGGTTTTTGAGCTGTTCTATTAGTACCAGTGAGAACATTCCACTTTTTTAATATAATAGACTGCTTCAAAAGGCATAAAAAATTATGTTCATGAGGTACATGCCCTGTGTACATCACCTGCCTATGTGCAAAATAGTTACTGAGTGGGAAAGCTACCTCTATTTTTATTGGAGAACTGGAAATGAGGGAGAAGGGGTGTCCCTTGTTCCCTGAACAACAAAGCTCTCAGACTAAGACTGCGTGTCACTAATACTGTTCTTTTGAATTGTATGGATTACGACTTCTATGAAATGATTTGTGAAGAAACTTGTAAGATATTATGTTCAAATTTACTGTCTTTATCTTTGTAGTGTATTATATGTCCAGATTATTTCTGTTTTGCAGTTCTGCTACATATCTTCCTAGTGGATAGTGACAGCAGTATATGGTCACAGTTCAAGCATCATAGATGCTTGTAAATCATACAAAGGTATTTCAAATTTCAGCAGGGTGACTCAGCCCCCACTGCCAAAGAGGAGAGAGTCTCTTCTCTTTAGCTGGGTCAGAAAGGTTTGGCATTCACTCCACAGGCAACTCATGTCCCGAGTGATTTCTTGGAAGTGCCAGCATTTCCTTGTGGAACTCCTTTCACCTCAAACAAGCTCACACCCTTCCTGTACAGCGCACTGCAGGACACGTGCTGGGGCCAGTTTGTGCCTTGCAGCAACATCTCAGCAGGCACAGGAATTAACTGGGATCACACCACTTTTCAAAAGACTCCCGAGCCAGACAGTTTTCCAAACCGTGTTTTGAAGAGCCAAGAACATCTTCCCTGCATTGTGAGCAGCTTTTCCTATCACCTTCATCATTTGCAGTGTGTGTGCATCCCATGAGTATCCTCCTGCTTGGACCAGCTGGATGATAAAATTGAAAAGGAGGGAGGCAAGAAAATCTTGGGTTCCGAGTGCCAGGTGAGGAAGGCTTCTGAATCTAGAGTCTAGAACCAAAGTCTTCCTTGGTATTATGGAAGATGAATTTTACACAGGGCCCTGGGCCAGCTGAGGGGATTTACAAAAGACCTCACTAATTTTTCAGTTCCTCTTGAAATATGTCCTTTCAACAGCACAGGATCCTGCTGCTGTCTGCCAGCTCTGATGAGGAAGCCTTTAGAGTGCTTAGTAGCACCACTTGAAAGAACCTGAACAGAAAGTGTCAGACTAAATGAATCCTGCAAAATATTTACCTGAGGCGTAGCTAGGAAGAACAATATTTTTGCTGGACAGATGTGCATTTGGAAGAGAAAAACAAACATTTTGGCTACTTTTTTATGATCGAGACTCTTCTTGCATAGACTTACTTCAACTGGTGCCTTGTGTCTGGGCACTGATCTTCTCTCTTTGCAGATACCAAGGCTTGAGTCTGGTATAAGTCACACACCTTCCTTCCCTTCTACCACCCTTCTTTTTAAACCTTCTTTCTGAATTTTTTTTAATCATAGGAGGGATGACCAAGGATTTCAAACTGCAAACTCTTTGGAAAAAAACTGCTAATGCTGCTGCTAAAGTTCTGGTCCAGATCTGTCAATTGCACTTTTCATACCTGGGTTTTCTCCCTGATGGTGCAAAAGAGTATATCTGGCTGTCTCTCATAGCCAAAAAATTCAGCAAAGCTAAACTCAGCCCCAGCAAAATCATTAAAAGAAACAGCTTCTCGAAGGGTGCTGGAACTCTCAAGCACTGGCCCAGGCTCTCTTCATGTAGAATCCACCTTGATTTAACATGCAGAGAACTGGCAAAGTGGGTTTTTTATTTGTTTGAGCTTGGGAAACAGAAGAGAGGTGTGAAAATCATAAAGATAGTAATTTTCATAACAAAGATGAAACATTTGATGATCACTTCTCTTTATGAGTGCCTAGTTAGATGCAACTTTAAAGCCTTTATTTTTAGTTTACAGAGAGGGATCTTTCCTTTCCTTTACTTTCTTGTGCCATCCAGCTGATACTTGTTCAGGGTGGAAAATCACTGTTTAGACTTACTTTGAAGGTACATAAACACTCACATTAAGAGAATAGCCTCTTAGGTAGCTGTGCATGCCCTAGTGATCAGGCTCTTTTTCTGTACCTTTCATTCTGTGCTTGAAGTCCAGTAGGAATCAGTCACTCATAGTGGGGGCACCCCCCTCTTTGTTTTGGCAGACAGGGAGCGGATAAAAGGGGCAGGCTTCCCATTCCCATGGCCCCAGCAGAGCCATCCCTGAATGCTAGCTGAGACATCCCTACCATGAGCAGGAGAAATTGCAGCGGGTCAAAGGCAAAACTGATGCAGCCTCCCTGCCATAAAAGTGAAAAAACTCAGCTTCCTCTTTTTATATGTCTTTGGTGGTGTTTTGAAAAGTCTCTGCTTAAACCAAACTGATCACTTCCAAATTACCTGTCGAAAGCTGAGCACATTAATTCATGTCAAGCCCTGTCCATTTTGTGTGATTATTGACAGGCATAGCTGACATTCCAGTGATGTAAGTGAATGATGGCACCTAGAAGTGTACTCAAGGTGCCATTTTGGAGTCTTACTTCTGCAGGTAGTCAATGGCAGAAGTATGTTTAACACCTTAAAATTTAATGAGTTTATAACCAGTGAAATCATCCCTTCTGTGCCCTAGGATATAACAATGTCTCCATTGCCTCAGAAGCCTTTGAGCCCTGAGGAAAGCAACACATTGCTTGAAATGTGACTGACTAAAATCTGCACTAAAACTTAGATTAATGTTTTAAGAAAGAAGTAGGATAGGAATTAAAAGCAAGGGTGTGCCACATTCATTTTTTAAATTTTTGGGCATGGTGTAGAGAACATAATCCATTCAGCTGCCTTTTACAGTGTTCCTTACTTTCAATTAAATGGTCCTCAATTCAGTACTGCTTAACCCTTTATCTGGAGAATTGATATTTTGTTTACTTCAAGTCATGGAAAATTTTCCTCATGCTTTAAGCAGTATCCACAAGCTAAGCCAATTTTTGATACTCAAACGCTCTTATAAGTGAGGTTTAATTTCCTCTCACCAGAAATCAGGATCAGATTTCTGAAGAGATCCTCGTACTTTTGCATTAATATTAAGCTGTGGTATTCTTCTTAAGGAAAGGATCAGAATTCCTGAGATGTGTTTCTCTAAAGATGAATATTGGATCCAACCAAAAAGGCCTAAAAGTCAAGAGTTGTAGTGAACGCAAAAGTCACAATGGAAAAAAGAGTAATTTCTTACTCTACCATGAAGGTGCTGTCTAGGAAGTTGAACAGACAGGTTATGGTCCTAGAAATAATTTGTAGTTTTTGAATTTTTAATCTTACTGTTCTTTCAATACAACTTTTAAATGTAAACTGATAAAATAATAATATTAATGCTAGTTCATGTCACAAAAAGAGGCTGTAGATAATTTCAGAAAATACTACAGAAAATACCAGATGGACAAACAGGTAGGACTGTGTTGTTACTGTGATAATTTAGGAGTAGAAATGGGTCAATGATTGAAGGAGGGGTTACTGTCTCTTAGTTGAAACAATTGATAACAGTAGGAAAAAACTGATGAGCTAGAGAAAAAAATAGGCCTACAGAAGTTCACTGTATTTTTATATATATGAGCTACTCTGATAGAGGATTTGACTTCTCCATACAAACCATGTCAGCTAAATAGGCTAAGAAATTGCTTTCTAGACTGATTTGAAAACTTTTTCTTGGATTGCCCTGCTAAACCATGGGACTTGTTCTCCTGTTGTCTAGGCTCTTCGTGTAATGAGGAACACTTTGTGTTCCTAAGTGCAAATTACTTATTCATAAAGGTCACAGCAATGCCTTTAAATCAGACCAGTTTTGTTATCTGAATAAGACCTGTTGGAAGAGCAAGCAGCTCTAGCAGTCAGATTTTCCCTTGATCTGAATGATTGCTGTATTTGTTCATACAACAGATGGCCAAGATAGGACTTGAAGAACTGAGTTAAAATAACAAGTACAGCTTTTTCATTAATTGAAAGCTCATGGAAATCAGAAGCCCGTGTCGGTCACAGTGACACCTCTGGTGGCTTTTCACAGGCAGCATCACTTATTTATTTCCCTTTGCAGCACAAAAAGCGCAACGTGGGCATCCACCCATGTCTAGCATGTGATGGATCTGCACAGCTGAATGATGACATTGAAATAAGCTTTCCCTTTCCTGTGGTCAGGTTCTCACTTAGGTAACAAGTGCAGAGCTTAATCTGTCCAGAGAATTTTCAATGACAGAGGTATGTTCTCTGCCCTGTCCCTACCAGATACTGAGCAAAAATGCAAGAGTGGGGACTGCATACTCGTAATTGTGAATTTGGTGTTTCTCAGCTGCAGTGGGTCGAACTGTTGGGTGAAACAAGAACAAATGCATGTTCACTCAGCTGTTATGTCAGTGCTCACCAAGAAAACTGTGGATTTTCTGCTTATTTCAGTCACACCAATCTTGTAAATATCATTCAGCCTATCGTACATGACAACAGCTTATAGACTTTTCCTGTGAACTCCTGTCTTTCCTTAGACCCTTGATGAACAGAACTGCTCGTCTGCAATGGTGCCTCTCAATATACTGGAAAATCTGACAGTGTCTGATAACAGACATTTCTGGATTCAACTGCTGTAAATAATTTTGGGAATAAAAATAATTTAGAAGACTCCAAGTGTTCAGTGATAGCACACCTAACTATTTTCACCAAAAATTTAAAATAAGTAAGCAGTCAAACTATTTAATGAACACAAAGCCAAATATCTAATTTCAATATATACATGTAACAACTTATTTTCTACTGCTTTGCTTGGACTTTTGAAAGTTATGTTAGGATAAAAATAATATAAGTTAAAATTGTGGTTTTTGAGGGTTTTTTTGTTAAACATTCTAGGAATTTAACTTATTTTAAAATTGCAATTCAGTATTAAAATATTTTTGCCTGAGGAGGTTTCAGGCAATTCTGTATAATGCCATATGTGTCTTTGTCTCTTTCCTCCTCAACACCATTCATCTCATTATCTGACTGAATGGTTTGTAGGACCTTCTCTCTGTTTATCACAACTGGATGTTTTGCTCCTTCCTGGATTGCTGGTGCATGCGCAGGCAGGGAGCAGGGTGAGGCAGAGGGAAATCAGGGTGGAACCAAAGCCTGCTGGTTCTTTCTGCAGAGATCTCTCTCTAGGAGTGAAGATGGAGAGGGGAAGGAGCTGTGTCCCATGTCCCTCACACCCCTTCTCAGCTTCCAGTGCCACCTGCAAGGTGGTGCAGGTCTTTGCATGTAAGAGAAGAAGATCACCTTTTCAGGTGCTTTATGCTGCTCAAGCAGATATGTCTACCTTTTCCATAAAGAAAACAGATTATCTCAGCAGGGCCACCTTCTACAACTGCATGTCAGAAGACCTAGGTTACTGCCTGATTGTCTCTGCCTAAAGGCAGTCTCACAGTGAAGTTTGTGTGTTTAGGCCTTGGTGGCCTCCATTTTGATGGAGCAAAACCGCAAATAATACATTTGAGCTAAGTGGATATTTTAAAAGACATAGACACAACCCCCCCCCCCAAATCCTGCCAAGGGCATGACAAGCAGTGAGTACATAAAAAAGTCTTCTCCAACTTAGAGGTGAAGTCTGGAAAAAAAACCCAAAATGGAGAAGTACCCATTTTGTTTATGTAGCTTTATGTTATTATGAAACATCTGGTAGCTTTTCTGAGACCCTGCCCCAACATTAGCTCCACCAGAAAGAACTGCTTCAGAGACCATTGAGGAGTCCTTTTAATACTGATGTCCTGGCTCATGTGGTTGTGGTTGGAAGTCATAGCCATACAATCCAGAAAGGCACATTTCCTTCTCCCTCTAAGGATTTCCTTTTAAGATCGCAGTTGCTGGTGGATAGACACTGTTATTTTAACAAATGAAACCTTAGAAGAACAGATTGAGAAAGTTCTTAACTGCTTAAAGTGCACCAGGGGCAGCTTTTCCATGTTGGTACTTCCATTTACAAAACCTTTACCAAAGCTCTCACAAAGATTAAATACAGATAAGCCCCCCTGCATAGGAGCCAGACCATTCTAAAGCTCATTTTATTTGTGTTGCCTTTTTTCTCTGATCATGTGACTGTTGAAATCCATCTGCTATGCCTTGTCTTCCAGGGTGCAGGTTTTTGCTGGAGTTTTGTCCCTCACAAGCTGCAACATTAGGATCATTGGTACATCTTAAAGTCAACAAAGCTGAAGGATACCTTTCAGCAACATCCTCCTCCACAGGTTTTGAAAGCTTTGAGAAATGTCATATTGCAGATGTGTAACATGGCTAAAATAACCATGTTGAAGAAATTCCATTGGAAAAGTTAAGATATTTGAAACCATTTAGCTGGCCTAAGCAATCTGTCATTATAGTGGAGGCTTCCAGCATTCATCATGACTCTTAAATGTACTTAATTTTAACATTCACTGTGCTCCACCTTGCACAGGTACAAAAGAGCAGCCAAAGGAGTAAGTCAGTGACATACTCCCCCCACCAATTCTTTTTAGAGTGAAGCATACTTTTGCTCCTCCTGGATTTATTTTCCCCTAAGGCAAAGATTATGTTAACTTAAAGCTGCAGTGCTAGAGGTTATGGAAACACAGGGCCATAGTGTTTGCTTTCTCTTCCACATGCCTTGCTCTGCTAAGTCTGTCTCTTAAAAGGCAACACCTTTGTTACAGAAAAATGTAAAGGGAACTTGTAAGTGACTTCACTCACGCTCAAGCAAGTGGGAGAGGGGTCACAGATGTCATTGTGCCCAAAGCAGAAGAAAATTCTTCCAGAAGTGAAAATCAGCATGTTCAGACAAGCACTGCAAGGGTGGTACTTCACTCCAGCAAGGATCTCTCTATATCAGCAGATGCAAGCGAGGTAGTTTCAGCATGTGGGCGTCAAATGAAACCTAAAGTATACGGTGGACTTAGTGACTCTCCATTTGTTAGCTTTACAGACCTGAGTTTGCAAACAGTTTGGATAATTCTGTGACCCAAAAGAAAAGCCAGCTGTTTCCAGGCTTCACTTTCAATCACTTCTTCCTACTCTCTAAAAACAGGAAGAGGAAAAGAGTACATAAAAAAATATAAAAGAAATTTAAAATCCTGCTTCCTGTCATAAGAGGCTTCAATTGACACTTTGTTTTGTTTGATAAAAAGCAGTGTCCTTGTTCCCTAGGGATCAGCAGGCAAATGGCTACTGCCTAGCAGGAAGAACTGTGTGCCACAGAAGAGATTTATGATGTGATGTCCCAAGGATTCAAAGGATTTCTCTTTCTCAATTCTTCTCTGGAGCCTGCCCTACCAGGAATATGAGGTAAATCCCCTAATGATCTCTCCAAATGGGGGAATTGCCATAAGCCATAATGGGGAATAAGACTGGAGCAATCCAACATCCAAACATGTACAAGTGGTTATAAAGAAAACACTCTGCAAGTGTTTTTTCAGTGTTTTTGTTTTCCTATTCTGGATCTCAAAGGTCTTTACAGGTAGTTCTCACCATGTATCACTGAGAAAGGTAAAACCACGTCCACAATGGCATGACTCCTGAATAGGCCAAATAATTTAAGAGCACTGAACAAAAAATCTAGAGCTGTCAGTGTCTTGTGGGTTTGATACCACCATGGGGCATATCAAAATGAAAGTAAAGAGCCAGCAGGCTCTTTACTTCAGAATTTTGAAACAGCATCCAAAAGGGTACTTTTGATTTCTCTTTCGTGCTCATCTCCCCAGCAAAGGTGTGCCTCAGTGGGTAGACCTCACTCCTTCTTTTTGCCATTATATAAAGGAAGTTTCTTGCTGTATTAATGCGAACTAAGAAGCCATGGAACTAGGAATGTGTTTGAGCCATTTAGTGAGGATTTCCTGCATTGAAATGCACGAGACAGAAATAAGATCTGTGGTGGGACTGGGGCTGTGCCACCTGGATTTCCATGAAGCCTGTTTCTGAATGCAGAATCACCTTCAGCCAAAAAAAGAATTGCATCTCAGGATGATTTATAATCCCTTGGCTGTATTGTGACTGTAAGTACAATAGTGAACTCTCAAGGCAACCATTTATTCTGCTAAGGTACCCTTTTGCATCACCGTGACAGCATAATGTAGCTTTATATTGGTTACACATTATATTTACACCCTCTTTACACTCCTGCAACAATGCAAAGAGAACACACAGAAATTAGAACCTTCTTGTTTTTCATACTGATAGAGTGTAATATTCATTATGAACTTCTACTCCAGTTCAATGTTAACCACACAGAAAGCTGGTTTGTTTCCGGATACACTTTTTAGTGTTGTCCAACAGACTTTGGCCACATTTTTTTAAAGTGATTGTGATATGAAGGAAAATGTGACTGCACTGTATTTAAAAGGTGACTGTACCTTTCCACCATTCAGCAGCTTGTCATAGGTGTGTCTTGTTCTTCTGTAGGTGCCAAATGCCATGGTATCACTGCACTGAGCCACTGACTCTTTCCAGGCACAGCTGCATTCAGGACCACCTGGACTTTGAAGGTCCATCTCTGGTTGTCCCTAGGCCTCAGTTTTCAAACTGATGTCTGTATGGACAATTAGGCTTGGGATCAGCATCCCCAAAACCATCTGAGAGGTGTGCAGGAAACTGTATGAATATGATGCTTCTAGACTTTTCCCCTTCCTAGCAAAGATGGTAACTGATTTCCCAAGTATCACAGAAGAGAGGTGATGGTCCTGTCCTTTCCAATGTTAAGTGCCCAGGAAGGTGCTGGAGTCAGCATTCCTGGAGGTGTTCAAATCTGGTGATGTGGTTTAGGGGTTACAGTGGTACGGGTAGGTCGACAACCAGATTTGATGATCTCAAAGATTTTCTGACTTCAATGGAAGTTTGATGGATTCTGTTGATTCTATGATTTTGAGCAACAGCAAGACCTGTGGATGCTCTGCCTGTCTGCCAAAACGAGAGTTTGATTTGGTTCAAGTCATCTGTCCTTCAGCTTCCCACCTTATGAACTTTGTCTTTTGTTTGCACCTGCACACATTGACTGCAAAGACCCATTTTTCCTGCTTCAAAGGTAAAATTGCCTAAATAAAAGGCTACATTAGACCTTGGAGCTCCCATAGCAACAAAAGAGACACTTGCCTGCTTCACTTCACCGGGAAAGAAAGGGAAAATCATCAATCAGACTGGATATTGGACTAGACAATTGACTGCTAAGTCATCTGTCCAATCGATTATCCACTTGAAGTAGTCAATCTCTTTTGTAGAAAGAGGAATACATGCAATTTCTTCTGACATCAAGCTGGTAGATAGCTACAAAAGCTTCAACAAACTCTGAGGAAAACCATGCAACCTTTTTTAATGCACCTTGAAAGCACAGCAAATCTATGGAGAATTGACTTTAAGGTTTTGCTCAAAAAGTGAAGAGAAGAAATGCACTAGAGATTTGGTAACTTTTAAAGAAAATATATCCAATTCAGTTGTGTCTTGTAACTTTGAAATACTCAAAACAATTGTTGGTTTTTCTTCAGATGCTTCCAACTACCTCATGCAAGGTGCATATGAATTCTCTACACAACTGGAGCAGTTTGGGTCACTGCACAGACAGATTTCTTTTAAATCTATAAAGCTGAAGTTATTCCTAAATGGACCAGGAATCTCCTTTGCAGTGAGGTGCAGTAGCACTGCTCCAGTAATTGTAGGAAGCCATGAAGGCCATTTCATACTACCATGAGGTGCAGCTAGGATATATTGTCTCTAAATCACAAGCTCTGGTGGTTTCTTCTGCTGTAGGTTAAGAGTAACCATGCTCTGCCTTCCACCCCCCGATTTAAACTTTGTATTCAGTGGGATGTGGCATAGGCATGTTTCTCACTCCACCATGGGAGTAGCATCTTCTGGCAGAGAAGCAGTGTAGACAGCTGGGAGCAGTAACTTTGATTTGCTGCAAACGAAGATGTCAGAACTCATGGCTTGGAGTGCTGACTGTGACTTAGAATCAGACTAATTTATTATTCACCTTCAGGTTTTGTGCCTAATTCTTTTATGCCATGTTATTCGAGGCACCAGAGCCCTAAGGGCAGCCAGAGGAGAAAAAACAAAAGGCAACAAGCTCTTTACAGATATGATAATGATGTATATTTGTGATTACAAGAAAGGCTGGAAGGTGCTATGGGGTCAGTTGTACTTTGCTGTCTTCTAGCTCAGTACCTGCTCTAATTATAACTTTTAGATTGCTGGTCCATTTAACAGCAAATATTAGCAGTAGGGCAAATAAAAAAAATCAATATTTTATTTTCAAGAAATCAAATCAGTCTTCAAGGTTGAGAAGTTATTTTCTTAAATAAAAGGACACCAAATAGAATTTGGGCAGAAGTCACAGCAGACCACTGATGAGTCACACTGCCTAGAGATGGTTGTGTACTGAAGCTGAATAGCTAGCAATATATCAGGCTTTTAGCTTCCCATAGGGCAGAAGGAGTGGGTTCCCAGCGCAAGGAGTCAGCAGCCCCCTCAGGCTGTGTTATGCCTGCTGGCTGGCAGGCCAGTGCCGTGGGAGGGCTTCAGCACACGCGCATTGGGCAGGCCCTGCACCTGCAGAAGATGGAGGGCAGAGGAGTCTGGTTCAGCAGTGTGAGGGTCAGCCCTCTCTCAGGGAACAAGCAGATCTCTCAGCCCACATGGAAACTGGCTGTCTTTGCCAACAAGGCTGGAATATATGGGGACTTGGATTAACAGGGCAGGCAATGAAGAGCTAGCTGCTGGGAAGCATCAACTTCTTTTACGCCATGTGTGCAGAAAACATTTGTCCTATTTGGTTCCTGTTGACAATGAAGAGACATGATTTTCCATAATTTCTTGAGTCCCGAGGCCATGGAGGTGGCTATATATGGATACCTAGAAAAAATCTATTGGCAGAAAAGACAAAAGCTAATTTGAGGTTACAGTTTACTAAATTTTAGGGGGTGGATGACTGTTGGTAGCCAAGTTGTTTCTGGATCTTCCAGTCCTTTTGTTTTTTGGCTGTATTTTGCTTCTGTGTTACATTACTCTAAATAAAAGTATGAATAATACTGCCTGGCTTCCACTGAAATTGGTGTTTTGCCTGGTGGCTGTGAAAACTGCATTTATTTTCTTTCAGAGTTTTGAATTTCCCAGTTCCGACCTCTGAGAATCACACCAAAAAAAAAAAAAAAAAGCACACTTCTTTTTCAAACTTAGCATGAACTAATCTTTAAAAATCACCAAGAAATCAAATACAATTGTTGAAGATGGGTAGGGGTGAGGATCAGAATCACCACCATTTCAGTCCAGGAGATGGCAAAAACTGCAGGTGCAGGTCTGTGAGGCTGTTTGAGAGTGGGTCCTGATACACTAGTTCTTTTTCTAACTAGCCCTCCTGCAGATACATTCACGTACCTTCTACAGGATTCTGTGCTCTGCCTGTTACACTGCGAATTCCAGCCATGCTGACAAGTGTCTTGTAGGCACAGTTTGTCAAATCTCTTGAGCAAAACTTCTCCTCATGTTATGAACTGTTATTAGTATTTTGAGGAAGGGAACCTGCTGATTCAGGAACGAAAAAAGGTCTTACTGCAACTCTCCTAGCTGTCCTGTGAGAAGAAAAGCACACCATAGTCCCCACAATAGTGGTTTCAGAATGTTTATAAAAGGACCCATATGGTCAGAATAAAAGTTGAAATAATAGAAGTCTCCCTGTTTCAATGGCGTTTTAATTTTATTTATGCTTTCTTGGCTGTCATATTATAGATTACTTTTTTCTTGGTTCTCCTTCAACAATTTTAAGGTGTCAGTTCTGCTTGCACATTTTTCCAATTTGGATCTTGAAGGCCAGGTGCAGGGGAGCCATTGCAGCCAGCATGATGGTGTTGGTGCCATGCCCTACAGCTGCACGCAGATTCTGGCACTGCACTGAGCTGAGCCAGATGATGACATTAACATGCCCAAGGGCCTTGACACCACCTCAAGGAAAATCATCCAGGTTGGTTTACACGTGTAAACTACATGGCTTAGGTTTGCACTATGCCAGCTGTTTTTGCCGACCGCATACCGGGAAACCTCTCTGCCAGCAGAATTGCAGAAGTGTCAGCTTCCACCCGGGTGATGCTGACACCTCCACCTGAACAGCTGACTCAAAAGAGTGCCTGAACAAAGGTACAGAAGACATTTCTGATCCAAGGTGTAACGTGTGGATTCACTATTCAGGCACTAAATTTACAAAGATAAATATCTTGAGAATCTAAGCCTCATGTAGTGTAGGGCATTATTTAATTCCATTCTTAAACTGAAAAAAACCTTTCTGTATACCTTGACACAAATGAACTTGAAATGAAGAAATAGATTTCTTTGAGGATAACCATCACAAGGTCTTTCCCTGTGCCTAGGTTCTGTTCCCAACTTTACACTACATAGACAGCAGCTCCCATGTCTTTATACTCTACAGTATTGTGTATCTAAAAACAGCATTTAGGCTCATCTTTATACTACAAAAGATGTGCCTGATTTGTCTGCCTTTTGTTCCATTTACTTCTCAGGGATGTCTTTTGTTTCCTTTTGATTCTCCTTAGGTTGCTTAGATGTTTCAGAGAAAAAGTGCAGAACAAAGGCAAAGGAAGGGACTAACTTTGACAAGATTTATCCTACCAAGACAGGTCACCAACTGATATAAATTGATTTCTTAGGGCTTGGCTCCACTAAGGGAGCTTTATCCCCAGAGATGCGGTATCTCCAGAGAATGTCCAAAGGTGGAAACCAATCAAGCTGTGCTGGGTGACTCCTGAAGGGCCACATGTGACTACCCCACACCTGCAATAAGGCCATTCTATACCATTTACCATGGAAATTTGGGTTATTTTGATGTTTATTCTAGTTCTTACTAGTAATATGTATTTGTCTTTCTTTTTTAACATCCCTTTATCATTCCATTACCATAATTCCTGTGAAACAATGGAATCTTCTAATGATTGTATATGTGGACCCAGACAGGATATAGAAAGGATCCATTACCACCTAGTTTTAGTAAGCAAATACTTGAATGTTTATAGGGCTTAAATTAACCAGTATTTTTACAGTCTTAATCACATAATAAATTTCTCTGTAACTTGATTTCTCTTTCACTCCAGACCTTTGCCTGAGCAGTCTTTTGAATATGTTCTGCCCTTTGATGTAGGGTTGACATAGCTCCCATTTTTCCTAAATGACCCCTGGTTTAGTGTCAGTTTAGTCTTTGGTTGTTGGTTTTGAGCATCTAATAAAACCTCTTCAAAATATTTACTTCAAATCCAAGTGACATAGAAAACAGTACCTCAATAATAGCCATTTACCAGAATCCTTCCAATTTTCACTTTATATCTCTTTTCTTTAGAGGTACAGTCCAGGATTTGTGCTGAAAACTACTTGTTGATTACAAACAAATGAATAATTCACAATAAGTGAATTACTGTATGAGTTTTAGCAATTCTGAGCAGAATGGCCACTGGCACATAATTTCTGCAAATGCAATTTTTTATTTCAAATATGTTTGATTAATCATGGCTGTTTGATCAAATGAGTAATTTTTTTTTTCTGATAAACCTCATAAATATTATTAACTTGAACAGGGACTGAGGTATGATGGAAACATAAACTTTATTAATGGATTCAGCAAAGTACTTGCAGACACACATCCTAACTTCCAAGAACTTGCATTAGTTTCTTAGAAATCAAGAAGAGTTAGGAGGTGTTAAACATCTTCCTGAATTAAGACCCAAGTGTCCAAGTATGAAGTGTATTCTGAAGTGGGGTTTGCTAGGTTTTAGTGCTTGTCCATGGTGCATGATAAAGGCTAAGAAACTGAAGTCTATATTATGAGGAATCCCACACGCAATATACGCTTGGAGAAAAACTGTGCTGAGTCATTCCTCATTACTGAGGCAAGACTGCAGAGTGATTACATTACAGAAATCCACTAGAATCACAGAATCACGGAATGATTGGGTTGGAAGGGATCTCTGTAGATGTCTAGTCTAATCCCACTGCTAGAACCAGTTCATCTAAAGCAGATTGCTCAGGGTTGTATCCAGATGGGTTTTGAACATCTGTAGAGGAGGACACTCCTCAAATTCTGTGAGGAGTCTGTTCCAGTGTTCTGTCACTCGCAAAGTAAATGAGATTTTCCTCATCTTCATATAGAAATTCTTGTGTTTCAGTTTATGCCCACTGGCCCTTGCCCTGTTGCTGAGGACCCCAGAAATTAGCCTGGATCCATTGTCTCAATACCCTTCCTTCAGATATTTGTATGCTTTGATAAAGTCCCCTCTCAGGCGTCTCTTCTCAAGGCTGAACAAGCCTAGCTCCCTCAGCCTTTCTTCATAGAAACATACTCAGATCCTCCACTCTTCCCTGGCCTTTCCTGGCTCACCTGCAGCTTCAATGGGTGCTGTCAATAACCTTTTTTTTAGAGGTTTAATTGGCAAGATAATGGAGAGATCTCACAGGCAAATCATCCCCAGGAGGAGCTTGAAACCACTGCAATAGCTCATTCACAAAACAGTCCATCCTTCCACTAACCTACCACTGTACTCTGATAAAGGGAGCATTGCCACAAGATGACTGTCAGTATGGAAATTCTTCTGTTTCTCTCAGAGAATGGTCACTAGGAGTGTCAGGGTGGTAGTGTGGACACACATGTGAGAGTGTGTGTGTATAAAAATTCATATATTTTATATATGTGTATATTAGCCTTTGTACTTTTATATGTACATACACAGATATATTTGTATGTAGATGTAAATTCATACATCAATTGATACATACCTGTTAAAAATTATGAATATATAAACTAGATAATGTTTTTCTTCAGCAAAACTTCATAGAAAAATGTCTGGACAAACAGATTTTTTTAATTATTTCTAACTTTGAGAGAAAGAAAGAGAAATAAGAGCAGGATTAATGATTCCATGTTATTTCAAGAGAGAATTGGAATTAGCAAACAATAAAATATCTTTCCCTCCAGGAAGGATCAAAGGCCATAAGACACAATCAACTATCCTGTATATCAGAGATAATAAAGTTGGTCTTTCGATGTATAAAGAGGCATACTTTAATCCTGCTAACTGAGCCTTTCAGTCTGTATTTAACAGTCTTTTTCTTGCCAACATATTGCTATGGGTCTGGCTATGATCTCAGCAGTGTCTCCAGGTCAGCAGTCTGTATTCTAGGTAGAAGTTAGCTATATGTTTATGACTGATTGTTTATAACGACACTGATAGCTCTTCCTCATCAGCTCATCAGCTAAAGTAAGCTTGGAAAATCAAATAATCCCCCACATTTACAGCAGTTAGAAATCACTCCATTACTACCAAAGCCCCTTGTCTGGGCTGGAGACAGAGTTGAAAAGTAAAATACAACTGCTCGGTCTAAATACTGGCCCAGGTAGCATGGTCTTGAAAGGCTACTCCTAGACTAAAATAATTTATAAAGACTAGAAAAACATCCGTATGATTGAGACTGAACTGTATTTTCCATCTAAGATGGTCCCCAGCAAGCTCTGGGTTATCGAGAAGGCCCTCATTGACAGAGTTTCTTAATCAGAGGAATTCCTCCAGGAACTTGCCAGACGTCATGTATACCTCTAATAATTAGTATTAAAGGCATCTTCCTTATCCAGTTCATCAGCATTTTCCTCATTTCATGGGAGATGCTCCATGACATGGAATATATTTTTCTAAGTATTACTTCAGTAACAGAAGATCTTGTGATACTGAGGAAGTTTAATGGGTTGGGTGCTGGTCAAAACCTTGGGAAATAGCTCTCTAAAATGTTTTAGAGGCACAGGGACAAAAAAAGGACCAACACAGTGAAGACTGCAGACTCTACAGCAGTGCAATCCAGAAAGACCTTTGCTGACAGCAAAACACCAGCTGGTAAGGGCTGATTTCAGGGCAGCATGAGAGAGGCTACACCCACCTGCACATGAAAGTCACACAAAATTACATGGTCTTTTTTGAGTGGCACATGCAGAAAAAGATAGGCATCAGATCCAGCTGTGGAGAAGACAAGGTTAAAGAGCAAAACCATTGACATGGGATGAGGATGCTGGCCTTCTCATTCTTATTTGGTCTATTCTGTTTAAATTAAAGATTTTTCAAGCAGATGTAATTTGTTGGCAATTCAGTGCTCTACAGAGTTTACCATGGTCAGACAGCCTTCTTGATATCATGCTAACAAAAATAGCAATCAGTTCAGTATGTTAATAAGTGAGGGAGAACTCTCAGGTGAAGACAGCTGTCTTGTTTACAACCGTCCTTATGCTCCTCTTACTAATGAACACTGATGTCAGCCTGAAATGCACTCTTAGAGTGCTCAGTTTTATGAAGTAACAAAAAATGGTTTTTTTTTTGGTTTTTTTTTTTGGTTTTTTTTTTTTGTTTGTTTTTTTTTTGTTTTTTTGGTTTTTTTTAACTTCAGGCTGTCATAGTCACGAGCTAGGTATTTGTCCTTTTCCTCTCTACGGTCTCAAGGTGAAGGCTCCCCCACAGGTAACACCAGGCTACTGTGATCTGCTGCTGAGAGGAGGTTGACCAGAGCTGTGAAAATCCCTTTCACCAAGGTAAGTGACTTTATCTTTCTAATGTCCTTCCCCACCTGCACTGGCAGCAAAGCTTGGTTTCTTACTTGCCAACATCGCATGTTTACAAATCCTAAATCAGGGGGCCAAACCTCACAGGATGTTTAAAAATACCTTGGAACACCGACTGGAACCAAGGTCTTTGCTGTCCCATTCCCATACTAGCACCATATAATCCAGTTAGAGATTCCTAGTTTTCTCTGCAGCATTAGACAGGATAGAAAATAACCTCAAACCAGAGCATGTTCCTAATCTCTTAGAGAACTGTCTTGATGGTGATAAGGGCTGTTTTGACCCTTGTCATGTGCAGAGGACGAAATTTGAGCTAGGAGACTCCAAGGTCTCCAACATGGAAGGCAGCTGCCAGATCAAGTCTCTTGGCAGACATGAGGGAGGTTGCATGTCCAGTTCCCAGCCTCCAGGAGAGCAGCATCCAGCTCTACCTAACTTTCAGCCAGTGGCTTAGCTAGTGGAAAGCCCCAGTCAATGTTTTACTGCTCACCATGACAACTGACGCTTTCCCCTACTGCAATGCATCCTGGATCTAGGGCTGTACTGAAAGGCATTTAAATCCACATCTTAACATCTCCAATAAAAATAGGGGGGTGGAGAGGGTGGGGGGAAGAGGGTGGAGGGAATGCTGGTGGGATTGCGCTGTAATTTTACACGGAAAACTCTGAATTAGCTGTTGAAGGACGCAGTGATAAGGAAGAGTCCAGATGTTGGCTTCCAGCTTCTAGTACACCCCATTTCTGGAGTTACCATAAATGTTTTAGGCTGGTGTCACAACACAATGTCAACAGCAATCTTTTAAATGACAAACCATGCCTGCAAAATGACCACGTTTCTCTGAATTTTAAGGCAAACACTTTATCTCAGTTAAACCCTTAGCAGTCCTCTGGTTTTGCCCATCTCCTCAGGAACATTTAAAGCACTCTTCTTCTTATAAACAGTTTAAAATTGTAATGGTAAACATACGGGCCTAAAGCTAAACTTCCATTCCTTACACTTGCGTTGGTTATTTGCAACAATACCAGAAATGTTTACCAATCCACCAGAACAGTTTACATTAAAATCCCCCACTCATTTACCTCTTGTGCCATGATTAATTGTTGGCCTAAATGAAGGAAGTGAAGGACAAGGATATGGCTTGTGCACCCAGATCTTCTGCTGACTAAACTGCTGCTTTCAAATATGATTCAAGAAATCAATTCTAGACTCAGAGTTGTAGATTTATTCTGGCTTTTCCAGTACATTGCAGGGCTTTTAGTAAGTGTCTCAAGAGCTGCTAAAGCACAGGAAAGACAGTGGTCATAAAGACTTTGTGAGGGATAGCACTTTCTGGACAGGTAAAACAGGTGAGATGCTGGACAGCAGCTTTTAAAAACTGCACTGTATTACTTCCTAGAGCCTTCTCCCCGTTGCTGTGTACTGTGCACTTCTGGCACTAAATTGAAGTTCACTATGCATCAGAACAGGTCACATCAAGATGCCTTTCAAAGGGCACAATGGAATGTGAGTCCCAGACATCACAGAAAGATGCTGTACCCACCAAAGAAAACTGTCGATGCAAGACTGTGCTTTCCTCTCAAAGAAGATTTCAGGTCTATAACTTAACAAATCACGCTTTCCAGCCCTAAGTAGCAAATACAGGTAGGGTATAATTAGGATATCATTAATTTTCACCAAATACAAGGGCAACAGACAACCACATCACTGTTTAAGACACAACTGGCACTGTTATCAATAGCAGGGCAGTCCTGCAATAAACATAATAGGGAAACAATGAGAGTTGGAAAAAAAATAGCCACAACTGCAGAGAAGAAGCATGCAAGTTTCTAATTTTAATTAAAACCCTCTGTCTAGTTTTTCAACAGCCTTAGAAAAAAAGACTGGGTCTTGCTGTAGATCCTACTGACCAACAATATGCAGATATTTCACAGTAAGTTCAGTAAGAGCCTTCTAGGTTTTTCTTCGATTCCTTGAAACAAAACATGAAACAAATAAATTATTCCTGCAGTTGATTCAGATAAAGAACCATCTCTGAAAGCCTACCATATAGAACCATTTTCACAGAGTTGCTACTTCCAGGTGATGAGTGTTAACTGGAACAAGAAATACTGACTTCAGAGGGAATCTGGTATGTAGTCCAATAGAGATCTGGTTGTATTTCCATAAGACAAATGCTATAACCTCAGTTAAAATTATACCAAGCATTGCGTAAATTACATCTGCATAAAGCGTTGTCTAACCATGGGTCTACTGAAGTTAGTAATGGACTCTAGAACCATCTTTTGGAAATTTCCCTATAATTTATATTATTTTAGTCTCTACAATTCAAAGATGCAGCTTAAGTTTACTAGCTGATATCTTTGTCTGTTAGATATATGAGTATTTCCTAAGCTTCTATTTGATGGATAGGTAAAAAAGAAAGTGGCAATACAGACCCATCCTCAAAAAAAGGCCACTTCCTAATGATACTTATGATTCCTATTAATACTGGTAAGCAGTATTTTGGAATATTTTGGGTTTACCTCCCAGTGATTGTCTTTATTTTAGGTTGCAGGCTGTGATTTTGAAGAGAGAGCACAACAGACACAGAAATCAAGACGTATTTCCTTATGCCTTGAACAGAAGCCAGATTATAAAAGCTCCTATTTAAAAATAAAGAAAAAAAGGAAATATCTTTCCATTTTCCAAGTGTCTACAATTAGTTTAGCCGCTCACATTTTCCAGGAGCTTTTGTTTTCTTTGCTTTTCAAATGTATCTTTTTTTTCCAGAACCCACACACAGGAGTTCCACAATCTCATCACTGCCCTTTTAGGGCCATTATCACCTCTTTCCAAAATGCCTCTGTCCTAGAGCACTCCCAAAGCACATCCTGGAGAGTTCATTTCCTCACGTGTCACACATGTATTTTTGTCCTTGTGAAAATGGATTTGCAGCTCTGGACTAGATTTCTACAAAAAAAATCCCAGTGACCTTCATTCTATTTCCTCCTATTTTATAGTCTCTTTGCTTACCTGCAAGAACCTAGCTCATTCTTACTCCAATTTACTTTATTGCTGCTCTATTACTTTATAAAGATTTTATTATATACTTACTACGTGTTTCATAAAGTCTCCTTAGAAGATTAGAAATGTAAGATTGCTGGAAAAACTTTGCCTTGCCTTTAGCAGTGCTCCCATCTTTGGAAGTGGTGTTGCTGCTGATACAGAGCAGTGTAATGGCAATTTAAGGAGAGACTAGGGTTAAGCACAGGCATCTCCTGGTGGAAAATCATGGTAGGATTAGTCAGTTCCTCTGCCCAGACTCCACTTTTTTGGGGGTAAGCATTCTAGAGGCAATCTGGCCTTTGTGAAAAAGGCAGAGATATATCTAGTAATCCACACAAAAATAGTTGTTAGCTCCATAAGTAAGAGAAAATGCAACATTTAAGAGACCCAGCAAAGATCTCAGGGCTAAATTTTAATTATTAAATTGTGTTGTAGGATCAGTATGAAAATCAGTATGAAAATAAGCACAATGTATACTCCCGACATGAATAAGGGGGAGTCAAGATTAAGGGGGCTAAAGAACTTTTGTAACATGTAACAAGCTGTTCAGGTGAAAGACACACTGATCTGGAGCAGGCAATGTAGAAGGAGACATTAAATGTGTTTGCAGTGGCATCTAGCTATATCTGAATATAGCACATATTTTGTGGTTGTCCTTGCTGCTATATGAAATATGAACTGCCATTGCTCATGGGAGATTACAACTGAGAATGAAATATATTTTACAGTATTAAAATGCTTAGAAGTCATCTCACCTGTTGTCCTTTTCCATATGAAGCCTTAATCAGAACCACATGCCCACATGTCAAAACAAAAGAAAACAAAACAATTTAATCTAAACTTGCATTTAATTTGCACATTGCTGTGTTTGTTTAATGCAGTAAAAGTGATCCAAGCCCATGCAAACAGTTATGGGTCATTGGGAATTACATAAATTACAAAAAGAAAATACAGGCTGATTCTTCTCCAGGACATTAAAACAACTCAGGCAGTCTTCACATTGAAAACTGTTTATACTCACTTGGACAAAAGAGTTACTTACAGTAAGGCCTCAAAGAAGACAATAGTTTTCCCAGTAGAATTCGGTTTTGGTCAGGTCCCTGCTCATAAAATTCTCAGTGGTTAGGATAGGGTTCTGAAAGCATGTACATGGAAGGATGCAAATGGAGTGAGCCAGCCCCTGGCTCGGATTTTACCCATGGCAGATGAGGGTCAGGCAGAATGAGCAGGGTACCAGGCCAGTCTGTCTGAGGGACTTGCACAGGGCTGAGTCTCATTGTACTTCTTACTTTTCCTCAAGGCATAAGCATGCTCCTCCTTTTGCAGCAAGGGGAAGATGGTGCACCTGTTTCCCTGGAGACGCTTCTCAACTATAGAGCAATTTCAAAGTCACCTGCCTTCCCATTTCTGTGCCCTTCATTTCTTCTTGAGAGGATCTCTGTAGAGTCTGAGTGAGTGCTATCTTATAAACTTTTTCTCGTGCTTTTTTCATGTACCTTATTTGTTGCATTGATCACGCCTGTGATTTATTTGTATAAGGGAACAAAGAAAGTTATCCCTACTGCATGAAAATATGCAAATCTATGTCCTGATATAGGTTCACCTATGTATAGGTAATAGATATATTGATATAAACCTGGGATATTCATATTCCCATCCAGCTGATCTTTAAAGAAAAATTACCCTTGTCTGACTGGTCCACATGGGTCTACACTCCTTTGAAAAGTCTGTATAGCAGAGACACAAGCATTCTATTGTATGCTTTCTTATAATAGTGTCTGGGGAATGCTGCTGGCCCATCAAATCTTTTTCAGTCTTTCTTTCCCATGCCTACTACTTTCTGCTGAAAATTTTCTAAGAGGACACCTAAAAGAGATTTGGGACTTCTTAAACATCACAATTCCCTAGAAGGTCACAGTTTTTCTAGGGAGAATCCCTGGCAAATATCTCCTCACACTAAAACAATATAAACACTCTTTACCACAGCATTATCTTCCCAGGAGGGAGACACCACAGGTGCTCCAGAAAATTCCATGGCCCAGGCTAGCCCTAGTGTGTTGCAGGGTATAATGTTCTCTGAGACATCCTGACGAGAAAAGAGACCCCACAGAGACTCAAGCAGTACCCCCAAGCTGTATCTTAATTTACACTTTCAGCAGGAGTAACCTGATAATTGGGATTTGCTAGACATTTTCAATGTAAATATTTTTGACACTTAGACAGAAGGACAAACACCACATCCTGATGCACAGTTTGGTGTTCGATGCACAGTAATGCAGTGGAAGTGATGAATTCTCAGGGCACAGGATGTGTCTGAAGAAGATGGTACAGCAGAAGGGAGGTGGTGGGAACTGGGAAGAATAGAATATGAGAAGGACACTTCATATGGGGTTGCAGTAAGTTCACATGCAATTTGCTCTTTTACCTAAACTCAAGAGGGGACAAAACCACTTGATAACTCCTTAGTTGTATTTATATGTATGAAATAACATCTTCTGTTTCTGCACTACTGTAGAACTTCCAAGAACTAGCAAACTTTGCTAAGCACTGTGCAGATAACGCTGCACAGAAATACAATGCCTGCTGAGAGGGGCTTCCAACCACAGTGGATTTCTGTTTACTTTGTGACTGAACCTGTTTACCTCAACATTTTTTCACCTTCTGACATGGAAGAATATGTTTTCAGTGAACTACAAAGGGACTTAGGATTTTGGGATCTAGTTATTTCTCATTAGGTCTCTCCTATATTTTATGGTATATCAGAGTAACAAGAGAGACATCTTGCTGCAGGAAGCAGTACAGTGATCTAACAGGGAATGGTACCCCAGGGTTAGGAAGTAAAGAATTTCACCTTGTCCAAAGGTTTCAAGGAAGATGCAAACATGATTTTGAATCGAGAGATGAATGAAAGCAAAAACTAAACTCTATTTTTGCTCCAATTACAACATTTAAGCATTTGAAGCAAATTGTACCAAGAGCACGTTGTCAGCCAGGGATTTGCATGTATGGGTATTTTCTTAGCCCAGCACTACCCACACCTCATGGATGGCTGTGGGGAAAGCTACCACGAGGGACAGAAATGAAACTGGGCCCTTATGGCAAAGTTGCTGCAGTGACTTCCTTGAAATAATTAATGGTTAGGAGGAGGCTGCTGCTGCTCCACATGTGAAACAACAACAGATGGGCAGCGTTATATTTCTCTGATAATAAAATGACCTAATGCTCTATTTAGAAAACTAGAATACTTCTCTCTGACTGTTTACGGATTTTAGAAATATCATGATAAGCAAACCCAGAGTTCAAAGCTGTGATATAAAGGACAAGTGGATAAATAATGACCCAAGTTTGTTACAAAACATAGTGGAACTGTTGTATAGTTAATATAAACACAGATGACCTTTATTTTTGCTCATTTTTCTTCCCTGAAACAGGAAACAGAAGATAATTATTGTCAACCATTAGAATCTTCCACTTTGCTTCTACTTTGGAACTGTGGGGCAGATTACCATGCTGTGTTTAGGAGTATGACAATGCTACTTTCTTTTCCAAGCACACACTGAAAAAGTTTGAGTTTGAGGAGACAGAGGTAGATACAATTTTGGGTAATCCAAGGACTGCACCCACTACATCAAAAATTACACACTCCTATTGCTCAAAAATGGGACCTAACTAAAACTACCACTATGATCAATTCACACTTAAGTGGTTTGTGTATAAAATAACCAAGGAAAGCAAATGGAAATAACCAAAGAAAGCAAATTCTACAGCAGGAATTATTTATGTTCCTTGGAATGAAGAATTTAAGTTATTCTCTTTGTGAAGGTTAAGACTGATGTCCTGCAATATGTTTCTAAAGAGGTTGTGTTGCCCTTCTGCTTTGGTTTTTGGTCCCTTCCTTGTATTGACAACAAGGGACAAGCAAAATAATGGGACAAAGAACAGACCCTGAAAAATTATTCTGAGAGACTTTGAGTGCTAACTTTCAAGGCAGATCAGTGCTCTGCTTTGTCTGGTCATATGTGCATGGCACTGGATTTGGCATAAGGTACCACCAAACAGCTGGGAACAGAACCATCTCCTTATTTTCTACGCAGACCTCTATTGCCTTCAAGAAATGCTGAAACTGAGATAAATGACTAATTTATTTCTACTAATACAAAGGTGAGGCCTCAGCCAAAAATTGGGTTAAATAATTCTGGGAGCTGCTAAAACCCAAAGCATGCCTCAGTCTATATTCTGGCAGAAAACCTACTGGAGAGTATGCATGATTAGCTCTGTTTTCAGATGGGACAGCATAGTTGGGATATCTGTATTCCTTCATAAATTTCTTTTTAATTACTTGATTATAGGTACCAAAGCAAACTAATGGAGACCGAGGACATAATCAAATTTTCCACCACATGAGTCCAGTGCTTTAATATTAATTTTACTCAGAAAGATGTAAAGGTGAAACATTGTTATCTGATGGGGCTTTTTCTCAAGCTTGCATTGAAAAAGTGCAGCTCCTCCTCCAGGTTGAAATCCTCCAACGTAAGGGTGTAATAATAGGATTTGCTTCCTAAATTGGCAGGAATATACATTAGGCAGGCCAATCAACCCCCTTTTGTTTGCCCTTCAGAAATCCTAAAGCACAATGAAACAGAGACAATGGACTTGCTGTATGACTCCCATACAGACCTCCCACCACTTCCTCTCTCCCACCAGGCAGGCAGCAAGGCTAAAACAATCCTGCCCTTTCTAGAGATGCCAGATATCTTGGAGAGTCTCATGATATCTGAGAAAAAATGGACAAGAAGGCAACATACAGTCAATGGGTGGAAGGCAGATCTGTGTGTGGGACTGGAAATCACAGTCCAAAGAAAGACACTTTTCTCTACACCAAAAATCAGCAGCTGTCATCTGTGATGTCTTCCTAGGGTGTCAGTTCAGTCAGGAAGATATCTACATCACTTGTGGAGGTCTAGTGAACCTGACCTTCAGGCTATAATACCTGCATCTGTTTGAAATGCCATGTTCTCGGCCCACTGGGGCCAGATGCAGCGCATGGGATGAGCACTGCGTGCCCACCTCAACTCTGACCAGGAATGAAAGCAATGCTGCTCCCAGGGGGTGGTAGCCTTTCCCATCAGTAGGAGAAAGTGGATCCAGAAAGTGCAGTTATTGCCTTTGTCCTGATACATGCAGCATTGTGTTGCTATCTCCTGCCACAGGTGCTGCACCAAGTTTTTTTTTACCCCTGGTTGAACTGAGCTGTTTTCATGTTTGCCTGTGCACATAATAGAGCTGCTTCAGCAAGACAATTCTACTTTTATGACAAAATCCCTGAATTGTGAGAAAATTAATTCTGCCTCACTCCTGTCGCCATTAAAATAATTTAAACTATCTGCATAGGGCACCAATTAATCCCTATTGGAACAGGGCAGAGTGTCAACATAAGCAGGATAGGTCCAACAGCATAGGAATCTGCTGAGACATGAAATGGATGCCACTTTAAAGTGGAGGAAGCACTTTAGAATAAGAATTCTTTGAATGTACCAGTTTCCTGGGTTCTATGTTAGCAAATTTCCAGAAAAATAAACACAAACAGCTCAGAGATAAATCAGTTCTTGATGCAATGGAAAACAAACTCCATCATTTGACTGTGTTTGCCACAGTGACGTGGGGCCTTAGAGTCATACCAAACAACCACAATTGCTTCCAGGACACCAGAACCTCCCAAATGAGTAATTCTGCCAGTAAAGGTTTGGCCTTCATGGGCTGAAAGTATCTTTCTCTTAACATTTTCAGTTTCACTAGGTAATGGGAGATGCACAGAAATGAAAACAAAAATCCCAACTGACCCTACGTGAAAATTTATTTTTTTATATATCCCAAAATGTCCAGTTTCTGTTGGTTTGGTTAAAACCAAAGCATTCAGATTCATTCTCTGTATCTAGCAAAACAAGTAGGAAACACTATTTTTCTGTTTTCAAAAAGCAGGGTCGTGATGAAGTAGTTTCAAAATCGGGGTATTTTATTTTGATGGTGGAATAGGGATCAAAATCCTTGGAAAGCATACTGCTATTTGTGAGAGTTCAAAAATCAAAAACTGAGTCAGCTACTCCCTTGCCTCATCCCCTTCTGTTTTGAAATTAGCCTGAGAAATCATAAACCCACAAAATACTATTCAAACTTTTGTAGTGGCCTTCAGGCTTTTTACCAGATTGTATTTTAAATATCTTCTCCCAAATCGCAGGTATGAGCTAATTTTTGCGCTGACCTTCACCCAGTAACTGGGCCAGGGGCGCGGGGCTCAGGAGAGGCACCAGCGGCTTTGGCTGCAGCGCTGCAATGCAGCTCTGGGTCAGTTTGTAACAGTTTGTGTCCTGCGAGAGCTACAATAAAAACACAAGGTGGTGGGAGGAGTGCTGTCCTTTGCCCTGGATGGAAATTTCCTATGTTTGTGCAACATCCTTAGCACTGTTAACAAAGATAAATGACTATCATTTTTGCAGAGTGTACTCAACTCCTACGGGCTCTGCAAAGTTTCCTTGTACTTGAGTCGTTACTGATTCTTGATAGTGACCTTGCCACTTTCAGAGAAAAAGTGGGAAACCAACGATATTTCAGTGAAAGACATGGGTGCAGTGCAAGCCACACAAATTTTGGATTTGCAGAACTTTGGTTTGATGTTGGATTTTGCAGTGAATGACCAGCTCTAATGCTATACCTACTTAATAAAGCCCAGCACAGGCATTTCACGGTGCTCTGGGGCAGCTGCTCGCTGAGGTATTGAAACTGTATCTACCACTCCCATTGAACAAGATAGTATAGAACTATCACTTTTTATAACTATCACTTTGTATAACCTGAGATCAGCAAGGAAGCTGCATGCCTGCTTCAACAGTAAAATATCAGCTAAGGACTCAGACTGAACCAGAAGCATTTTGCTGCCTCAAGAGAAGAGGATCAGACAGTCCTAAGATTTTGGGACAAGTGCCTTATGAAAAGTCTTTCAAATTTAAAATTAATATTTTGGAGGCTTAGACCAAGGCGGAGGTCAACCCTCAAAGCCTTTCCAGTGGAGTCCATACATGAGGTAAACCGCTTCGTGCCATGTTTATATGAGGAGCATGTGTTTGCTCTTCTGTGATTTTTGCGTTTGAGTTTACTATAATTGAGTTGGAGCATAGATGGTAATGAGAAAGAAAATGTGCTTGAATAGCTTGTAGTCAAGGCTACAGAAACCTATATGGTGTATTTTATTTTTGTCTTTATTTGAGAAAAAAATAGTTCACTTGATTGTGATGCTTATTCTTAGAATAACAGAATGATTCCGGTTGGGAGGGAGGCTAGCCCAACCTGCTGCTCAGAGCAACCACCTATTAGTTCAGAACAGGTTTCTCAGAGCTTTGTCAAGTCAGTTCTTGAAAACCACCTCCAAGAGAGACCTCACAGCCATTCTGTCCCCTGCTCTGATGTCTAATAATTCTTGCAGTGTTTTTCTCCATCCTGTGTATCCAGTTACAAAATCTCCTGTTTCAAATCATGACCACTGTCTCTCCATCTCGTGTAAGCACTTCTGATCCCCACCCCACAGGCACTGGGGTTCTAATACATGCCCAAAGTTGCTCCTGCTCCTGGCTGAGCCAGACACATCCTAAAACCTGTTTTTGCAGGGAGAGTGCTCTAGCCCTCTCTCAATTGCCTCCATTGAATTTCTTCCAGCCAAGTCTTTCTTGGAATACTTCTATATTTTCAGCCTTGATTTCTCCGTTACTTAGACTAAAAAAGAAGAAAAGAGTTGAGAGAAAAGGAAAAGGAAGGGAAGGAATAAGCATGAATATAAGTTAAAACCTAGGAAGAAAATGGTACCTCACTTGAAAAAAATGGGAAAAAATATAGGCAGAGTACAATTTAATCTCCTCTGGATAAATATATCAAATTGAAACAGAGGATGCACTGAATGGCCACATTGCCTCATTTCTTCTATTTAGTAACATTGATCACGCAGAGCACCAGTGTAATTTCATTGCACATTTTCTTCCACATTGCTTCAGAGAAATAAGACTGATAATTTCACAACAGGCTGAACTGAAGGATGGATGGAGCCAGTCTCCTATTATTTCATTGTGTGACAGAGTGAGAGATTATCCAATGAATTAACTCGATGGTGTGTAGGAAAGCTGGATAACTTTCACTTTGAAATTAAATTCCTAGTGGTTTATATGTAAACTACAACTGAATTCCCAAAGAAGGGAGGTGGCTTTTGGTGTAGACCTTAAAATTAATTGAAAAATTGTGTTTCAAAGATCTGTTCCTCAGGTCCACTGACATCAGACTCAGTGCAGATAAATGACTGTTCCTGCAAGCCAGCAAAGGATCGAGTCCTTATCTTGGTACCACCATATGGGACTCCTGATTTATACCTATGATGCGCAACCAGTGGCAGATATTTGTGTGTTGACTGCTTATCGCAGGAAGGTGTAGGTGGCATGGAGGAAAGACAGCTCCTCTTTCCATTGTGTTGTCCATCAACTAGGAGGCAGCTATGTGACTTATCCCCTCCCTGCTCTCTTTGTGGTACCTCACTCCCCTAAAAAAAGACAGAAACTTCACCTAACACAGCTTTGATCTTTGCAACAGATGTGGAGGAAACATCAGCACAGGACATCTGAGATCTCAGGATCTACAGGAACACATGTTTCTCTCAGTAATACTGTGACTTAAAACTGTCCATGTTTGGTATGGAAATTGTGAGTTCTTACTTAAATATAAGCAACATTCCTTAAATGTACGGACATGTTGTAAGTTTCATCAGAAAGCTGCAAGAATCAAAATGATGAAGCTTTCTGTTTGTGCTGAAGTTTCAGTAATTTGCTGGTTTAGAAGAAATCAGCCTGGGATGAGAGAAAGAGACCTTGCAAAATACTTTTGTATCCAGATTCAAAACAGTAAGAAACTTAGGTAAAGGTTTTTTTTCTGTTAGTTCCTTTTGTCATTTAACAAATAAAGAGAAAAATAAAAAGTTCTTTTTATCTAGTTGAGAAATGGAGAAATTTTCAGGTGTGCAGACCTTGAGTCCTGGCTTTAGGATAGAAGTGCTCTGAGTTCTGGATATTGTTAATTCCATTTTACTTTGCATTGAAGCCCTTTGTCTGCTTATTTCAGGACTGTCACAGTTGTTTGTTAAAGTGTGTGCTCTACACATCCCGCAGTGCATCATTTACCAATGCTCAACTGTTGCTGAACTGGGAGTGCAAAGTAGCACTTGATCTGTGACACAGATTTCTCCTCTGTTACGGGGCAAACCTGGTGTCCCTGTAGCTACAACAGAGAGCTGCTGTTGCAGTTTGTCTGTGAAGTGCTAGCATCATTTCCCTCATCTCCTCACTGACTGCCAGGCTGTAACTCTGGGTGAACATCTTTGCCTGTGTCAATATGCAAGGTGGCAAAAGATCTCTTTTACAGCCCTACAGTTTCCAAGCCCATTCACTGCACTGAAAGCACAAAGGTCAGCTTCTACAAATGTACAAAGACTGCCTATTTGAAAAGAAAGTACTCTTGGCCCTGGTCACAGATCTGCTGTGAAGATGCTTTGCACAGTTTGACACTCGGGCTGGCAGGAGAGCACGGTGCAAAGAGAAGGCTTGAATAGCTTGGTGGATTTCTGCATTTTCATAGAAGCACCAGGCTTAAAATAGAACTTGTTAAGTAGCTAACCTTTAAGTCTCATTCTCACATTAAATGGAGTCTACCGGAGGGTTCATGATGGGACAATATGAGCAGATGAAGAGGTGCTGCTGGCCAATCTCTAAAGCTGAAAGCAGTGGGAAAAATGGAAGAAGCAGTGAAGAGTGGTGGGTAATTTCCCATCACTTTTTTTTTGAAGGAGAGCTTTTATTGATTCAGAAGTGAGCGTAATTGTCTGACATGTTGTTTTCAGATGTTTCTTTCCAGTATATCTCCCATGAAACTAGACCAGGGTGTTAAACAGAGCTCTCTCAATTGTCAAAGAGCAAAATTTGTTAATGGGAAGAAAACCAAAAGAGATATTAAAGAGGCAGAAAGAGAATGTTTCACATTTCCCCCTTTCTTTACATGGCAGTTGGTAAAAATGCCCACAAACTCTCACACATGATGCTTTATCCCAAGGGGTGGACAGACTATGAGTTAACACAGAAATGCCACGATAGGTTCTTCTTCATACATCACAAGAACCATCTGCTTTGGCCTTAGGAAGTCTCTAAGAGGACTCATTTACTCATCTGCTACATTTTGCAGCCTCTTGTGGCAAACTCTAGTGATTTTTGCAGAGCTAAGCTGAAGTCTGCCTTTGATTCATCCAGTGCAGGGTAATGTAGAGGAGGTGGAAGTTATTTGAGTCAAGGCTTGTGGCCTGCCAACATCCCAATGTCCTGTGCTCTGAACATTTACTCCTAATTCCATTTTGATGCCTTTCCAGGCAAGGGTCTGTAGGCACTTAGGAACGAGTGTCTCTGTGACAGGCAAAATGTTTTAGTCTCATAAGCTGTCATTGTTCCAAACGATGGCAATAAGTCCTAAATCACTGAGATGGTTTAAAAACATTTTTTTGGTTTTCTTGCTTTGTGTGGTCCATATCATATCACTTTCTTGTGCTTGTTTTTCCAGCACAGACAGTGAATTTGCAAGTTCCTCTTCAGACCTTTAATTTAAAAAATTACACACAAGTTTGGGCTCTTTACTACGAAATGCTTTTGGCAGATCTCACCGTTTTGCTTTTTTCCTCGAGCTTCACTAATGTTAACATATTGCTTGTTCCTAACCATTTGTGTTCCTCACCTAGGTGCAGCTCAGCAAAACATCATGCTTAGATCACTTTTCAAGACTGCATTACAGTCTAGAAGAGCCAATTTGTCTTGTCTAACATTAATGACTGTGTTTCCCAGATGAAGACAAACAGCACAGGTCATTCCTTTTAGTGACACTACAGGAATCAGAAACAACTCAGTGGGTCATACAGGTCCTCATCTGTTAATTTCAAGCTAACCCTGAACACATGTCGAGATCTCGCATTGCCTCATTAATACACAGCAATGCTGCCTTGTTTGTCAAGCTCAACAAAATACAGCTCCCGTCAAACTGGAAAAAACCAAAAAAATGAAAAACATGTCTCAGGGAATGCATTCACTTTCATGTTGGCTTTCCCATCCCATTATGGGATGCCAAGTGAAGAGCAAGGCTAGGGAAGGAAGCTGGGACTGAGAGGTGTGGTCTAGAGCCTGTGGGATGCCACAAGAAACATCCATTGCTAGGTCTCAAGTCTGTTGTACTGTACAGACATTTGGTCTTTGCTCTGCCTCATTAAAGTTGCTCTTTTGGAGTGCAGTTTGTTGTGGATGGGTGGATGCATTGTCAAGTGTCAGACACTCAGGGAAAATGATGGATAGTCCAAAGAGGGAACATGGGTTTTGGAGGGAAGGACTCAAGGAACAGTTTACACTCTGTGTAAATTAGGCTAGCACAACATGGGATCTTCAAAAAAAACCCCATAAAATTACTCATAAATGTAGAAAAAGAAAAAAATATTGTGTTTATTTTATTTTAGCATGGTTTAGTTAAATTGCAAAGTGTGTAATCCAGTCATGGATAATGAAGATTCGTTTATAAAGAACAGACGTGAAAAATTGGTCTAGATTACATTTTGAAAAACACTTATGGCTTCCTATTGTCCTGAAGTATTTATCACAGCGCTATTCTGATCTGTCAAAATTTTTCTTTTTTTGGATTGGGTATGGTCTTATAACATGTCACATTCCTATGACATATTCAATAGGGTAAACTGCGCATTAAAAAGTATTCATCTGAAGTGACATCAACAATTCTTTAAAAAAATTTATTACTGCAGGTATCATGTGGCAAGGAGAGGTCAAGGAAGTGTATTTACCTGGGCCGAGCTCCACTGAAATACCTGATCCTAACACTTTCTTGTGGCATCTTGAGAGGGTTGTCTGCTTGTTTCTTAAGGCCAGTGAAAAATTACCTCTTCAGCAGCATTTTACTTTCTTCATAGATTAGGAAATCAAATGTAGTGTGATCTGGTTACTTAAAATTACACCGCAAAATTATCCTCTGTATATTTACCCAACATGAAACTTGGGACCAACAACCAAATACTGCAAACTTTCACCATTCAACAATTTGGAGAGGGATCAGACCAGAGTATCGAGGGGAATATAATTAGTAGTAAGTGGGTAAGAACCTTCTGAATGGTGTGATTTTTCTTTCATCTATCAGTATCAGCTTTGCATTTATCAAGGCTGAAGCTTAAGTGTTAGTGCAGTACTACCTCTCTGAACATTAGAAGAAATACCTGTGCAGGCTGGAGCAGAAGATTCTGTGCTTAACAACAAGCATAGAACCAAGTTGCATAAGTTCCTTCCTATATTAAGATTCCATTTATAAATAGTTTATAAAGTATTAATACATTACTAATAGACATTAACCAACAGTGATAAAGTTTGACAAGTTGTTTATAAACATTGGCTTAAAATTAGCTACATTACCTTTCCCTGATTTGTTTATAGCCATTTACAGCGTAGACTGATTGTGCCTATAACAAGCTCAAAATCTTCATTAATCACATAATGCTCTTGCAAGAATGTAACTTTAAAATAAAGCTTGGGCAGCTCTTCCCCTTTTCAATTCTGCAAGGAAAGAAGAACCCAGAAGTAAGAAGCTGGTTCTTGTACAGCTAAGTGCTGCACTATAGGCAGTGCCTGGATTGAAAGGGCTTCAAACTTGTTTTCAAAACTACCAGTACTGATCACAAGCCATATATTTCTCTGAGCCAGCTTTGTTTCCAGAACATGGTGACATGGCCAGTTTTGGACATGACACAGGGACATAGACAAACAGTCATATGAAATCACAAAACACTTTCTGTGACCAAAAGTTCCACAAGAGCAAACAGCCCAAAAAACCTTTTGGAATAACAGAAGCTCAGTAGATTTTACGGAAGGCAAAACAAGAGTGACAGCTTCTCTGAAGTGAGGCTTTTTCCAGCCTCCTCCAGACCACAATAATTGCAGCGTGTATTCCTTATAGCTGACATTCTAAGTGATGAGGGTCTGTGAAGAAATGCTGAGGCATGGACAGAGGTAACTTACCAGAAAGCCAGGTCCATGACTATGGTAGAACAGTGTAAGCCTGTGACATTTATGGAGGGTCTTCTCAGACATTGCGGCAACACTGAGTTTTACCTGAAGGTGAGCAACAAGTGCTAGTCCCAAGGCAGTGCTGTTTCTGCTGTAGGAAGCAAAGTAACTGCTGAAATTGCAAAACTGGTCTGGAGACTGCAGCTCCCACTAGTACGGGCAGAGACAGGTGCTTCTGGGAACTTCTGTATGCCTAAGCCATGCGTCTGAGTGCATCCTTCCTCCAGCAGCACTAGCCAGTGTCACCTGGCATCCAAGGTGTTGGCACAAGGTAGCAGGGTCAAAGATGATGATGAATGCACACTTCAGCCATGACTGAGCTCCAAACCTCTCAGGAAAATAAACCCAGGGTTGCACACGCTAACTAAAGGCTGTGAGATGTGACTTTAGAAGCCCACGTCTTTTTGAAAGCATAAGTGAGAACCATAAGTTGTCGCCACTGAGTGATAGTCCAGAAGCCAGTTCTGAGCCATCACTAGCTCATGGGCCTGCCTGGCTGGACAGAGAGTTACTCCAAGTTCAAGTCACCTACAGAGCTCTGGCACTGCACTTGTTCAGCTGCTACTGCAGCTCCCTGCAGTGGTGCTGCAGCACAGCATCACTCATGCTGCTGTGCAGACACGAGCCCTTGCTTACCAGGCCATGCAGAAGCCACTAAAATGCACCAAAGAACCCTAGCCTTAGACATCATCACATTGCCAGAGGTACAAAGAAAATAAATTTTTTTTTATGCGAGAGCTACCATCTAATAATTTAGAGCTAAATCCAGTGCAACTATTTTTCCTTCTCCAAATTAGTGTTATTGCTACTTGCAGAGCAGCAAGTGCCAGAGTCAGTGAAAGCCTCCATATTTATTTAACCACAGAAAGAACCCTTGAGATGTATACATAGCAGATTAATCAAACTGAACAGAACAGACTGAAAACTACTGTCTTGGGATGCCTTGATTTCTTTCTGATGAACTCTGTGGAGGAGTTATCAATGCAAAGGAAAGGAAATCTTTTAAAAGTCATGGATGCTTGTAAAAATTCTGCAATAAAGTCCACTAAGTTAAAAGTGTTTAGGGGAAGAATGTAATTCTAGTTTCTAGGCACTATCTCAAGACAGATTTATAATGACTCATAAAATATTCATTTGATTATATATTGCTGTGTTGTTTTCAGCACCCCTATCATGGAAGAGTCTGCTGTCTTCATTAATGCCTACTGCAAACTTTCAAATGCCTTTGGACACGACAGCTTATTTGTTTTGTGTTTTTTTAAATAAGCTGTTTCATTCTAGAAGTAAAACAGTGCTTCACTAGCAGTAGATGGAAGTTAAGAGCCAAATATTTCCGTTCCAAGATGTTTTTCTAGAGTTAAAAGTACATTAAGGTGGAATTTGATATACAGGTCCAAACAGATTTTTAACTTCCTGTGATCCATTAACTTATTCTTAGAGATGCTATACATAAAAGTACCAAATGACATTTTCTAGACTTCTTACAGAATAAAAGACTTATATTATTCTCAAGAATAATAGTCACTTAATCCTTTGTGTGGATGGCTGCTCTCAGCAATTAGTAGGCAAATGCAAACAGCTGAATTATTTAACTTTGCAAAGTGGCTGATGTTAAACTTAATGGCTGAACTGTGCAAGCATATGTCTGCTGAAATTCAGGGCAGCAACAAATGTCAAGTAAACAGCAATTATCCCACAAATACTTGGCATTTTAGGTATTTCTCATGTGAAAGTGACAGTAATTTTAGGAGGTTTACAGATTTCAAGTAGGATGAGTTTTTAAAAATGCACAATAATAAGGGGCTTGGTTAAGATACAGACTTGAGTTTCCAATTTCAAACAACATTTATTTTTTTAAAGATTTCTTCACTGGAGTTTGGATGGCATTAAGTTCAATTTTTTTTCTACATGGAATGAAAATAATTGATAATTTAATATATAATTATTGGTACATTTAATAATTTCTTTCTTTTTTTTCCACTGACAACCTTTCACTCAAACTGCATATTCTTTGGATGCTGGTGCAACAAATGTATATGGCTGGAAAAACCATGTCTTTTCAGCTACAGTAGTGGTACTCATTTGCAAAGTCCTCTTTCTGTCTCAGTGACAGTTCTGAAGGATCTCTGTCCCCTGAACTGTTTTAGGCAGGGCTTGTTCATGCAGAGCAAATAGTGCAGGGGAGGGAGTTTCCTTTGCATATTCTCATATGCCTGCTGCTCTGCATAGCACAAACACCTTTGTGACAAATTCCCTTGAAAACCTCCAGGTATGCAGAAAGTGAAGGATTGGCATGCTTGTATCTAGTGTCTTCACGCAGGGATGTGGAGGCAGCTCTTCCACCAGTGACACAAACTCCAAAGACAGCAAAAGTAAGATCACCCAATTTTGAAAATTGAAGCTATGATATTAATTGAAAAATTAATATCCTTAATGTTCATTGCAGTCAGTAGTCCTTACTTTAACTTCCCTTACTCCTGATCAGAGGAAGTATGGACAGAGTTGCTGTTTCTGTTGTTGTTGGGGGGTTTTTTGTGGTGTTTTTGGTTTTTGGTTGGGTTTTTGTTAGTTTTTTTGTTTGTGTTTTTTTCCCATTGACTACATAGGAAATGGATGGAGAAGGCTGCTTTCCAGCACCTGCATTCAATCATCAAGTTACATGGGAGGCCCTGCTTCTGGAAACGTTATGACTAATAACTGTGAGAAGGAAACCTTATCGTAAGAGATTTCTGAACATCTCTAAGACATCTGAATCACAATGTTATTCATAATATGACCTAAAATCTGATAACTAAATATGGGGTTAAAGTTGACTTTCTGCAGAGTTTTGATGGGTGCCGTCCCATAAGGCTGGAAGACAGTTTAGTAGTCAGCTACCGATGAATAACCATTCTTAGTCACCATCCAATGACTCAGCTTGTAAAATCCCAAAAGGCTGTCATGTCTTCTTTGTATACTAGTGAATAAACCTACACATCTGGCTGCCAGAACATCTTGTAGGCAAGGATGCTGTTTATGAAACAGTCTTTGGACACAGTGAAATAGGTACAATGTGAGGTCATGGCAATCTAGTGTATTCCTTATCTTAGAGATGTAAGCTGTGCTAAGCACACACTTGGAAAAGGGACAAGGAAAGATCAAAAAGCCCAGAAGCCCAATTAGGATCAGACCTTTTCCCTGCATTCATCCCATTCTGTTGCTAAAGTAGGACTGGGAAATCTCAGTCAAAAAGCATTGTCATTTTCTTGAACTTAAGAGTGAAACTGTAGCATAAAAGAAAAGCCACGCAGTCAGCTCTGCCAGGGGGTACTTAGGAATGCTGGGTCGCTAAGCAGCCCTTGAGGCAGCTGGGAGGGAGGTACATAGTGCTCAACAGGATCAGCTGTGCTCTTTTGCCACAGTTTCAGGCAGAGGTATGAAGAAGGACAGTCCCTACTGACAGAAAGATCCAGGTCACCCCACTAAAGATAAAATTAGATCGGAAAAACTAGAATATAGCCATTCTAGCCTGTGCCAAATGTAGCAATGGAAAAAGGCAGTACTCCTCATACACTGATGCAAGTAAAATACTGCTGGTGTAGCTTTAATGTATCTTTTAATTAATTAATGTATCTAAGCACTTTGGAACAGGAAGAGTGATTCTTCCTATGTCCTTATAGTGCCTATACAGTTGGAAGCCATATTTGAGACAATAACCAAAGACATAAATTTCTAAAACTCTGAAGAATTTTTTCTTCTGACAAGGTCAGAAATACCACAAAAGCTACTAGTCACAATAATGGATAGTTTTGTTTCCTAAGAGAGGATATAAAATATAAACTTGGTTTATAAACCAATAAACTTGGCTCCTGGAGGGAGTGGAAGGTAACCAGACACAGCCTGTAAGGGAGCCTACCAGGGCAGGCCCAGCCAGACCTGCTGCTCACAGACAGGGAAGGGCTGTGGGACATGTGGTGGTCAGAGACCACCTTGGGTACACTGGCCATGGAATCAGTCATAGAGTTTTGGATTCTTGGAGAAGTAAGGAAGAAAATCAACAAAATACTTGGACCATGGACTTCCAGAGGGTGGACCTTGGCCTGTTCAGGGCACTGAACATGTTCAGAGAGTCCCCTGGGAAAGAGCATTTAATAACAAAGGGGTCCAGAAGGCTGGACATACTTTAGGAAGGAAATATTAAAGATGCAGAAGCAGGCCATCCCCATGTGCCAACAGATAAGCTGGCAGGGAAGAAGACCAGGCTGGCTGAACAGAGAGCTTTAGCAGTAACTCAGAGAAAAAAATGTTTATGACCTTTGGATGAAGAAGCAGGCAGCTCAGGGAGAGTACAAGGATGTTTGTAGGTCATGCAGAGAAAAAAACAGAAAGACAGAAGTTCAACTAGAACTCAATGTGCTGAAAACTGTTGTAAAATATAATAAAAATAATTTTCATAAATACACTAACAACAAAAAGAATGCGAAGGAAAACACCATCCTTTATTGGACCCAGGGTAGAACGCTGGAAAAGTAAAAGGCCTAATGCCTTCTTAGCCTTAGGCCTAGCACCTGCCAAGTCTTTAGCAGTAAGACCAGTTATCCGCAGGGCAACCAGCCCTCTGAGCAGGTCAGGGGGAAATCATGAGTGACCTCCTGTGGCACATGCCCTCACAATCCTGTGGGACTGCACGGATTCCTCCAAGAGAACTGAGGGAGCTGGCAGAAGAGCTCACCATCATTTATCAACAGTCCTGGTTAACTGAGAAGGTCCCAGATGACTGAAGGTTGTCCAGTATGTTGCCCATTTACAAGGGTTGGAAGGAGGATCCCGGGAGCTACAGGCCACTCAGATGATCTTGGTATCTGGGAAGGCTGTGGAACAGATCATCTTGCATGTGATCACAAGGCAGGTACAGGACAGCCATGGGATCATCTTCCCTACCAACCTGATCTTCCATGACAAGGTGACCCATCCAGTGGATGATGGAAAGGTAGTGGGTGTTGTCTATAAGGATTTCAGTAAAGCCTTTGACACTGCCTCCCACAACATTCTCCTGGAAAAGCTGGCAGCCCATGACTTGGACAGGAGCTCTTTTCTGTGTTAACTGTCAGGATGATTGAGCCTAGAGGATAGTGATAAATGGTGCTGCATCCTGTCAGTGCTGTACCTCAGAGTCAGTAGTGGGACCAGTCCTGTTTAATATCCTTACTGATGGCCTGGATGAAGAGATTGAGTGCACATTCAGTAAATTAATGGATGAGACCACATTGGGGGGTAGTGCAGATCTGCCAGGAGGCAGGAAGGCTCTGCAGAGGGATCTGGGCATGCTAGATCAATGGGCTCGGCCAAATGTATGACATTCAACAAGGCCAAGTGCCTACACTTCCTACACTTCAGCCACAAAAAAATCCATGCAGGCTTAGTACAGAATGGCTAGGAAGCAATTCAGTGGAAAAGGACCTGGAGGTGCTGGTTAACAAGCAGCTGAATATGAGCCACCATGTGTCTAGGTGGTCAATGGCATCATGGCTTATACCAAGGACAGTGAGGCAAGCAGGACCTGGGCAGTGATTGTTCCCCTGTGCTTGGTGCTGGTGGGGCCACACCTTGAGTGCTGAGCTCAGTTCTGGGCCCTCACTGCAAGAAGGATATTGTGGTGCTGGAGCATGTCTGAGAATGGAACAGTGCCGGGGAAGGGTCTAGATTATAAATCTTATGAGGAGCTGCTGAGGGGGCTGAGGTTGTTTGGCCTTCAGGAAAAGAGGCTCAGGGGTGACCTTATCACTCTCTCTACAACAGCCTGAAAAGTGAGTGCAGCCAGGTGGGGGTCAGCCTCTTCTCCCAGGCAGTAAGTGGCAGAACAAGAGAATACCGCCTCAAGCTGCCCTAGAGGAAGTTCAAGTTGGGCACCAGGAAGAATTTTTCCATGCAAAGGGTTGTTAAACACTGGAATGGACTTCCCAGGGGCTGGTGGAGTCACCATCCCTGGGGGTGTTCAAGAGATGACTGGATGTAGCACTTAGTGCTCTGGTCCATTTGACAATGTCTTGATCAAAGGTTGGGCTCAATGGTCTCAGAGGCCTTTTCCAACCTAAATGTTCCTGTGATTCTCTAATACACATCCAAAGTATTCTGAACCTGCCTAGGTCTGTGAGAAGATTTTGGGGTCTAGGGTCTCCTGAAAAGGTACTGCAAAAAGAGCAGAGTTTTATTCTCATTTCACACAGATTTATTTAACTGGCAAAGGCCTAAAAGAAGTTGGGAAGAGCTGTTTGTACAACTGTGTGTAGCAGTGAGAAATGGCGATTTCTCAGTCAGAATCAGGAACTTCAGTGAAACAGTCTGTGTTCATGTTCTCCTGAAATCTCTTCCTCAATGACTGCATTCACCTGATGGGACAGGACCTGGGGAGCTCTTGCCAAGGTGAAAGCATCAGGGGAACAGATAGTCAGATGTGGCCAGTTCCAGGGAGATTTGGGACAGCTCTGCAGAGGAACATCTGGCATGCCACAATGCAGTAGAAGAGTGTCTCCTTTTTCTGGCTCTAAACTGTGTTAGTCCCAATGAAGACCATGTGCTAGTACATTGTGGTGGTTCAGGCCAGCGTTTGGCAGGGGATAGGGAACATTCATTTACCCTACAAACTCCCTAAGTTGCAGGTCAGGTGGAATATCCCTCCACTGCCTGTAAAACACTACAGTACTTTTAGCAGTGACAATGACTCAGGTCACAGGTGGGAGGGAAATGTGAATGTTAACCCAAGATGGTAGACCTCTTTGTTTGTATATGCCTTGAAGATAAATACATGCAATAAACAAACTCATCCCATCTTAAGAGCAGGAAGGCAGTCTCCTGACACACAGATGATGTGGTACAGCACAGCCCTAACTCACTGCCACCTTCCCTGTGCAGGTTGCTGCTGGCAGTGCTGAAGAAAGGGCAGGATCCAGGCTGGCCCATGTTGGCTTCTGTCACCCTAGCAGAGTTGAAAAGAGCACACAGGTAGGCATGAATATTTATCCCCACCCAGTGCAACACACATCCTTCATGAATCACAGATGGATTCTGCAGATAAAATCTGTAGGGAGGACAACACCAACAAAGCTACCATTAAATCAGCACTCAGATTACTTCAACAAACTTCCCAATTTCAGCTCTTGCAAGGTCCTCCTAACTGCATGCACCTTGGAGATAAGGCATCTGGAGTTTTCATCTTGGGGTCTCTGTTACCATTAAAACTTTGTGACAGAATTACAGCTGTATTAATCACAAAAATGAGATTACCAAGATCTATATTTCAAAAGTAAAATGGAATAATATTAAGCTCTTATCCTCAGTATTATTTTTGTATGGACAATCACACAAGAAGAAGTTTAAACTTGCTTTATTAAACATTGATTTCCTCACTTGTATGTTTTTTGTAGATGAATCCCGATCTGTGCTTCAACAGCCTGACTTCAGATTTATGTGGTGCTTAGGAGAAAAGTAATGTGGTTTATGCAGTAAGAATATATAATATTTTCTCAATCCAATGTGTGGAGTTACCTCCATTCTGATGTTTATACATTTCCCTTTCCCTGTTTTCTTTCACTCTCCAGTGGTTACAAAGTATTTAAAATTGGATGAAAATGAACTGCTATTTATTTCCCCAATTATTATGGCTTTCATTATTCTATTATCTGAAAGCTTCGTAAACATGCAATTATCACCCTGATGACACTAGAGGCTATTATCCTCTTCTCACAGTGGGGGCTGAGAGGAAAAAAGGTAAAAATATGCTTAATGTGTGCTGTTTGAGATAGGTTTGACCTCTGTGGTGTATCAGAGAGATTTGTGTTGTACACTGCTGTGAGACCCAGACCCGGGTCAATGTTAATTCCCAGGAGCTTAGCATACTTAAAAACCAGACTATTCGCTCTCAAAATTTATGTTCGGAAGGGAAGGGAAGGGAAGGGAAGGGAAGGGAAGGGAAGGGAAGGGGAAGGGAAGGGAAGGGAAGGGAAGGGAAGGGAAGGGAAGGGAAGGGAAGGGAAGGGAAGGGAAGGGAAGGGAAGGGAAGGGAAGGGAAGGGAAGGGAAGGGAAGGGAAGGGAAGGGAAGGGAAGGGAAGGGAAGGGAAGGGAAGGGAAGGGAAGGGAAGGGAAGGGAAGGGAAGGGAAGGGAAGGGAAGGGAAGGGAAGGGAAGGGAAGGGAAGGGAAGGGAAGGGAAGGGAAGGGAAGGGAAGGGAAGGGAAGGGAAGGGAAAAGTGTAATCTCTGCACCTTTCCTCTAAACCAGGCAAGCATTGTCACTTTCTGAGCTCGCTTTTTCATCTGTCAAGGAGAGAAAATGCAAATTCCTGCACCCATGATTTAGCCTTGATCAACACTTCCTTCATTCCCAGTGTTACTTGGTATATCTATGTTGCTTCCTGGAGTAGCTGAGGGACTTCTTGAGGCTGATGGAGGCATGATAGGAGGGGAATCTTAACACCTGAAACAGCAGTGCCACTGCCACCACTTTCATTAACTCACTAGATGAGACAAGAATGTTAGAAATAATTTGTGTCTGTCAGGGAAATGCCCCAGTGTAAACTTCAAAACATGTAAGGGAGACAGCCTCCTCCAAACCCTGCTGATTTCCTTAAATGGATTTGGGGAGAAAAGAGAGAAGGCGTCAAAAACATTAAAGGGAGTAGTTTAACCCGTTACTATATTTTCTGAGCATTTGTGCAGGGTCAGCAGGTATAGCCCTGTTGTGGAGACCTTGCCCCACATGCTTCAGGATATTACTTTGTCTTTAATTCTGGAGCTGGCATATGGATTGTTACTATTTCCTTATTAAACATGTTCACCTGAAGTAAAGCTACTTGGCTTAATGGACCTCTAATCTGATCCTCTGTGTCAGTAGTGATGTTCAATTATAAGCAAAGGAAGGATTTCCAAAGAAAGGCTCATAAGATTGGAATTGCTTGCGTACCAAATACTTATGGGGAAGAGAAACAAACCATGCAATGATGTGTCCTCACTATGCTCCCAAGTGTTTGCAACACTGGCAATTTTATATTTGCTTTTGAAACTTTCTCATGCTTTCCCCACTGTCTCAGACCCACAGTAAGTATAATATAGACTGCATTGATGCATCAGTTGAGAGTTGTGCCAGCATGGAAATCCCAGTTCAGTGGCACCATAAGGACCCTAGGGTGTGCTTCTCCCAGCATTCCTGACAAAATTCTTTATTAGAAACATTCCTGTTCTTCCTTCAAAACATGGCACCCTGACAGAAGATCACAGAAATATCCTGAATGCTGCTCAGTGCTATGAAGGTATCCAACCTGGGCACAGCAGGTGGCCTGAACTGCAGGCCACTGTCTATCTGGTTTCCAGGTGTGCCTGCGTTATATTGTGTTTCCTTGATTGGAGAATTCTCCAATTCCAGTTTGTGGTAAGCTGCCTTTAAGTTGTTCTGTAACCTACAGAAGTATAGAGACCTTTTTTGTGAAGCATAAGGAATTAAAATGGCTAAACTCTCAAAATGTGGGATGACATTGTCCCATCTAAATGGTATCAGCAACCCCAACATTTTATAACCTTTTAAAACCAACTCAGAGAAGAACGCTTTTGGCAAGACACAGTAGAGTAGTTAATTGTTTTTCTAATAAGAAATGGCAAATATGTGATTTAATGAAAATGAGTTATTCCCAACTGAGAAGTGTAGATAAGGAGAAGATTATAATTTCAGATGTTGTGTGGTATGATCCCAATTTCCCCTGAAAATGCAGCCTTGGAGGGTAGATGGTGTTTAAATTAGAATTCAGTAAAACTACATAGCTGCGCATTCTGCTTCCTTGGGATTTCAGTCTAATTGTCTAATGGTTCACCAAAATAAGTGATTCTTTCTTCATCTACACATTGTTATAAAGGTTACAAAAGGTCAAAAAAGGCCAATGGTTTATAGTGATTAAGAATTTAGGTATAAGAACAAAGTTGCACTAACAAGTTTCCAAGCAGTGTCAAAGGATGCTTTTTCAATGTCCATCACATAAATATTCCAAAGAGTATCCTTGAAGTTTGTTAGGGCAAACACTCATCTTTAGATAGCCATTTGCATCAGACCAGCTGTGTGTAAACTGTGAAGAATCTACTTTTTTTTTTTTTTTGTGGTAAGTATACTAATGTTTGATCTCAGAATCTTTTTCATATTTGTACGACTAGTGTTCTCACCCTCTGAAGGAGGACCTGCAATCTTTGCCCAATATGACTAATGCCAGTTCTGGCAAAGGCTACCGTAAAGGAGTTATGCCTTCCAGAAAAACCAAACACCTGGCTTGACTTCTGCCATTTCACAGACTAGAATTTCCAATTATGGCAGCATCATTACAAGCTGAAGAACATACATTGCTTCTGCTAAAGCTCTTTCTGCTAGTTTTAGTTACTACTTGAAAACTGCAGCTTTCTTTTTACTCAGAAACATTTGACATTTGAGAGTTTTTGACAGGATCTGTAGAATGTAGAGGGGCTTCAAGTTGCAATTCTTGCCTTGCCCCAGGATGAAAATTATAGAGCTACATAACTATAGTTGGTATTTTTGTATGGGGGAAAAAAAAGAAGAAAAAGAAAGAGTTCTTCAAAATGCATTTTGCTGACATTTTTTCTCACTAGAGGAAGGAACCTTTCCTCCTCGCATCCATTTCATGCCCAGGTCTATAGTTCTGTCCATACATGGATGATTAAGAAATTCAGCCACATACCAAAAGCCCCATAAGCTTTTTCACCCCTTAATACCCAACAATGTTTATCTAGTTATGTCAATTTTAACATTACTTCTTTATGTCTTTTTTTGTGTGTGTGTGTGTGATGGAAATACACTGTTGACATTTGCTGTGGATTTTATCTCTTGTTTATTGACTGGATGGTAAAGATTTTGAGGACCACTGAATCTCTTCTGTAGTGAGTAGTGTTAGCGTTTCAGACTTTTTCTGTAGTAACAGTTTGGTACAACTGAAGAGCATTTCAAAGGAACTGCACTGTTCAGTATATCTGTTTTATAAACAGCTTCTTTTTCTCAAGAAACCCCGGAAATAAACAAATAAAAAAAGTGAGGTCATTTGTAAGGGAGTACCCAAGTCTTCATTTAGAATTGTGGCATTTGATTCTCACAACCGGAGAAGATTTCACTAATGAGTGATGTATCTGAGAGATGAGTCTGGGGACATATTCCCACCGCGGGTAACCTGTGTGAAGCAGCAAAATATCTGATTTCAGGAGGTTTCACATTTAGCTAACAAAAGCATGAATTAACAGACAGAAAGTGGTGATGATGAGGGAAACCAGGATGGCAAGCATGAATTTACTAAACAAATAATTCAGCTGATCCCTTTAACCATCTTACTGTGAGGCCTGTCACAATACTGGAGGAGCAACCATCTGCCCTTTGCTCAGCTTCAGATCGGTTCCCATCTCAACCATGAGGCAACATTTCAATCCTTCCATTTCGATACCTCTATGAACAATTGTGGAGAAGAACAATAATGGAGAAGAAAGGATCTTCAGCTCTAGACAGGTTTTCAGCAGTGGGATAAAAACACCCTTGTAGTTATGGTCACATGGGTCCCCAGGTACACATTCTTGTTCTTCCTGCCTGCAGTGCTATGAGTCTTCATCTTGCCCCTGAACTTTGAAAGAAGTCAGGGAAATGCTTTGAAAAATATCTGTTTGGTAGGCACCTTGGGAACTCTCCTTTATCTCTCTGTCATTCCCTGACTTCGTCATGCACTGAGCAAAAAGAACAAATAACTTAATACTAAAATGGTCTGACTGAACAAAACTACAAACCAATGTTTTTATAATTCTATACAAAGTCAATAGTCAGTTTTTCTGGCATTCCTTTTATACCCCTGTGAGAAGTACATGAAATTCAGTCAAGTAATTTCCATATATATATATATATAATTAAAATTTATAATATCCCCAGGGCTATATTTTCTTTCATTTTTGCTTTTGTCAATTTCACTCTACAGTACTGAGAACCAAAGACTCTGTGGTGACCTCTGAGACACTGTTTGTTTTTGCTTTTACATATTTCCCTTGGTGGTTGCTGGCCTTCAAATTGCAGGGGCAGTAGGAGGGAGGTGGGAAGTAAGGTAGTTAGAGGTATATGTATGTTGTTATGTAGCTTCATAGGTTTTTTTAGGCATATACCAATCCAAACACAGAGATTGGCCTGTACATTTAAAGTCATACAACATGTGTAAAGAGTCCGTGTGGCTCTTTGTGAAACTTAAAAGCTTTACCAGATATTTCACTCCCAAAGGATTTACTACTTCACATTAACAGGCTTACAAGTGAATCTTTTCAAGGAGAATTATAAAAGGCTTGGACATATGCTTAAGTATAAGCAATTAAGCTCTTTCTTTTTTCCATCATGTGTTTAAGCATGTGTCTTGCTGTCAATGCATGCTTACACCTCAGAGCAGTCAGAATATATGTCTTGGGGAGATGGCAAAGGGCTTTGTGAGTTGGTACCATTGTCATGACGCAGATGTAGGATGATGTAGGTGATGGTTAAAAGGCCAGTCTGGGCTCCTAAAGTAATGACTGGAATTCCCCACATTCTTGAAATAAAAATGTAATTTCCAAAAATGTCAGAGTTCCTGAAAAGCATGCATCCCACCGAACTGCAAGGTCTTTTAGGTGTTTTAGTACCTAAGAGCATTTGAATGTTTTGTCCTGTTTTACATTTAAATCTTGTTGCTTAACTGTCTGATTACCTGTTCCCTGAGGCTGGTATCGCAGTTTAGTGTATTCCAAACATATTAATCTCTACAGATGCCAGGAAAAGGCAGCATGCAAACAATAGTCTCCTTTCAGAGTTGCAGAAGCCTGGGAATGCAGCTAATTGTGTCGACATAGCTCCCTCTGCTGCTTCAGGATTAAAATATTTTTTTCACCCAGAAGCTTCAATATCAGTGTATTGCATCAGAATTCATATCAAAAGCTTTGAAAAGCAAAATTTCATTGGCAAATTTTTATCTATAGCTTTTTGGATTTAGGAAATACAACTAAGAATTTCTGGTTCTCCTGTCTGTTTGCATACACAAAGAATATAATACAAAGCTGACTTAAGAACAAATGCTTTGATCATCTTCTTGTTAAAAGTAAATACAAAATCAAACCATGCACCCTAATCTCATGAGATGTGCACTTGAACCAGAAAAACAGCATGTTAGAAAACACATGTGTAGATAAAAATTTTAAAAAAATGGTTTTGTCTCAAGCTACTAAAAATTATTACAGAAGATAGTGCTCTTACAAAATTTCACATAATCACAGAACTATGAAATCACTGGGATGGGAAGGGACACTTGAAGATCTTTTAGTCCAACCCTCTGCTAAAGCAGATTGCCCAGGATCCCATCTAGGTGGGTTTTGATATCTTCAGAGAAGGATATGCAACAGCCTTCCCCAGGAGTCTGTTCTGTCACTCCCAAAATAAGGACATTTTTCCTCATCTTCATATAGAACTTCTTGTGTTTCACTTTGTGCCTAGGGTCCTTGCCCTGTTGCTGGGCACCACCAGAGTCTGGGTCCATCCTCTGACACCTCCCTTCAGAATCTTGTGTGCATTGATAAGGTCCCCTCTCAGTTGTCTCCTCTCAAGGTTGAACAGGCCTGGCTCCCTCAGCCTTTCCCCGTAAGAGAGATGCTCTGGTCCTCTCTTCAGCCCCCTGCTGGACCTTCTAGAGTACTTCTCTGAATTGAGGAGCTCAGAACTGCACACAGCACTCCAGATGTGCCTCACCAGGGCTCAGCAGAGGGACAGGATCACCTCCCTCAGCCTGCAATGCTCTCCCTAATGCACCCCAGGACACACTGCTGGCTCATGGACAGCTTGTTGTCCACCATGAACATGAAGGACCCCAGGTGCTTCTGCACAGAGCTGCCTCCCAGCAGGTCACCCCCAGCCTGTGCTGGTTGTTCCTCCCCAGGTGCAGGACCCTGCGCTTGCCTCTGTTGAATTTCAGATGTTCCTTCTCTGCCCAGCTCTCCAGCCTGTCCAGCTCTCACTGAATGGCAGCCCAGCCCTCTGGCGTGTTGGTCACTCCTCCTGGCTCTGTGCTGTCAGGGAACTTGCTGAGGGTACGCTCTGTCCCTGCCTCCAGGTCACTGATGAATAAGTTGAACAAGACTGGACCCAGAACTGACCCCTGAGGAGCTCCACCAGCTACAGGCCTCCAGCCACCTCCTGTGGCACTGGTCACAGCTCTCTGAGCCCAGTCATTCAGCCAGGTCCCAATCCACCCCACTGTTCTCTCAGCTAGCCAACACTTCCTGAGCTACCATGAGCATGTTGGGGAAAAAGCCTTGCTGAAGTCAAGGCTAGCAATCACTGCTCTCCCCTTCTCTCCTCAGCCAATTGTCCTACCACAGAAGGCTACCAAACTAGTCAGGCATGATTACAGCTTGGTGAATCTGGTTACTCTTGATAACCTTCTTTTCATCCACATTCTTAGAGATGACATCCAGAATGAACTGTTCCATCAGTTTTCCAGGAATGGAGATTAGGCTGACTCACTTCCTGGGTCCTCCTTCTTGCCCTTTTTGAAAGATCAGAGTGACATTGGATTTTCCCCAGTCCTTGGGGATCTGTCATATTCTCCATGACCTTTCAAAAATGATGGAGACTGGATTAACACTTGCAAACTTCAGTATTCACAGGTACATTCTATCAGACTTCATGGTTCTGTGAGTTTTGAATTTGCTTAAATGATTTCTAAACCAATCCTCCTCTACCACAGAGAAGTGTAGAGTCCAGACTTTCTCTCTTGCCTCCAGGGGCTGGGGTTCCTAAGGATAGGCATTAGCTGTAAAGAGAGAAGTAAAGCGGGCACTGAGCAACTGTCTTCACTCTCTCCTTCATCACAAGAGCACCCACGTCATTCAGCAGTGGGTCCTCATTTTCCCAAGTCTTCCTTGTGCTTGCCTCTTGTTGTCTTTGACATCCCTTGCCAGATTCAATTCCAAATGAACCTTAGCATGAAGCCCTGCATGCTTTGATATATTTACAGAGTCTGGAAAATAGGAAAACTAAAACTTAAGGTATCCTCTTCCTCCTTTAAAGGCTTTGATATATATTTATACATGTTTTGATATATTCTTACCAAGTGGTCTATCCCTTTTTCCAGAATCTGTAAACTTTCTTCTTCTGATTGAGTTTTGCCAGAAGCTCCTTGCTAATTAATGAAAGCCTTCCACCCCCTTTGCTTTCTTTCTTACTCAGAAGTACACAATCATCTTGCTGCTTGCCCATGGAGAGGGTGATGCTTTAATCACAACCAGCTTTCATAGGTGTGTTTTCCCTCCAGGGCTTTTTCCTATGATACTCTGTCAAGCATATCCATGAGGAGGCCAACGTCTGCTCTCCTGAAGTCTAGAGTATTGGCTTGATGTGCACCCTTCCTGACACTGTAAGGATCCAGCCAAAGTTCCCACTGGTCCTCACATTCCACACCAGACCCTCCCTGCTGTTGAGAAGAAGATCCAGCATATCATCTCTATTTGTTGGCTCCTCTAATGCTTCCAGAAGAAAGTTATCATCAACACAGTCCAGAAACTTCCTGGTCTGCTTGTACTCCGTGTTGTCCATCCAACAGGATTGAGGTAGCTGAATTGCTTATCTGTCTAGATGACAGGGACTCATCTGCTCAATGTTCCTGGTCAGGCAGCCTGTAGTGAGCCCGTGCTATAATATCACCTGTCTCTGCCCTGCCTTTAATCCAGATCCATGAGCTCTCAGCTGGTCCTCATCCATCCCAGGGCAGAAATCCATCCACTTCAGCATGTTCTTGGCCCAGACAGCAACAGTCTTTCCTCATCTCTCCTGCCTGTTTTCAAAAGGGTCTGTAACCTCTCATTCCAACGCTTGATAGGAGTGTTGGCTCGTAGGAGCCACCCCACCATATCTTTGTGGTGCCTCTTAGCCCATCTCTAACTCCTCTTGTTCATTCCCTGTGATGTGTGTTGGCACAAAGGCATTTAAGTTCAGTCCCTGATGAAGCAGACTTACTGGCTGGAGTGTCAGGAATTCCTTCATAACTTTTCATGTATTCTCCTCCTGACCCACCCCAAGCTCTGGCCATCTCTTGCTGACTTCCCATCAGACTGGAAGGACTAAGAGGGACTGAGATTCCAATCCCCTGACACCTTGAATTCAAAGCCCTCTTCACCAGCCTGGCAAGCCTATGGCTGAAGATGCTTTTCCCCTTCCCTGGCAGACAGGACCCCATGAGCCCTCAGTACACCCAGTTTCCCAAGGTGAGTTATGTGGTCCAAGAAACCGAAACCTGGACTGAGGTACCAGCCTGTAACCATTTGTTGATTTACCTGACTGGCCCTTTCAAACACCTTCCCTTTGACTGTGAGGATCAATGAAAGCACTGCTTGAGCTCCAGAGTCCCTTACTGGGACTTTCCAGGATCTGCAATCATTGATGTACCTCAGAATACTTTTGGCTCCATCACAGGTGGCCCACATGCATCAACACAAGCAGCAGTTAGTGACCAATGGACTGGGCAAGCCTTGGTAGTCTCTCAATGACAATTTAAGAGGAACATCTAAGCTCAACACACTAAAATAAAATATTTTAATTCAACTACCTATCCACATTGGAATACTTCAGAAAATATATGCAAAAAAAAAGTTCAAAAGCTGCCTACTGACCTATTTCTGAACTTTTTGTTTCCTTCTTAATGGTTTTATTCTTCCCTAAGAGACATTCCAAGAATTGTTCTATGGAAGACAGCAAAAATCTGGCTTTCTGTTTGCTTTAGATTACAGAGTGGTCTGCTTCCTTAATATTTTCAAACATTAAGACCCTCCTAGACACTGCAGGCTATCCAAAAGAACATCTGATGTTTTTGTTCTGATATTTATATAGTAGTTTATGTAATACCTTTTTCTTTAATTCCTTTGTTCAACCCAACCCTCTAGCCAGACCTTGGGAAACAATTCCATGTTGACCATGGAATTCCAGTGTTAGCAGGAATCTTTTCTGGATTTTTGCTGCTGCTTAAATTATTTTTATTTTTTAATTTTTTAAGCTTTTTTTTTAATGCCCATTTTTGGGATAAAAAAAATATACTGTTGTTACAGTGCTACATAGTTTTTTATTAACAAAAACATGTCTGCAATCATGCAATAATTTTTTAATTCAGTGAATGCTTAATGCAAGAAAAGTTTAAAAATTTTTGTGTGGCATTTCTGGATTTTCAATTCTATCTCCTGCAGGAATGCATGCACAAAGGGCTTGAGCTAGAGTGGTAGTATTTGACAGTGCGGAAGAACAGTCCAGTACCAAATTCATGTATTTTTTGCAAAGGATTTTGGCTCTTAGCTGATAGTCTGTAGTGAATGAATTAATTTTCTTATTCCTTGTCCCTTCTCTGCCATGCTGCTGATGAAGTGATATTTGCATGAAAGAGGCTGTGATGCAGGACAGATTGTATAATTATCCAAAACTGCAACTTCAACATCTAGACAATCATCTTCCCTTTCCTGTCTACCACCAGCACTTAATGATGAGTTGAAGGCTTAGAGGTGAAAATGCCATGTACAAGAAATATTTTATGCTTCTCAAAAATATATTCTGTTACTCCCACCAAGCCAAAACACAGACAAGACACAAGGTCTTTGGTTCAGCATTGCTCTGATCTGCTGGCACCAGGGGCGCAGGGAACTGTCAGTGACACATGGGGAGGAGAAAAAAGGGTGAGGTTAAAGATCCACGAAGCATCATGCTCTGCTCCTGCACTTTTCCTGCTGCTCCAGGACCAGAGCCATTAGAGGGTAACCAGGAAACAACCCTTCTGAGGGGCTTTCTTACTGAACAACTGAAAGACTAATGGGCATGTGATGCCTAGAGAGGCTACCTGGAAAGACTAGGCAGTGTTAAAGGAATAAAGTAGGTATTTATTAAAAAGGCCTCCAAAGGATACACCTCGAGCTGTACAAGAGCCTGGCCAGGGCTACACCCAAGACAGACCCAAAATGTGTGTGTCAGCAGTTTTCACACTTTTATAAGTTTTGGTCTATTTACATATTGGGGTTAATTGTCCAATTACAGTTTCAGGTTATGAAGTCCCATCCTCCCAGATTGTTCTCCTCCATTCGCTGTTGTTTACACTTTTTGGGCCTGAAGCTGCAAGTTACCTTGGTTCTCAGGCTGGAAAAGGATTGTTTTGTCTAACAAAACTGTGAAGACAACTTCCTAACACTTCATATGAAGTTTGGGGTTATGTACTAATGCAGTACAGAGTCTGGAAAATAGGAAAACTAAAACTTAAGGCATCCTCTTCCTCCTTTAAAGGCTTGCCAAGGTCTTTACCTTGTCAAGTCTCTATTCTAAAGGTCTACTAATAATCGGTATTTAATAATAATAAATATCTAACAAGAGTAAATATCTAATATTAGATAAATATCTAACAATACTAAATATCTAATAAGCACAGTGAGAGTCATGGAAGTCTCCAAAGCTGTTGAAGTGCAGTTAGCCTCTGTGCCCATGGCATGAAAAATGAACAGTGTGAATGGAATAGCACATAAACCCCCTATGATGAAAGTGAATCCTCTTTCGGGCAGTTACTGAACAGTTAACAACAAGCGCTTCCATTGTGAGAGGCAGTAGCAAGGAATACTTTGCCTTTCCTTTTGCCTCTCCATCTTCCATGCTGGGGATGGGTATTTTCATTCGTGACATGGGTGATTCACAGGGAAATCATTCCAGTTGTGTGGAAGCATCATTGCCAGCCCACCTCTCTGGCACTGTTCCTGCTTCTCCCCCTGTGACAATATTGTCAAGTTAAAGCAAACATGTTCAGGAGCAGATGTGGGGGAAAAGAACACTAGGAAAAGTCAACACGCCTCTGCTTTAACTTGTCTGGACAAATCCCCAGCACAGTTGTAATTTTTTTCCTTTTGGTCATAAACATAGTTTGCTTGAAGCTGCAGATTAAATTTTTTTTCCCCTAATGTAATATTGAAAATGAAGGGGATTTTCAAGCTAGAAGGCAGTTTCAGTTCTGTTCAAAAGTGGGATAGAAGTTGATTATATCCCAGCCTAACAACCAGGGCTTAGTCATTAGTAATATCATAAACAGAGAACAATCATTAACATTTACGTATGAACTACTGAAGGAATTGCCCTCCTGGTGAGAAATTTGATGTGCTTAAAATGGCTTTTTAGTAATGTGGCAGCACTCAAAAGCATGCAAAATAAGCATAATGAAATGGAAACCTTGTCAAGTACTTCTCAAAATATCAAGAGTGTCAAAGTGTGCGCCATATTTTGACAGGAGTATTCTTGTAAAGTATTGTGGTAGTTGCTAGTAATTGCATTGAACTGCAGCATTTAGGATATTGCTGGACTGGTGACATGAATGTATTAGCAAAATTTGAAGGCCCTGTTAACTTGCAATTATTTATTACTTTTGAATTATAACCAACAGCTCTGTCCAATTCGTTTAATGAGCATAGCTGTGTGTTTTTCTCCACCATACTTTTCTTTCCATGAGACCCTCTCTTTCAGTAAACAGCTGAGAAAAGAATCTACATGACAAGCAATGTGGTTCCCCTACACTTTAAAACTGCCTGGGTTAGGATGGCTAATATTTTCTGTAAGTCTGAGTTGATGACATCTATTGTGTTAGACACTAAGAAATTGAGACATGTCTTTTCAGCTCCTCAGTTGCAAAGGCATCCTTTGCTCAGTTCCTGCAAACAGAAAAAATTTCTGGTTCTTTAAGTTTATGGGCTCAGGCCTCCAAGCTCCTGAGGAATGTCACAAAATTTTACAATCAGCTTAATTCAGAATATTGTAATGATATTGTAATTCCTCCTTTTCACAGCACATAGACAATCCACTGGAACACAAGCAAATTCTAGAAGTCATTCTTTTCAGAGTATTAAAATGCCTATAGCTGCAAAAACATGCAAAAACCCCCTCACAATTTGATTAACCTGTTCTTGCCAGTTTCACTAAGAGTTATTGAAATGCATTCAAATTAATTAAGTGAAATTAATTCATTTAAGTAACAAACTTCCTCTTGAACATTGTATAGTACATGATCTCTGGGGTCATGGATATTAAAAGCCCATTTTACTGCTGAAACCCACATGAGGACCCTGATTTGGAAAAGAGACTGCTACCTGTGTCTTGGGGAGCTCCCTTTCTCTCTGACTGAGGGGAAAAATTTGCCTGGAAAACCAGTAGTTCATTAGGCTAAAAAAAGGTAAGAAGACAGGTTAGCATCTCCCCAGGCCACAGAGAGGACTTCCTGGGGAACAGGAAAACATAGGAGTTTCATTTCTCACCACAAAACTCTGCATTATAATGTGTGCACGCTGAATACATGAATGTCCCTTTCAAGGCAGACCTAATTCAGTTGTTTCTTTCTCAACACTGTGCACAGGGGACACACTGCATGCTTTGCATCATGGCAGCGTGGGTTGCAGCATGGTGGAGAGTTGGCTTCAGTGTGAGGCAGTGCCTAGCTTTGCCTTCCTGATGTGACCAAGGGCACTGTACAGTCCTTGTGCAGAAGGGGAAGTAGGGCAGAAAGACTGTGATGATAAAGGAGTAACTTCCTCTCTGTTGGCAATGTGTGACAGCTTGGTAGGAGAATACAAATTCTCCAACCAATATAAAATCACAGGCTGACTTGGAAGGGACCTTAAGGATCATATATTCCAAACCCCCCTGCCACGGGCTGGGGCACCTTCCCCTAAACCCATTTGATCAATGCCCCATCGAACCTGGCCTACTGCCTTTGGCAATTTCTTGGTACTTGCACACCAAGCTGCTGAGAAAGAGAGATTATACATAGCCACATTCTCCTGGTCAATAATATGGAGCAGTGATGGCTCTGTTAGCAGAAGTAATTTTCATCAAGCAGAAGAGAAAAACATTCCTAGGTAGTTGAGAACAGGTACATATTACAGACTCCATCTGAAATGCACTTTCCCAATAGATGCCTGATTGAGACCAGCTGACAAAGACCCAAAAGCAAGCCATGCAAAGTTTTTCTCTGCTGTCTTATAGTGGTTGTGCTGTAACAGAAGCCAGCAAGAGTTATATAACCTGGGCCAGGGCTCCCCTTACTTCTCTGCTAAAGGCATGGCACACCCTCAAACTGCCCAGAAACATCAGTACCCTGTCATTTTGCAATTCCTTTGTATCATGCCATCTGTATGGAATCCACACACTCATTAGCTCATGATATAAACAGGGAAAAAGGTGAGCTCCTTCTTGAATTGTGTGCCTGCAGGAGAATTGACACACTTGCAAATGTCACAACTTAGATGTGTTGGTGTTTTCTTGCAAGGTGGATCTCTTTTACACAGCATCTCAGCCGAGGACCTTTTAACACAACCAGCCTCCTCCCTGGGTTTGGTTTACTGTAACATAGAAGCTGGAAGGTCTGCTACAAGGAGCAGCTGGGATGAATATCCCACAGGAAGTGGTTCATGATAATATCACATTTTACTGGAAAAGCTTTGTCCTGGTGCTTCACCTTACTCTCCCTGCAATCTCTGACTCAGCCTCCCTTTTCCAAAAATTTTGAAGTGTTTTGCAAAAAGTAGTTAAGAAATCCCCATTCAGTACATGGGGAAGGTGGTTCATTAGGATCTAAAATTATGACTGTAGTGTAGCTGAGTGAAGAAGGCATTGATGGTGTAGCAACACAGCCCATACTCTTCCAAGTTCCAGCATGTGAGTGACTTCCTAAAATCAGCTACAGAAATAAGCATTTAAAACCTTTGCTGTCTCTTCCAGCCTTTTCAGTCTTACTGACCTTCAGTGGTTCCTGACCTCCTGCTTTTCATCTGCTAGCTGGAAATGAGTCCTGTACTGCTAGCTACTGCTCTGGAGAATAGTTAATGAACTTAAGTGTTCAGTGCAGGCTGCTCACAGACCTATCTCTCTGCCCTGCTAATTTAGCTGCGTACTGAAAAAAGACACCGCAGGGAGGAAAAAATTATTTTAAAAAATTATGCTGGAAGAGGATCCACAGCAATTTCTGACTCTCTGACCCACTCTGATGCCATGTTGGGAATAGTAATCCAAGACTTGCTGATAAGGAGTTGGACTGTAGAGAGAGGCCTGAGATTCTCCACTGGGACCTAATTACATAAGAGCCTCTCTGCCTTTTCCCCTTTCTATAATCTGTGATGCTCAGGGTTACACAAGGAACCACAGAATTAATTAGGCTGAAAAAGGCAGCCAACACTCTTCATCCAGAATGGAGAAGCTCTGACTGAACCTTAAAGAAGGACAAACAAATGGGCTTTCTTATACTCAGCATAACAAAATCAGACTTTTATTTAAGAGAGAAGGCAAACTTTGGTGTCAAGATCCATCCCTGGCAATGTAGAGAGCACTCAGAACAAACCTGCTCTTTTTCTGAACCACTATGCAGACTCATGTATGCTGATGGAGTGACAGAACTCTACTTTCAGATGCACAATGTTACTGTGAGATGCAAAAACGGAAACTTGTTGGCCTCCTGCCACCTAGCTCACTGCATAGTGATTTTTTTCCCTCACATTATGACTATTGCAATATTTTGTATGTATGTTCACTGTCAAGTACTGCATAATATATATAATATATCATTTAACACAGTTAAGTACTGCATTAGGAATAAAAAGAGGAAACATTTTGCTTTCCAGCTTCTATATTTCCTAGCACTACTACTTCAGTCATTTTATCAGAAATTAGATTGATTTTTTTCTGCAGAAACACATTCAGAAATGCATCTGATGGTCTGGAAATAATTTCTGCTTCATGCTTTTATTTGTCATGTCTTTGCAATTTTGTAACTTGCATTCCCTCACTAGTTATTTCTTCCAGAAGACAGATTTTCACTACAAAACCTGAGCAGAACATAGCGGATACAGTATCATTTCAATACTTGTGCTCAAGCCACAAAATTAATTTCTACACGAATATGTAATAAAGACATTGGTTAGTAAGGGAACAGTTTAAAAAGTGCAATGCTCACCATAGTATCTGAGCACAAGTTATTTCTAAGGACCTCGGAGCATCACAGAAAACATCTACTTTGATATCCCTGCTCCTAGTTTGTTCCTGAATATATAACCCTAATTGTCTTAGAGTGCTTCTTTGGAAGTCCCAGTTCAATTAGACTTCTGCTGTGATCCATTAGCTCCCTTGCAGTGTGTTATAGGATACAAATCTCCATTTTGCAAGAAAAGCTTATTTACCTCTCTTCTGGGATATCCAATCTGTCATTTTGCTGAATAAAAACCCATTGTGTTCAAATGAGGCAAACTACCAAGCAATACAGATGTCCCAGTTTAAAAAGAATGAGGTAGAGGTCAAGAAGCCTTATTCTAACATATTTCCAGATGAAACTGATTCTTTAAACATTGCCTGTAGCTGATTCTTCATGACATCTTTTTGTAAGGAGGCCTACCAGGGTGATGTGCATGGTTGTGTTGGGGTAGTGGGAGAGAGCTCTTCAATGAGCATCCATTCTCCTGCATGCACCTTTCCCTGGGTATCACTCAGTGAGATTGAAAATGCCTTCAGCCCCTAAAACCTTGGGCTGGGATCAGTTGTATGCCCTTCAGGCGCACCTTTCAGCCTGTGGACTCAGTGAGTCAATTCTGCTTTGAGAGACAGATCCCCAGTTACACCAACACGCACTCTGGTCTTCGTTCACACATCTGTTTTCCCTCACTCCAGTTTTAATCTGAGTAAAATCTCTGATTTTACTCAATACTTTCCTTTGGCTCTAGCAACAATCTGTGTCCTTTACTTTCTCTTCTGGTTAAGGGAATAATGTGGGAGGCGTTTTACCCTAGACTAGATGCTTGCTCAGCTCCCAATCACCTCTGCAACTCTCTAGCAGAGTTACAGGCTGCTGGGTAACATAGAAAGAGAGGGTCTGCAGGGGTCCTCTGGGGCAGACACTGAATTTGGGATTGTCCACCAGATTAGTGAAGGCAGCAATCTATGGCATGAGTGAGAAGGTTAAAATGTGGTGTCTCACTAAGCTGGTAACCAGTGGGGAACAGGGCTGGAATGCCTCCCAGGCTTTTCAGTACTTTTTATCTCCCAGCCTGCACATTTTTCCTTAGCCTCTTCAGGAGCACTTGGGGTGCTGAATCTAGTCCCAAAGGTGTTTTTACAGCATTTTCCTCATAAAAAATTATTCTACAAGGCCCTCTAACCACTCTCAAACTGACAGGCCACCAGCTGTGCTAAGATAACCTGCCCGTATTTCTTAAATACAATGAAAAACAAACTGAAGGAAGCATACTTGTTAAACTTTTGAGTCATCACCGGTATGGGCTGATTTGCAAAAGCAGAATCACAACACCTGAACCTAGTCTTTGCCTTTGCGTTTGTACTTGGTACTAATAAGATTGACACGCAGGCACCAATTCAAAGACAGAATGGACTGCCATCAAAGGGTAGCATACAGCTCCTACAGTATATAAGATTCTGTAATTTTATCACATGCAGCTGCTCAAACAATAATTCAAGATGGGTTAGAAATGCTTGAGGACTTAGTCTTTTCAGAGTGCTTTGATTTGGCCAGAGCACATTTTTCAGAGTGCTTCAATTTAAACACCAGTTTAAACTGGTGACCAACACAAGAGTTCAAGGAGTGGAAAGGTAACGCTGCTGGTAGCTTGAGAAACAGCTCTGTCAATCAGGCTATCACCTGGCTTTATCACCATTATCATCATTATAGACAAAGTTGCTATAGGTAGATGAGCGGGCTCTCTGCACAAGTCTCAGAAAAAGTGTCTGCTCCAAGCAATGGGGTACATGCAGAGATGTGTGAATCCGTTCCACTGGCTGTGGATACAACTCTGAGATTTGCCTCAACTTCAACAGGCTCCTCTCTCTTCCCTGGCATGCACATCTTTGGTGAATCCAATATGTGTTTGCACAGCTTCTTGCACAATTGAGCCACCAAGTTACTATTTTAAGTGACAAGTAGCCTAACCAACTTCTACTGGAAGCAGTGTATCAGAAGGATTATGTTGTATTCTGCTGCATGTGATTACTGCAAGGACCTTAGCCAGTTATACTCCACAATCATGCTCTTTGGAGGGCAATATCAGCTTTGCCATTTTCACACCCTTACAGGCTCAGTATAGGTTATGTCATGAACTCAGGAGAACAGAACATAAACAATTCCTTAAGAGTAGGACAACTATTTTATTTGCAGTTTTTCCAAAGCAAAAATGAGTTTGACAAGAGTGCAAATACTTGGTATCCAGTAAGCGACAAGACATAATAACTTCATAATAACTTCTCCCTAAGAGGAATATTAACAAAAATTACAGGTGTAATGGGTTAGCAGAAGTGAAGTTTAAGCTGTTGTTTGGAGAAAACCAAAATCAAAAAGAGTATAAACTAATTTTTCCAGGCAGAAGGTGAGTAACAACCTAGGCAGGCAGGAAATGTATTGTTTCTGATGTAATATTGGACAAGAAGATACAATCTCAAAAGGAAATTGCTTCCTCAGAAACATATGGGATGGCTGGATAGGCTTTCTCATAAAGTTCTCGATCACCCTTCCTTTCTCTGTACTTCTATCTTAGCTGTTTTCCCAGGCACTCTTTGGAGCAGTCATGTCTTGCTGCTCCTATTCTTACCTGTCCTTTCTACATCTTGAGAACAAAGACCCTACAATGTGATGGTTGCAGACCCAGTCCATGTGAAGTGCAAACAGCATCTTATCTTGATATGAGACCAACCCCTCATCTCTTTTCATAAGCAATACTTAGTAAAGGTACTGAGTACCATGTACTGTGCTGGAATTAGGAAACATTTAAAAACCACTGTGCAGACTATGCAATACCTTTCTGTTTGCATTGGTATTCCCAAATGTTTCTTGTAGGAGACCCTGAACCCCTAGACAGTCCACTGTGGTCTCTTAAACACCATAGCATGCATCTTTCCAGAGTCTGCAGTGTCCCAGTACTGGAAACCCAACCTAGAAGAGAACAGGGTGAGTCTCACAGCACGCAAAAATATCCGTAAATCGCTCATCACATTGTTGTCACTATGCAAATACTGCAATTACCTTCATCTTTGTCAGTGTAGCTATGTGGTAATGATTGGCAAAGGCTGACATTTTAACAGCTTCTTTGGTATTGTATCCTTACGTGCCTCTCAATTTTCTAAGAAACAGATGCACTTAGAGGACTGATGCGTAGAACTAAATTAAGTCTTGGTGACTGGTACACAGCATTTGAAAAGTATTTACTTTTCCACGTTTTGCTGGCACATTTCTCCACTCCTGCTCTGAAATTCCCTTTAATAGAAAACAGCACGCTACGTGTATACTGAATGCACTGCAGTGCAACCTCCACTTTTCAAGTTTGGGCAAAGAGGAGAGACACACCTTTCTAGAAAGACTCAAAGCATGACAAAGAGGTCCCAGTTTCCCTCACTCCTGCAAGTCTGAGCAAAGTTCTGTGAGTGGCTTTGACCTGACTGTTATGACATGCTTGCCTGCTGCTAAATGTTTTAATTCCAAAGTTCATGAGCTTATTCATGGTTCAGAGCCAAAATGGGGGAAAAGCATGGAAATAAAACACTGAACCTTCCACTTCAGGCTCAGTAACTAACAGAGGCTTCAGGAAGACTGTAAATGAGAGGAGGTAAATGAAACTGTTCCCAAAACAGAATAGAAAATAATATCCCTCTTGGCAGAATAAGAACTAGGTCTGTCAGCAGTTTTCTGAGATGAGCTTGGTGTCTTGTATAGCAGGCTAAAGCAAGTCTTTGTATGGTATATTTTATGAAATATGGCAAAGTCCAAGATGACAAAGATAATTTCTTTCTGCCACTGTTGCAAAACAGTGTTTGTTTTCAGTCACATCTTAAAAGAGTATCCTGGGGGTACAGGAAAAGAATCTAAAATAATGTCTGAGATACAGAAAATCTGCCTCTCAGGAAAGATGAAAAGAAGTTTCTTTAATTTTGCAAAGAAAAAGGTAAGAGATGAATTAATGTTAAGTATTTCCTTAGAAGGAAGAATATCGGTAACAGTTTCTAGCCATCAAGGACTTGGGATCACCTACATTCTTCTTCTTAACATGTGCAATGCTCCCTTTCTTCCATCTGAAGTACCTGCTATTTCCCATCTATCACCCTTTCAGTTGTGCGACGCAACTGTATATGGGGCTAAAAGTTAGATCAATAAAGAGCTCTAGGTCTAGAACAGTACTGCAAAGGAGAATCTGAACTGGTATAGCGTCTAGCCCTAAACAACTCTCAGCCAATTGAAAGAAAATGAGATGTAGAAAAGATGCTGAGAGTAGACTAAGCATGCAAAACTTCTTAAGTTAGTAAGGAAAAGATACAAAAGCCATGTAATAAGGTCTGAACCCAGACAATGCTTCTATACAAAAGGCAGAATGAAGTTTTATTTTCTAAATTGTAGTTATTTCTATTTTAATACTAAAGACAATTCAAAGGAGGTTGTGGATTCTCCGAACTTTAAATCATTACCAAATAAGAACCCCTTCAGCTGAATCAGAACAGGAGTTCAGACTGTGAAGAGGAATGTGATAGCATTTGCTATGTATCAGGCTAGAGGATCCAGTGCTCTTTTCTGCTGGAAATCTGAAACACTGGAGTTTGTAGCTAATAATACTACCAAACTGACAATTGCCAGTGGAGCCATAACAATTTTCTCTACACAGAGAGCTAGTCCATAATATTTAGCTGATATATTGGTCCTATTTAGTTGATTGGTTTTACTTGGCAAGTTTACTGCATTAAATAAAATCTAATTGTATAAATACATCATCTATTTATCTACCTATTGATTCATGTCTTTACCTCCGTACATCATGATTCAGACATAACCTTGTTTTGGCTGAAATGAAAGGCATACCTCATTCCCTTCAGGGACAGGATTAACATATTTTTGTGATCTGACCAGAGCCATCAGATAGTATGGCTATATGCTGGTTCTAATGCTGAAACTTATTTTTGTAACTTAGGAGTTGGTTTCCCCTTTTAAAACCTATCTTTTTGCTTCTACCATAGGTATCTGGAAGACATGGAAAGTGTGAGATAACTCAACCAGTCTATGACACCTTTGCTGACAGTCACCTTTTCCCTTCTTCTGTAGTACAGACCCAGAAGCACATTCCTGTGATGAATTTGTGAGTCAGGCCTGGTTTGCTATCCAAAAGTGATGCTATTACACTACAAAGCAATTTGTTAAAACCCTGATGACAAGACTTCCCTTGCAGTACAGTTCTGACCAACAGGCATCACTGCCAGGTAACGTCATGGAGAGGAGGACCCTGGCATAGAGACAGACCTTGCACTCAGAGTCTCCTCTGGAGATGAGAAACGTTGTTACAGGAATATGTTCACTAGTCAAAGTAGATATTGATATAAAAGTTAAGGAAGGAATAGCCTCAAGAGAATGAGAAAAAAATCCAAAAAGACCTGAAGTGAGCACATCCAGACTGCTCTTTTCCCTCTCTTTGCCCAGGTGAACATCAATGTGTCACAGACTTCTGGCCTTCAGAGTTTAAGTCTGAGGAGTTGCTTTCCAGAAAGCAAAATATGTTAGACCCTTTTTCCAATGCAATTTGATGACTGCAAAATGATTTGTAGGAGATTATGAAAAATGTCCTTTGCCACTAACCCTTCCTTCAGCCATATGACACAGTGTGTGCTCACCTTGGCTGCTTGCTGCCAGATGATGATACCTTTGATTCTGCAAACAGTGAATATGTCAGGAGATGAGTCACTCCACCACCCTGCCTGACCCTCTCCAGCCGGGGGGCATATGGAAACTGCCCACTGAGCTGATGAAACAAGTGATTTATGGGTCAAAATCATGTCTTGTTTGTACCAGTTGGCTGTACTGGATGTGTCAATAAAATGAGCCAACCCTTAGGCTTATTGTACCTCTGAATATGGAACTAAGGGCTTTGGAGAGCAATCTCAGCAGTCTCAGACAATGCATTACCCTGAAGTGTAATGAACCTTAATCCTTTTAATCTATTAGGAGAAAGGTATCCAATATCTTGAAGGAGATTGCCCTATCTTCATCTCCATGACTGACTCAGACACTGAAAAAAAAGCTTCCTTGAACTGTCTTTTCAAAGTAGCTACTTGTGTGGCAGTAGGGCACAACACTTAGAATTTGTGGACCCTTTGCAAAATGGCTTTCACATGAGAAGGATGGATATTTTTCACTTGCATCCCTGAACTTCTACTATGGAGGAGTTTACAGAAACATTATGTAGCTCATGCTACAGTCATGGTCCAGCAGAAAATTCTTCCCTGCATCACCTCTGCAGCACTGATGTGCTTCAAATCCATGTGCTACAGAAGGCAGGCTATAAAGAATAGCACTTCCACTGCTATCCCAAGCACCACGGTTTCAAAAACTGTTAAATTTGGCAAATGCTAGAGCACTCCTGGTGAACTAGATGGGCAGTGTGTTAGGTTTGAGTGCAGAGGGAGAATTTTTTCTAGGATGACATGTCCATAGGAGTCTACTAGATTATATCTGTTTGTACAACTGTGACAAAAGAATTTCATTGTCCCTGTGTCCTAATGTTACCAAATGGTTGGTCAGTGATATCAAGGTTGTTTATTATTTTTATAAAATAATCTGTTCTGCATAAGTTTACATCTCAGCTACTTTCTGCTAAGTTATTTCAGTCCTCACTCCTGTGCACAGAAAATTACAATGCAAACTGTATATACATTTGGTCAGCAAGCAACAGAAAAATAACTGGCCTTGCAAAAGTCTCACAGTAAATTGTACTACAGAGGATTGGACAAAGGGTTCTCAAATCTCTGCCTATGAATCAGAGAGAATCTATCTTACAGCTGCTTTAGGCACTAAGACCTGTTATTTAGGTGTTAAAGCTAAGCATATGCTTAATATGTAAAATCAGGTAAACTTTTGCTTCACAGAGAGATAAATTTTTACATATTTCAATATTTAAATTATGCCTGCAAGGTTTCTGTGCAATGTGGTGTTGTGTAACCACTCAAAACCAAACCTTGTACTGCCACTGAAAGCACACTTTGCCATGTTTATGACAGGGGAAATCACCTAGACATGAGTTTCACTGTTTGGATGATGAAATGTATAGGAAGTAAGCATGTTACACTCAAAAGAAAAGTAAAACTCACTGTGCTGTAACTAAATATAGAAACACTACTGTCTTGCAATTTGAAGACTACTACAATATCATGACTATTTGTGTAATGTAAGACCACTGTATTGAAAGATATTTGCATTTTTTATGAATGGCACTGACAGTGTGTTCAGCATTTAAGGAAAGTCTTGCATATCCCACATGCCACAGAGCATAAAGCAGCACAAGGTGAACCTTAATCCATACCATGTATGGAAATAATTCCAATATATTGTAACATAACTCATTAGAAACAGCTTATTCACATTGCATTGAGAGTGTTGTTGTTGTGCTGATCTAAGGAGGTAATAGAATTTTTTGTAGTTGTGATAGCCATTGGAGGAGATTTTGGAGTTGCAGGCAATGTTCTGCCAGTCCTGTTACATCCCAGGAGGACCTTGTTTAGACCTGTGACTGTAAAATGCGTTTTCCAAATATACATCCTCTGTTTCCAAATCTGGCACTACAGCTGAGAAGCACCTGCTGTATCTTGAGTACTTGTGGTCTCATTGAGTGCTGCAAGTGCAGTTGCAGCTGCTGAAGCCGTGAACTACCATTGTCAGGAATGAATCACCTGTAGCCAGTCAGCCTCACATTATGCTGAGCTTTAAGCAAATATTAAGGTGGCAGTAAAGGATGGGTATATTTGACTGAGAATGCCACGTTAGTGAACAAGTACAATGTCTAGAAGGAGACAGAAATAAAGGAAACATCATCCTCTACAGCAACCTCTGCTGGTATCTCAACAAATGTTTATTCTGGTCCTTCCAACAGAATCCTACTGGGAGACTTTCAGTACTCTCAAGATTAGGTCTTGTTCACTATTATCTCTTATAGGTTTTCTTTAAACCATATTTGACTTGGGGTTTTTAACACTCAGATTCAAACTCAAAGTCCTTACATCATTTATAAACTTGCTAGCTAACTGGGATAGCAGATTTTCTTGCTTTTACTAAAGACTATCAGCTACACCTCAGATTTTGACACTGATATTCTATGGCATGGCTAGAGGGAGCATTCATATTTCTAGACAGAACAGTGAACTCTCCAGAGAACAGAAAAGCAAGGCCTAAGGACAAGCTCAGCTAGCTGCACAAAGACTGTGAGCTCACATCAATGGCACCCTGCAAACTGGCAGGGCAGGGTCCTGATCCACGTAATGAATATTTGAGCACTATGGAAATAAGCAACCATGTAATTTTACAAAAACAGTCCAAAAACCCCTCAGATTCTCATTACTACTTGTCCAAAACCCCTAAGATTCTCATTACTACTCCCAAGAAGATGACCATTTCAATAGCTAAACAGTTGTGGTGACTGTAGGTTTGGGTACTACAATCATTGAACCTGGTTTGATGTGATGGGGAAATACTGTATTCTTCGCCAGGCACAGTAGATAGCTGAAAACTCCCCAGACTTTCCAGGAAAAGTCTCTCTGAGAAGGCAATCTTACCTATCTTTCTCAATTTTGTATGATGAATTTCTACAACAAACTCCTGAAGCAGGAGACAGCATCTCAGTACCAGGAACAGACATGGTCAGTTTCAGGATGATGATCTTCCAGAACTCTGAATTTTTGAGGTAAGGAGTTTGCAAAGCCATATGATGACTTCTATGTCCTCTCCATGACAGGCACTAGTCCTGTGCCTGGTGCAGCAGTTGACCACTCCAGCTGATCTGCTTTCTGTTGGCTGAGGATAAGGTCTGATGCAAGCCCTCCTCAGAAACCTTCAGCCAAAGTGCTCTATCACTGAAGTCCAGTCTGAATGAACACAGCAGTGTCACCAAAGGAGAAACATTAGGAAAATTAATATCTCTTAGGAAAATGAACATGGCTCCCAAAAAAACCCTTCAAATCTCAATCCCAGCCCCAAAGGAAATATAGAAATTATGTGTATATATATGATGCTGAGAACTGAAATAAACAAATAAACAGTTCTTCCACTTAATAAAAACTGGGACATGTGACAAGTTCCAATTTATCTAGTGAACTCTGCATCAAACACTGTTTATTGCAAATACTCCCAAACGAAGAGATTAACAAAGTTAAATTACATTAAGAGCGACAATGTCTTATCCTTAGTCAGTCTGGATCTTGCCACACCTTGTTAAACTGAATGAAGATGTTTGGTGGGACAGAAGATTGTTCTACTTTTTTTCCCCTTTAAGTGGGAACAGTATTCAAAGAAGGGGTATTGCCTGTGTCCAATTGTCCCATATTGACTTACAAAGGTAGATTGAATGTGTTCTTTCAAATCAACCAGAATTCGGTTCAGTGGATGAATCCAAATCTAGATTTTCAGTGAGCATCATACCGCCAGTAGTTCTTTTATGCTGCTCATACATGTAGGTTTGCTACTGCTGGAGGAACCATGGTACAATACCACAATTTATACCACCTATTCAATATCTGAAGTTAAAATACAGCATTACTGAGTAATATATAAAAATATATTAAAATCAGTATCAGATGTGATATATAAATGCATAGCTAAATTTCTGCTTCTGGAAAAAAAAGGGACTTGCTGTTGTTTTTAAAGAAAGAACATGTCTGGTGATTACAGCTGTAGGGAAGTTCAATTCTGGCCCTAAATGGTCACTTCTAGCTCACATCTTCAATGTGAGTTCAGCTGTGACATTTTCTTGACAAAGAAAATTAATATGCAAATAACAAAACTGAAAAACTAAACCAAAAAAATATTTGAAAAAGAATTTTCCAATAAAAAATTTAGGAAATAAATTCTTTGACATTCTTTGGAAAACATGAATTATGTAAAACGTGAGCAATGCATAGCCAGTTTTGATCTTTCTGGCTATGCTTATTGTAATAATTAAACTACACCAATAACACATCAGCACTGTGATGATCATTTTAGCCAAAAAAAAAAAAAAGGAAAGGGGAAGGGGAGGAAAAAAAGACTAGTTTGTTTAGGACACACTTTTGGATGCTGCAAGAGAAATACTTTCTTATTCAAGTAGTTCATCATCCAGTATCTTGTTTACACAAAGGATAAGAATAACATTGCCAGACCTTTCTAAAAGAATAAAACTGAAGAATTTGATTATCTGAATTTTCACATCAACTCCCTAAAAATAACACAGAATAAATAAAATACATTGGCAAATCAGTATACTGGTTTTGAGGAGATAAAATAGAAAAGAAAACAACTCCAAACTAATCTGATAAGAGGAAATCTATTTCTGGATTTTAGTTTGAGTAAGAAAAAACTATTTTCTTATTTGGATAATAAAAAATTTGGATGTATCTCTACAGAGCCTATATTTTGTTTTTATGGAATAGGACCAATAACTTGAGGTCTTTGGTAAAAATTTCAAAAGTTGAAGCAATAGCTAGAATGAAGGGCATTAATAAATACAACAATTTTCTCATATTATTTAAAAGAAAAATAAAATTAAGATAAAATTAAAGCATTAATTAAAAAAATTATAAATTAGAGTAACATTGCTCCCCACTAAAATTCTGAAGTAAGTGTAGTCCAGCATTCAAATTTTCCTCACTTTCAGTTTGGATCTTCTGTTTCTAATAATTAATATGGGAGGGAGGGAGACAAATTGATTCTTTTTGCATCAGTCTGAAAAAAATAATCTCTAATTACCTTGAAAGAGAGGAAAGAGCCAACATACAAGCCAACACCTAACCTGTCTATGCTTTTGTATTCAGTTACTGAGGCAGAGTTTCAGCAGAGCCAGCTGGTAGTCAGCAATACTATGGGACTTTTCCATACATTTGTGTTGGATCCAGAATAATGAAAGGCCATTCTGGGAACATTTGTTGCCATTAGGATTCTTTTGCTTAAAGGAGAAAGTTAATAAATACAAAATCAGTGTCTCATATGTCCAAAAAAGATCTTGAAAGGATAAAACCTCCTTTATACATTTTATCTTTTATCTTTCCTGTATAGCAGCTTGGGGCTCTCCCTGTAGGTATCATAGGATTATAAATGCAGACATACATACATACATACATATATATATATATATTTATATTTATGTATGTGTGTGAAAGGCAAATAAAGATATGTTAATGTACCTCTATTTGTTCTTCTGGTTGGACAGATAATATAATTTTGAAGTAAATCTCTACATTAAATAATGACTTGTATGACAGAGGTTTGTCCCTTGGCAGGTTAGCTGAGTTATGGAGGGCCTAAAAATGCCTGCACGGTTTTCTTCATTTATTCCACATATCTGAATCTGCTAATGAAAAAATTAAAGCAATCAGGTAAAGAGTAGGCATTGTTGCTCAGCAGGTGTCTATGTACACAAATCTGTGGTTTTTTCGCCCCTACTCCCCCCACCACTCCCCCAAGAGAAATCTGCAGAATTCAGCGGTATGTGTAAAAAAACAGCAACGTGGACAGTGGCCATTCTGCTTCTTTCTTTAATTTTTAAAATAAATCTAGATTTCTTGCTTATCTGGCGCTCAAGAGGATTTTTTCCTGCCCAGCGGTTCCCCGGATGGAAGAGCGCCAATGACATCACCGGGAAGCCCCTCTCCTCACTTGCATGGTTTGCGCATGGGAGGGCACTCGCCCACTCTGACAGCCAAGGGCCGAAGGAGGCGGCACGACGGGACCGGGCAGGGGAAGGAGGGTGCTGCAGGAGACCCTTCTCGTTTTACCAGTTCCTTTGGCTGGGGACAGAGGTGTTGCAGCAGAGATTCAAAGTGTGACATCCCTAACAACAGACGCTCAGAGTCCCCAGGACCAACTCCACCTTAATTATGTTCTCCAGCCTCCAGGACTGGTGCTGAATACAAGAGTGAGCGTTGCCAAGGGAACAGGGAGGAAAAGCGCTCCTTCCCTTCTGCAGTTATACTAAAAGCCAAGCGGTCAGCTTGTACCCTTCAAAAGTGATGTGCCTGAGAAGATTGAGCTACGCCTTTCTTGTAAAGAGACATGAATTCCCAGCATGCCTACATTTCATCAGAGCACAAATAAATACTTGGCCAGACTAATTTTTCAGACAATCAGTTGTGCATACAACTGTCCAGGGAGTGGGAGGAATAGCCAGCGCTGAATAGCCAGTGTCCTTCCCAGCGCCCTGTGAGCACAAGGTTACACAGAAATTGCCCCCACTCACCTCGTGGGCTTCCTGGCTGTCAGACAACAGGCACCACTCATCTCAGCAGGAGAGCTGGCAATGGGTATGAGAAAGAATCCGATTTCCTGCCCTGCCACCCCTCTCCAGATTTTTTAGTAGTCACTTTTACAAACAGGTGTCGGAAACACAGAGAGGGACCATGCTCTCTGAGTCCCTTCAGAGGGGGAGTAACACAGCTGCATGCCACCTCCACCAAAAGAATTGTGGTAAAGAATGGCACAGCCCAGTCAGCCCCCTGAGCCCAGGCCAGCACCCTGAGCAGTCTATGCTCAGAGGATGTATCTATCTGTGTTCCTTGCTCAGATAAGCTCACTGGAAGTCTTCTACCCCTATCAGTCTATATGGTAGAAATTACATTCTTGTTCAGAGACATTTGTAAGGTCATATTTCTAAACAAACCTCAGGTGCAGATACCACCTAAAGTGCATATAATTTAAACAGAAAAAATATATTGTGTGATATAGGTTTGGTATCATGTGCTTAAAACCAACCAAGGCAGAGGAACTGATTAGTCTCTCAAGATAATTACCTCAATATTGCCCACTGATCCAAACCCCTCACTTTTTAGTGACCTGAGATTATTAGGTAATGTGTTATTCAATGATATTTTAAGAGAAAAAGGCAGAAGAAGGAGAAATATGAGGATGAAGTGACCTATCCAAGTCCGTTCAATCCACAGAAGTGACACAGTCAGAAGCAAACCCAGGAAAACTAGCATTGTGGCATACTTGGATGTTGCAAGAGGGCCACAGCAGAGCCAAGACCTTGCACTTACTGTTAACCAATGAATGGCAAAATACTGGATTCAATAAGACTTCTTACATTTTTGAGCTAAGAAAATGTATTTTCTTTGCAAAATCTAAGATGGACATTTGTTGCTACAAAGCCTGTCTTTGTTATAAAGATTTTGGCTGCAAAAAATTATCTATTGGATGGTGAAGATACTAAAGTTTTCAGATCTACACTACAATTATGTGAAAGCACCTTCCAAAACTCTCAACTAAAATATTTACTTCTTAAATGATGAAAGTATTTCTATGGATGTGCATTCTTTATAAACTGAAAAGATAGCCTGCCTTCACAGAAGAGTCTCTTGATGCAAAACATAGAGGAATGGTGTGTGTTACTGCTAATACTTTCTGTGACTAATTCATGATCATCAATCACTCCTTTTTATTTATTTCAAAAGTGCAGACCGTGCATGTTCTCTGGATAGCATATTGCTATATCCTGTGTCACACCTAAATTGACAACAAGTTTGTGAATGCTGTTATAGTCACAGCAGTTCCAATAAATAACAGTATCTATAAAGTTTTCATTCCCACGTGCACACACAGAGACACACAAATATACACACCTATCTGTGTAGGGAGAGATCAGAAGAAGAAGCAATCACAGCATATTTTGTGTCTCATCTTGCTGTGTTTTCCTCTAAAACTGGTTCAGATCAAATATCTTGAGAAACAGTTAATATATGCTGAAATTGCTGTTCTTCTCACTGAAGCCTGATGAAAAGGAAGTGAATATGGTAAGAAGCATCCTGAGTTTTCTCAGGCTTTTCTGCAAATGATTTACATACAAGATCAGTTATCACTAAAGAGAAAGAGAGTCCCAAAGTGAAATGTGAGGCTAGGATACACAAAATTCACTGGACTCTCTATTGCAACTCCAAAGTGTTTTTGAGGCCTGATCACAGAAACAGAAGTCACAGACACGAGTTCAGAGATCTTATATCCAGAGAAAAGGCTACAGCCCATGAGGTATTCACCTGGGCCAGAGAAAATGGATCTGCTGCTTATAGTCACTTTCTCAGCCACTTCATCTTGCCATAGGAACACCACTAAACTACAGATGGTCCTCTTGGGTATCGATGTATAAAGGTGGACTGGAAAAGGCTTTTCACTGTAGCAGTAGAAGCAGTTTCCTGAGATGCTCCATGTCCATTCAAAGACTATCCATTAAACTTACATAAACATACTGATATGTGGAAAAGATGAAAAAAACTAATTCACTACTAATTTTCAGTGTTGTCTCCTCAAATCAGTGGTATTCAGTCTTCAAATGCATTCTACAATTCATTCATTCTACAAATGCAGCCAAGCATAGAGATTACTTCTGCAGTTCTCTTAGACACAAATAATGATTGAAGTATTACCACTCATTTTCGTCAGGCCACTAAAGACTTGTGAGTGATTTTAGCAGGTGGATTCTTTCTATGGAGGGCAAGGGAATCAGGCACTTTGTGGGAAATTTCAGGAGGGAGCTATTTTTCTCAATCTCAATTTCCTACTGATTGATTTATTTCTTTTTGAAAACCTGTCCATGAAAAGCTATCCAGATACTTTTATCTGGAAGATAATCAAACTTCAACAAGCAGAGACCTTGAACCAGGCTTTCAGGATCTCTTTCCATCTCATTGCTAGTGATGGTCAAATCTCCCTCTGTAAAGCAATTGCTTTGGCCATTCTTTGGGCATTTAGTTTACATAAAACAATTTTCCTGAAGCAGCAACAAGACCCCAATATGTTATGCCTACAGCAGTATAAAGTATCTAGGGCCAACAAGGTCATTTTCCCTGTGAAATATCCTGATGAAATGACAGTGTTGGCATTTCAAACGTTTTTTAGATCTTACCACTGAATAGCCTCCACCAGGCACATATATTTGAACCAAACATTGCCCAGCCTAAGGGCAATCTTTAGCTGAAACTCCCTCAATACCTTACAAGATTTTGTGCTCTTTTGCAAAGGTTCTTGAATATATTGGCAAAGATGGTCATGTGCTAGTTTTCTACCCATAAAAAGAAACATTTTAATTTTATTTTGTATTTATATGGAAGATAAAAGTACTTTTGAGTTGCACAAAATGAACAAATTAAAAATATTAAAATTAATATTTCAGTCTTTGCCATGCGTATTTCTATGCCAAACCAAAATTTAAATGTCTGTGACATTTTTCTTACAGGAACTGTGTCACCTATATCCACACACCTAAATTAAAAAAAAAAAATAAACAAACTAAGTACAAATCTATAATTTAGGAAAAAACCAGCTTTGAAATGATTGAAAATAATTTTTTATAAAGGAAGAAAAATAATTTCTTACAAAGAATTGAATTTTTGATTCAAGCATGCATTCCTGCACAGTAATTTTAAGATGAGAAAACTGCAGGAAGTTCCGAGGTCCTCTATGCACCAAGCAAAGCACGTGCCACAATTCAGGTGTGCTTACAAATTTATCAATACTCATATTGTGCCTCAATAATTCTGTTTGGTTTTTGGTCTCTGATTAGGAGCTATAATATTTTTTTAAATAATTGGTACATATCGTGACTAAGAGCCAAAGCTAGAAAGGAATCACAATATTTGCAAAATATTCTTAACATATAGTTGGAAAAGAAATATTGAAGTACTGTAGAGGAAAACCAATTCTTTCTTAGGTGAAGGAGTCAATTTACTGTACACGCCCAGCAGCACTCTCCAAAAGGTAAAAGAGTATCCATTGTACTTCCAAGAAAACTCATGTTGCTTCTCAAAATGCTATAAAAATATGTGTGAATCAAAGAAATTGCACATAAGTGTCACCCTGCAAGTGTGAAAATACTTCTTTTCTGAAGCAGCACACCAGCAGAATTCTGTGACAGGAAAATAAAGAGGATGTAACATAATAACAACAATAATATAAAAAACCCAACCAACCAAAAAAAATCCACCAAAACCACCCTCCAGTGAATATGTCAGTTATAGCTTTGGTAATTTTATTACTCCCAAAATAATACTTACTGTAAGTGTGACAAGTTAGAGTTAAATAACAAGTTAAATAACAAGTTAGCGTTTATAATACACCTACGGCTGCGTTGTGCTTCTGGTTACAATACTGTGTTTTCACTCTGCTGACTAAAAAGGAATTTGGCACAATATACAAATTCTTTCAGTTATTCCAGCAAAAAATTTCTTGTGTATATTTTAATTTATAATTAAAATCTCTGATGATTATTTTTGATAAAAATGACCTCCTCCTTTCTGGAAAGAGCTTTTGAGACCAGATTAGATGTTAAGACCTCTGAAACTTGCTGTCAGAGTGCAAAGAGGTGTCTCTTAACTTGCTCTCAGTCCCTGCTGGCACCTGGAGAAAGGAGTCATTAGAAAAATAAAAAACCAAAAAAACCAAACAAAACCCTCAAAAAACAACAACAAGAAAATCAAACCAAATCAAACAAAGTAAACCAGACCAAACCAAAGATGCAAAAAAACCCCCAAACAAACAAACAAAGAGCAATTAGCTAATTGGTGAGCCTTCTGCTAGATTAACAGAAAGAACCTCACAGTACGTATTCCTGGAAACAAAAAAAAAGCTCTGTGCTGTTGCAAATGAGCACATCAAATTCATAAAATGCAGAAGTAGGTCCAAAACATTGACACATTAATGAGGATGAAGAAGGGCACACACATCACAAAAAACAACTTTTCTCTTTTTTAGTCAAATAATATAAATGCTGCATCATTCCTGCTCTGTGCTTCTGCAGAAAGCTGAATATGAATAGAAAACAATGCTTTCAGAAGTCAAATGTAAAACTATGAAAGCTAAGAATGAGTTAACAAGAATAACAAGAAGATACTGAAATACTGCAATTAGACAAGTTGTCCACATAATGCCAAATTTAAAAAAGGCTTATGTTGCCAAACAGTACTAATGTAACATTCATTTGGACACCTGCTCTGACCAGATTCAAGGGTCTACATATTTATTTTCTAACTGTTGATTTATTTTTGCTCTAAAAGAAAGTCTGTGGCAAATACACGTTTACACAGGAGCTTGTGCTCTCCGTTTTCAGCTGTTAACCTTAAAATCCAAAAGATTTCGTTTTTCCTGTTTATAAGGGTGAAACATAGCACTGCCTTTATTTTTCTAAAATTAGCCAAAATATAATTTAAAAGCAATTTGATAAAAAAACTTATCCAAGGGATAAATTTTGTATTTGACAGTAGATGATTTATAAGCTCACAATATGAGCTGCCCTCATGCAAAGATCCAAAGAGCCTCGTATTCTATCTCATACAGCTAATTTAAGAAAATACATTAATTATAAAGGCAAGCATAGAGTCATTATTTTCTGTAATGCCCTCCAGCTGCCATTTTGAACAGTAAGTGATAGTTCTGACCTTAACATATTGATCCTTTTCTGAATATCTAGCAGTAATGAAGTCTATGATTTCATAGTGACGTTTATGGAAGAAGATTAACTCTTCTACCAGACCAAATAATATTGCTGGGGAAAAAAACCCCTACAAAACAAAACAAACAAACAAAAAACCCGAAGACATGATTTTTAGCCTGTGACCCTTTTTTTCCCAAGTATAAAATAGAGAAAGCATTTTTTAAAAGTAGAGTACAGTACTTTGGATTTTTACTGGATATGCTAATTAGTCAGACCATCTAAGACCAAAAAAAGTACTTGGCTCTCATGTGGCAGAAGAAGGATTTTAGCAGCAGGAGAGGTGATGAGATGATTATATTTAATAGTAAAAAAAAAAAAAAAATAATGTGCAATACAATAAATATCTCTTCAGAGTGTATAAACTCATTGTTCAACAGTTTGGGAATTTAATTTCTTGGCTTGTCCTTTGAAAGTGTTTAGTGAACACATTCATTTGAGGATTCAAACCAAAAGTTTACAAACAGGGTGATTGTAAACTATGTGAAAAACTATGATTCTGAGGAGTTTTTTGCATTGTGCTGATTGTCTCCAAGCTCTGCCTGGCAAGTGGTGGTTAATAAATTCAAAATCGGAGCACTGGATACCAACACCTAATTTTGCAAACACAGGATAAAGGGACACTGACTGCTCAGTGATGTCATAGCTCTGGAAACGTGCTCTCTGAAGAGTGCTTGTCCATCTAGTTATTGAACACAGCAAAGCTGTGCCACAATTAACCAGCTTTCCTTGTCACCTCTCACATTTTCTTGCAGTAGTCTAAACTTCTCAGGTGCAGGACAAAAATGTCTCACATAATTTGAAATCCAGATATTGCATGCTTCAAAAGAGTGACTGGATTCTTCAGGAGCCTGAGCCACATCCAGTGGTGACCACCCCTGAGCAGGAGGTTGATTCCTCCCAGGGGAAGTTGTGAGTCTCTAACAGCACACAGGACGCACTGGGTGAACCCAATCCTTTGCTTGTGATAGAGAATCATATAAACATAGCGTCATTAAGGCTGGAAGAGATCTCCAAGGTCATAGAGTCTAACCTTTGACCAAAAACCACCTTGCCAACTAAACCATAACACTTAAGTGCCACGTCTAGTCATTTCTTGAAAATTTCCAAGGGTGGCGACTCCATCACTTTCCTGTGTTCCAGTATTTGACCCTTTCTGTAAAGAAACTTCCTGATGTCCGGCCTGAACATCCCATGGCACAATCTGATGCCAGCCCTTTCAGAATGGTGCTCACCTGTCACTGAGCACTGACTGACCCATGTTCTACCACTTTGGCCTTCCAAGCTCTTGGCTGAGTATTTGCTGCTGCCACCAAGACCTGCACCTGTAGCAGCTCCACTCAAACCCAGCTGCCAGGCTTTGAGATGTATCGCAGCAGGTCTCCTACTCCTCACAGCCAAGGCTCCTTGGGTCAAAAGGGTGTTAATTCATCATGATGGTCCTTTATGGTGTTGTTGGGGCTCTATCTGCAGACATTTGGCTATGGAAAAGGATTTGTACTCCATCAAATTTTCTTAATTCTTGGTATTTACTAATGGGAAAAGCCACTCATGCAAATAAGCCATGACATGCTATGGGTATCTCACTCGTGTCTACTCAAAACACAGGTAGCTTAAAAGATTTTTTTTTTTTAATGCTTGTTTTTCTCCAAAGACAGCCTGGCTTAATACATGTGCATCCAGGTAAGTTGACCATTAAAACTTCAGAATTTATAACTGCAAAATACTTCCATCACATGAGAGGTAATACTGCTGGAAACTTTAACCAGAAGGAATATGAATTAATCCCTTTCTTTTCAGATCATATGTATCTCAAGTTAGTTTTTAAAAACTCACTCGAATGTTTGAATGCCTAAAGTTTAGGCAGGGCCAGGGCCACAAAAAAAATTGCAACAAACCTTTGTCAGTGAAAGAGCCTCCTTCAGAGTTTCAATAAATGCCATTATCACAAAATGCAATACTGACCTGAAGCATCATTTTTAGAAAACACTTAATTCAGTAGTGCCAGCACTTCTCAGAGTCAACAATATATACAAAATATTTCACTTGCCTTTCATGTCCATGCTGGATTTTATTAGTGTCTGTAACATAGAAGAGTACATTGGAGACATTAATACCAGCAGTCTGCAATTTTTTCATGTGGTAGACACCTATATGTATTGCAAGGAGGTGATTTTTCTGCCAAATCTAGTAATCACTTTTTACATTTCCCCAAAAAAGGCATGATAAGCTCTGGTTCAGGTCCTGCTTGTAGCTGTTCTGCAACCTCCTAAATGATTTTCTATCTCCTCAAAAGATATTCATAGTCCAAATATTCCTAATTCTTGCAGATTTGGTGCAAGGCAGATACATTTTTCCTACTGACTTTCAAAGTATCTGATGCTGTCAGATAGCATCAGAGGCTAATCTTGATTGACATTGGGAAACTATGACATTAACAAGCAATGAGTTTTATAAATTCCAAATTACAGCTGTAAATGAACTAACTGTAAAAACTCTAAGGAGCTGGCTCAGCAAAATCCCAAACCCTTCTATCCCAATGACACAATCCAAGATTTTGCTGACTGCAGTATCACAGGCACAGACCTGATCTTTTTGATTTGCACACGAATGCTGACATTTTTTAAGAATTACAGCATTTATAGGCAGTGCCTACGATAATTACTAACTGAATAACTCCCTGTCTTTCTGTGCTTCTTATCTTCCATTAAACCTTTCTTTTAGCTTCTCTTTCCCATGTATGTGTAGTATAGAGTGTTCCTCCATGTGACCAAGGCCCAAAAAAGTGGCCAGAATATGGAGGAAGATTGTGCTCTTTTATGGGAATTATTTCCTCAGCCTTGGTTTGCAAAAGTCTCACATACCCTGCCAACTTTCCCCTGAGCTCTGCAACCACTGAATATCTACTGCAGAAGCCAACCCCAGGGTCTGTGTTACACAGCTGGTCTTTGGTTACTTATGCCTGCCATGGAATTACACATGTGGGACAAAGTTGTCTAACAAGATGCCTCCAGTGAATATCTACTCACATCTGTCCAAAAGCAAATGTCTTCTTTTCTTCTCTGTTTGAAGGCTGAATAGAATCAGGTGAGCTCTCTGTGAGTGAAAAATAATGGCTTTCACTGATATTTGAATTGAATCTATTGCAATTGGCCACTCAAACATGACCAGAACTTGATGTTTTGAATTTTTTTTTTCTGTGAGGGGCTGAAATGTTAGTTGTTTACATTCCTCCTGATTTGGAAGGTATACCATACTAAAGAAAAAGCAAAGCCTATGCTACATGTATGAGTAGACAGGGTGTCACAATGTGAATATTTTTGAATTATTTTTTTCCTTTTTAATTCAAGAATTCTGCCAACAGCTAGACCCCTATTTACATCAGGCTGCAGCATTTTCTACCATATAATGATGCATAAATTATGCATGCCTGAACTAGAAATGTTTCTAAGAGAAGCACTACAGCCACAACTAGATCTAGAAAGATTCATTTTGAAGAATGCTGTTGCCCTCATATAGTGGGCAGGGAAGGGAGGTGATGAGAAACAGAATAGATTTTTGATGTATAATGTAAAGACAGGCTTGTGAGAGAAATCTAAGTTTAGGAATATGGGATTCATATCCTGGGTCTCACCACAAACCTCAGCATTACAGGGCAAAATACTGACTAGGTCAAATTTAGAAACACACTCTCTCTCTTGCAAATGCAAAATCTGTGTCTATGTGATATCCAAACGAACTTTAAAATATTTCTGTCAGAATATTGGTAGGACTGGGTAATTGAAAATCAGAAGGCAGGAAACCTTTCCTTTACTTTTAGAAATCTGGTTCTGCTTTGTACAGGAAGACTGCTGCAATTGGCTTTTTCTGGTAGAATTTTTGTGAAATTTGTTTTTCAATGATTGAAGCACAAATCCTTAAGTGTAAACATGCACAAAATTGCTAGGATTTGCAGTGTGGTATCCTACACACACAAAACATATACTCCAAATATCTAAATGGTTCCTGTTCTTAGAAAGAAACCCACAGTGGGGCTCTGTGTACTCCTTCAGAGTCTTCTGGGAGTACTGGGTTTCCTGTTGTCTCTCTCTTTCTCAGTTGCATCTCTGGACAGCTTGAGTGCTCCCTGCCACAGAGGACCACCAACAGGACCATCTGGCCTGTGATAACAAGGACACTGGAGAGAGTAGGAATCACAGCTTCTACTGAGTCACATATTGGTCACCCATGATAATTAAAATCAACTCATTGCCACAGATGATTTTTTTCGCCTGAGACCATGAGGTACCATGTCTATTTCTGTTGATCCTGTGACAATTTCTACAACAAGGCACTTTAAATCTCTTAAAACTATTATAACCATTGCAAGTTATTCCCTCAAAAATTTGATGGTTAGCTGCAGTGGAGCTTCGATCTCCCTTTGTGACAGTCTTTATTTTAGTTACAGACACACCTCAGCCTTTCTGTGATCAGGATGTCCTTCTTTTTAGGGATGCTTTCTCCATTAAAAAAAATAAAAATTGAGTAGTCACAGGAAGGGAGCTTCTGAAACTCCCCATTGCACTTATGGCAGGAATTCTTCTGGCACCACGCAGCCTACAGCATGGAATTTGTGACTTACTTCCCTAAAGCTGAAAAATCTGAGTTTGTGAACAGCCACAAGCATGGGGGTGCATCTGAGCATGACCGGGCAAGTGCCAGCAATCTGGTCAGTGTGCCTCAGGTGAGGGCAGCCTGTCCTCACACGGGCAGTTTGCAGGGCACTGGCAGCCAGTGAGGGATCAGCAGCCACACTTCCCAGGCGGTGACCATGGAGCCACCAGTGATCACCTGTTCATGCTCTTGGGAACTGTTCTGAGCAGCTAGTTTTGCAATACTTGTGCAGCATCTGTTAACAGAAAGACAGGGAGTGTCAAAATGCACACACTTCTAACTTAGGTGGAGACACGGTATAGGTCAGAATTAATTGCACTGATAAATACAAGATTTGACACAAAAATGATGCTTTTGCTAGAATTCAACACTGAAACACCTCTTTTAAGGGCTGAGTCCATTAGTACAACATTTGCTCCCTCTAATTAGTGCAAGGTCCAGAGCAAAAAAAAATCATATCTATAAGCATATTTTTACAATCAATCACCAAAGTTCAGAAAAGTAGTTCATCCCCAGTGCTGTTACACAGGTTCTGTCCCTTAAGGTGAATTATTCACCTTTTTAACCTACAGACAAAGGGCCGTTTAGTATGAAGTCACAATGTGCCCTTATAGGAAGACTGAGGCCACAAACCAACAGGACGTAGGCCTCAGCAGCAGCTAAATGAGAAGGGCTTTACTTCTAGGTTTCCATCAAAACTGGTGTATTCTAAGATTGGGTTTATTTTGAGCGGTGCGGGCATGTATGCTTATTTTCTTTACTGAGTAATTGAGGGGTTTTTGAAGTCTCAGTTAAAAGTGCCAGAAACATTTCTGTGTAGTAGGTAGTTTTACAGACCTGAGAAGAGTCATGGATACTGCAGGAATTGCTTTACTTAGTAAGAGAATTGTTAAAAGATTCTTTCTTATTTTTTATTGACCATGCTGGAATGCATAATGTCAAATAATTGCAGTGCAATGGTCTCTAAGCCAGAGAAAATCATCCTCTGAATTGAGAGGAAGCCTTTTGAAAACTTTGCCTTTTAATTTTCATTGCATCCTGCATAGTATATTAGGTAAATTGTCAGCATTTGCCACAAGAATTGCAGTAAAAACAGTTAGGGTGCCTGAGAGAAAAGAACTACAAAAATGCACATTATTGAAGATCTGTCTTTGATTATGGATGATAGATTAAAATTATAAATTGTGATGTACCTAATAAAGATTTTATAGATTGTGGCTTATGATATCATATAGCACTCCTACCCCATTTGGAGGAAGTTTTCAGACAAAAAGCAGCCCATGATGACACAGCATCATTACAGTGGTAATAACTCACTTTCTCATAAAATCTGCAAATTCATTATGAAAGTTAATAATAGGATAAATCCATGGTAAAATGGATCCGTCTAAACTCTGGTTAACAAATCCAAAGGTCATGAGATCTTTGACAGTGTGTAGCAATATGCAGAATATGCTACAAAAAAGGTCCCAATCATCTCTGAACTCCCCTTTACCCAGCAAATAATTGGCACAAGCGTGTGGAGAAAGCAAGCAAGCAAGGCTGGTTAGACCAGGATGCTGTAGAAGCAACTACATTTTAATGAGGTGAAGGGGAGGGGAGAGGAGGGGAGAGACAGTCTCACTGTCCAAAGTTTAGCAATTAACTTTCTTTGTTTCCTGAAAAATCTGAATAGCATGTTCAAACCTGGATACCTGAAGTTGGACTCCCAAGCCTATCTCTACAGTCAAGCTTCTGTAACCTCTCTGTGGGGGGATCCCTCCACTCAGCCGTGCAGAATGTGATGTGCACAGAGGCTGGCAGAGGTGAAGGCTGGAGCAAATAGAGACGTGCCCTTCAGAAGCACATAATTAATTACACAGAACATATGCTGTGCAGAGTTACAAAAAGTCTCTCCCCTTGGAGGAGGAGAGTGCCCAGCCACGTTTCCTCCCCACGTCTCAGTGTTCAACACCTAATTTAATGCACAATTATGTTCTGCATAAGATAAGAATCCCAGACAATGTTGCAGTAGTTCATTTTTAGTTGTTTACACATTTTGGCTATTTTTCCTGTGGTTTGACCTGCCCAGTCCTCAATTGCAAGTCTAGATGCAAACTTCTTTGCCACCAAATGATCATTCCAGGTGTATTTTTAAATAGTCCCTCTTGGATTGGCTTATCCTGTTTCAGTAATGCTTGTTCTCATCAGAAATGGGATCCTATAAAGGTGCTGATATATGTTTTTCACAAAACTGTCAGTGAAACCCTGGTTAAAGGACTCCTGTGTCTCCCCAGGACTCATTGTAACAAAGATTCTTCCTCTTTTTTCCATGGTGCCACCAGTTTACAGCTCTCACTGCAAATGCACAACTTTATTACCATCACAAATTACAAATTAAGGGCATAGTTAAAATTACATAAAACTACTAATATAAGACATTAATAGACACAAGCTTCTTCTTCAGGGAAGCAAACTCCTTTTTTTTCAATGAGTGGAAATTTCATCAAAATGGTATGACATCTATACCAAAACCAGTGAAGGCAGCTAGGGTACAGTTCCTGAGATGCAGATCTTGGATGGGTTTCCTGTCACAAAGGGGCATGGTGTTAATGTGCAGTCAAAGCCTTGAGAGACTTTGTTGGATGCTTGACTGTATCAACATGCAGTTTCTTGCTATCTGTCACTACTGACCTGGCTTAGCCACTCTCTCATTCCTGAAGTATGTTGCCTTAGGCAAAAACAAAGGACTAACATAGCAAATTGGAAATCAGAAAACCTGGACCTAGCATAAAATGCTAAAAACTCCCCAGACTAAGCAGAGGATGGGAACTTGTGGTGGTCTAAGAAAGAAAATGGGGAGATTGTCCAAGTTTGTAGTACAGAGCAGGTCTAGGATAGTTACAATGTAAACTCCCTCCCAAAGTGGAATAGACTGGAAGCTGAAAAACTTCTCACACTTATTTTTCACAAAGCAAATTAGACAGACTTATTGGTTCAATTCAGCAGTTGCTGGATGAAACCATAACTGAGGCTGTTGCATCCTGCCAGACCAGAGGCAAACACCCACTTGGCCCAACAAAAATGTTTGTACTATGAACTGCTGTGTCTCTGGGATTTCCTGTAACTGCTAGCAGACCTTTAAATACCATGAGACTCACAGGCCAGAATTTTCGGAGGTGCTCTTAATTCTGCAGCTGTGGAGCTGGACAGCAAATCTTCATAGCTTGGAATATTCCATGGCAAAAACCCGCACTGGAGTTTTGCTCTTATTTCAAAGATATGTTGCAATGCACTAACGTGACTGCAAACTTGTGTGCAGGGTCAACAAGTCTGAGAGGAACTGGTTATGAGAATAAAAATATTCCTCATCACCTTTATAAATCTGACCCCTGAGTAGAGAAAACTAAAACACTGGAGGAGAAGTGATTTTTTTAGTATTACTCTTGAAAAAACTCAAGTGCCTGTTTTCTCTAGTTTGTTGTAAAGGGTTGTGAGACTGTGAGAAAATGTCCTATCCATGGCAAAGCAAGGAAACCAAGTGGAGTTTTTCTGTAAGAAGCATTGCTTTGTAACCACTGGGCAGGAACCTGAAAAGAATTTCAACAAAATTCTCCATAAGAGTATCAGACCAGACTAGCAGAAAATAAAAAATAATTACACAAAATATATGATGCTTTAAAAATATGTCCTTTTCCATTACATGACTATCAATGTTGTGAAAGTGAGAGGATCTGAGAGCATGGCATGTTTTGGTGCCAGCATCATTACTTCCAAAAGTTGATTGTGCACTCTTAACTGCTCCCAACCCTCTCCAGACCCATCTGTGTTACGGCCACTCTAAGACAACATTATACTTCTCTCTTTTTGTTTGCTATGGACAATGGTTTTCATTTTCAGCCTTGTTGGGTCTATCAAATCTTGATCATTATCAATCTAATTCCCTGATGGGCCAATCTGTAATGAGCTCTGGCTCCTGTTGCTGGATGGCATTTGCTTCACCAAGGAATGGTTCTCCTTGGTAGTCAGTGTGAAGCAATGGTACTTTCTTGGCATGGGCCACTCCCATCCAATAGCAGTTGAGCTTCCAGGGCTGTGTTGGAGAGATTTATTCACTTGGGAACTCAAGCAGAAATTTCAGTAGAATAAAAAGGAAACTTAAGCATTTAAACCACTTTCTGGGCATATAGTCATGCAAAGATTTCTGAGAGAAACCATGGAAAATACAACTTTGAGACTGGGTTTACTTTTTCTGAAAGAAATTGACATATGCTGAAAGTTCTCCTGTCCTTTAGAGAGTCTTTTTTGTGATGAAACTCATCCACTAACTCCTTTCTGATCAAATGGAACATGTTAATTCACAGAGCCTGTGAAGATGACGAGAAATAATAATCTTACAATGAAAAGAGAATAGATGTTGGGCAGAAAAAAAGGGGTTTTTTCCTCCTATGTAATTATTTGCTCTCAATTTGTTCTCAATTTTTACAAAACACTTAAGAAATACCAAGTTCTATTTTCAATTTAGACTTCTAGAAAGGGGCCTACACTGTTACACTCAAAGGTATAGCCACCCATTTTACAACATTCATAGACCCGACTAAACTAGGCTAGACTGGACTAGACTTGAATGTTTCAGTTCAAAGGGACCTACCGTGGTCACGCAGGCCATCTGCAGATGCTCTCATGGTAATAAAAAACAAGTTCAAATAAGTTAATCAACTAAATAAATAATATTGACTTACTAAAATTCTTATAGGAACTAAAAGTCTCTCAAATTTCCCTTCTGCAAAGTTAAAAGTTAAAAAGTTCACATCTTTACCTTGTGCAAGAAAGAGTTGGATGCTTTTATGTTACAGCTGTGAAACATAGACAAGGTACACCACACCTGGCATGATTTATGAGCCACCAAAGTTACTTGCTAAGATGGTTTATGTGACACAGTGATATTTATAATAAGCTTACCCTATGTAGAAATAAAGATGGGCTTTGTCAGAACAGTATGCGAATGCTCTCACCAAGCACAGAATGCCTGCTGCCATGAACACGTGTGGGAACACAGCCCTACATGCCCTGAAATTGCTCACTTCTGACCCAAAAATACAAAGTTCAAGACACTAAGAGCTAAAATCAGCTCCTCACAGCTTCCCTGCTTCCCCTCTTGTACCTTTTCTGTGATCCCTGAAAGAAGGTCCCAGGTACTAGAGCAGTTAACCACCCCACTTAGCTTTCTTCCCCTTATTTTATTCTCTAGCATGTTGCCATTTCTGTTCATTTTCATGGAAACACTGGCTTTACAAAAACATAAACTAAGAGTGTTCATAAACATGGGCTGAAAATCCCACTTCATCCAGAATTACTGAAAAAAGCCAGATGTGTTTGTTATAAACACTTGCCTGGCCAACTTCAGCTTTGCCTTTAGCTCACTTTTATTCTTGATACAGGATTTAAAGGTTTAATGGAGCAGTCAGGAAAACAAACACATATATGTGGGTGCCTCCAGTGCACCCACAGCAGGAGGGAGGGGGGAGTGGCTTCTGCTGCAGTTCTGCCTTGATTGCTAGGCTAGGCTGTTGGCTGGACACCTGCAGACATGTGCATGCATCTTGCAATTTAGGAGGACACTCTACACCTGTGTCGGACTGCTATGGAGGGGGTCAGTCCTGATCTACAGCAGTGTAAGGGTGAGTAGACAACAGTGCTATTTTGGATTGTGCCCTCCACTGCACTGTGAGGACTGACATAAAGGCAGGCCCCGGGGCTGCAGGAGGAGAGACACTATTCCTTTGGTTGTCTTGAGTCAGGGTCATCAAACTCATCTTGAAGGCATGTGCACAGTTGATAATATCAACAAAGTCTGCTTTGGACAGGCTTCCAGATTCAATCTGGATCATCTTTGCCTTTTCCTTTCATATGCAGTGACCTGCTTTTGCTGGCTGTCAGAAGAAATTTCAAGCCACCTCTTTGTAAAGATCTTTTTGTTTTGCTATACAGACCTTAACTGACCTTTGCTTACTGAAGTTCAATTGGTGCAAAAGAAAGAAAACTGAGGAATCCTTTCTAAATTCTGCACTAGGAAAGATTTTCCACATCCAGAAGCCAAAAGATAAATTTCCCAATGCATAAGCAGTGCAGGGTAGGTACAGCCAACTCTACAGTTCTTTTCATGCCTTGTAGAATAGAGATGTCCCTGTTGCAAAATCTCAATTTTGCAGCAGAAGGGTGTGACAAAGCATGTATTTTGATGTCAGTTCCATTAAAAGTGCACATGGGGAAGAATAACTCCAAAATGTAGCAGGTTGTGGGCTGAGATGCTAGAAAGCAGCTCTGCTGAAAAGGACCTCGGGGTCCTGGTGGACAATGAGCTGTCCATGAGCCAGCAGTGTGTCCATGTGGATGAGTAGGCCAGTGGCACCCTGGGGTGCATTAGGAGGAGCATATCAGCGATTGTGGGAGGTGATCCTGTCCCTCTGCTCAGTCCTGGTGAGGCACATCTCAAATGCTGTGTCCAGCTCTGGGCTGCTCAGTACAAAAAACAAAAGTAGCTCCTGGATAATTGCAGGATTGGAGCATCTCTCCAAAGAGGAAAGGCAGAGGGACCTAGACCTGTTCAGCCTCAAGAAGGGATGACTGAGAGGGCACCTCATCAATATCTACACCTCTACAATATCTACCAAAGCACAAAGCAGTAGGACAACAGACCATGGGAAAATGATGCACAGGAAGGTCCACCTGAAGATGAGTAAGAACTTTACTGTGCAGGTAGCTGAGCAGGTTGCCAGGAGAGATTTTGGACTCTGCCCCACTGGAGATGTTCAAGAACCATCTGGATTCCATCCTGTACCATGGGCTCTAGAATGACCCTGCTTGAGCAGGGAGGCTGGATCAACTGATCCGCTGTCATTCCTTTGAACCTGACCAATTCTGTGATTCTGTGATTTGGTGGCTGGCAGTTCTGAGTTGATCAGTGAGGTCTGAGTGCAAAAATTCCACCAATTAAGCCCACAGGCTATTATGGCTATGCCAAAACTTTAAGGCCAGGAGATTCATTGAACTCTTGCAATGATTAGCCATTAGGCTGTGACTAAATCCTCACAGCACAAATTGCAAACAGTACAAGCAAGAGGAACTTCTTTATCATCAAGCATCTGTTTGCAGTCTGTTTTAATCATGGTATGTTCAGGTTTCCAAAGAATGGAAACTGAGGACACACTTATGCGGTCCGAATTGAAGAACAGATGCCAGCTGATGCCTGCTGGTAACCTTCAGTATCAGAGAGGGAAATGAAACCCTATACAAAAGGCATTAGCAGAAGACAAGTGATTTATTTCTCTGTAAGCAGAGCATTAATTGTGCCTTAACTGGAAAGAGGACAAGAAATTTTGGAGTTTTATTCCTTAGCTCATGCTAACAGTCTTAAGACACGATAGAAACCTGGCAAACTTGACTGCTGTATTTACTCTAAACAAGACACAGTTCCATGTCACTCATGCTGGTATCAGGGTGACAAAACATACTGAACTCATTTTACATTGAGGACTCAACCTTCTGTAAAGCTGTATTCTAGATTGCAGGGGAGCTTGTTACTGTAGCTGTGGCCTGGCTTGTCTGCCTCTCATCTCCAGAGTGTGTCCAAAAAGGACAATGGAGCTGGTGTAGGGGCTGGAGAACAAGTCATGTAAGGAATGGTTAGCCAGGAGAAAAGGAGCCTCAGGGGAGATCTTATTTCTCTCTACAGCTACTTGAAAGGAGATTGTTGTGAGGTAGAGTCTCTTCTCCCAGGTAACAAGGGACAGTACAAGAAATAGCCTCAAGTTGTACTTTTTGGCAACAGACACTCATAGGAAGACAATGAGAGTCATCCTATTGGGAAAGCAGTCCTATGAGATGTCACCAAGCATGAAGCTTGAGTCTTTTCTTTTCTATGTGTTGACATGTTCCAATAACAACAGAATCAGAATGGTTTGGGTTGGCAGGGACCCTTAAGATCACAGAATGGTTTAGGTTGGAAGGGAACATCAAAGGTCATCTCAGTGCAATCCCCCTACCATAGGTCAGAACACTAGACCAGGTTTCTCAGAGCCCCTCGAACATGGCCTTGAGCACCTTCAGGGATGAGTTATCCCCAGTTTATCTGGACAACCTGTTTCAGTGCCTCACCAGCCTCCCAGTAATGTCTGCAATGAACTGACTTGTTCTTGCTATCCTACCAGTACTGTGGACTAAACAATAAACAATGGAGTTTTGTGGTGTTGCATTTCACAGCTGAATTCTCCATGTGTACAAGCCTTTCCCCACTTGAGCCTTCCTAATACAATCCTTGTTTTGACTTTAATGTCTAGTAAGGATTGAGCTGAAATATCTGTCTTTTCCTGAGCAAAGACACTAACAGGCTATTTCTTTCACTGTTGATCCATTGATATACCTGAAAACTATCTCTGTAGTTTTCACTAGTTTTTCAGCCAGTTCTTGTAGTTGAAAGAATGGGAGGAATGACAAAAGAGAGGCATCAGAGAAGCATGGCTGGATGTTGGGGCAAGTACTGGCCTCCTAGATTTTGGATGGCTGTAAATGATTGTGTATTTATAGGACAAACATGCAGAGATGTTGAGCTAAGACTGAATTTGAAGACATTGGACAAGTATAATTGGGTAATACCAGATGTTAGGGGCAGCAGCTTAAACACCATCTTGCATGCTCCACATACATGCTCCATCTCTGGAAGTGTTCAAGGCCAGGTTGGACAGAGCTCTGGGCCACTCAGCAGTGTAAGTGCTGAACCTAGATGATCTTCAAGTTCCCTTCCAATCAGGCTATTCTATGATTCTGTGATTCTATGATTCTGTGCTTCTATGTCCACTATTATGGACTGTCTGAGCTGGCATGTGAAAGATCTGACATGTGAAATGACCTGTACTGTGATTCCTTCCTCCTTCTCATATAAACCCCTTCACATTTCTTCACCTGTAGATCATGGAAGGAAGGAGAGAAGTGTTTTCTCATTTTGTGATCCCTTGTGTTCATTGATTTCTTCACTAAGGAGAAAGTCTGTTGCACAATGTGTCCCAGCGGACCTAAATATATATGTTTTATTTGCCTTACTAAAGATCCTTAAAGAAAACCCACCTGTCAGTTTCCACAACTTGCTTCTTCACAAGATGCACAGGTATTGCAAGTTGCTTTTCAACTTGCTAGTAAACTTGGACACTGCTATTATGGCAGTTCTGAACAGTTCAAACTCTACATCTTGATCACTGACTTCTTGCTGGGCTGGGAGTCAAACCTATTCACTTGTTTTCTCTGAGCTGTTATTTATGACAATATTCAGGCTCCAAACACAGTTAGCTCAACATGTTACTCCTGCAACTGGCATTAAAAATTCAGTTTTCTGGACTCACCAAGAATCAGTATGATCAGCATCCTTTACTCATCAGCAGCTGGACACCTGAAATGCTTAACTCATAAAAATGAGGATAGAAAAGTTCAAAAAAGGAAGCTAGATCAAGTGATAGATTGGATATGACCTGCTGTCATCTAAATCCTATGTCTCATAAACACTAATCTCAGACATTTCTCAGTTAATTTTCTGTCTGCTGCATGTTGCCTGTCTGCTAGGTTATCTCATCTTGATAGATACTAGAATAATAATCAAAGTACAATATCTTATATCCTTCAGAGACTTTTCCTCCTAATTACTACTTCTCTAGTTATTCTTGTAATTAATGTAAATTACTAACGCTTCTTTGACTTTAACGAAATCCTTGGCTTCATGCTCTTTCCTTTGCAGTGAATTCCCCAGTTTCACATGTTGTGAAACTGGCATCTTTAATTTCTGTCTCTGTCTCTGCATTCTTATATTTTGATGTAGAAATATCTATTCCTCCATGTTTAGATCACTCTATTTTATATTTCTATCACCTCCTGTTTGTCCTATCAAAGAACAAAGAGATGCAAGAGCATTCACGCAATTAATACAATATCTGCATAAAGCAGGAAAAGTCTAAGTTTTAACTTGATCTGAAAGTAAACCTCTGTAGTTTATGCCCTTCTCCTGTATTCCATCCAATCCTGAGCATTCACACACTGCATGTCTAATACCTGCTATGGACAGGTACCTACTGAACATCTCAATCAAGTCACAGGACAAATCTCAGTTTTACTGGCTGAAGACATGTTTTATAGCAATTTATCTCAATGAGATTTTCATAAAATTTGGATGAAGGAAAATTCTTCTTCTGTCTTCATTGTCTTACATATTCTGCTCTTGAACTTAACCCTTTATTTTAGTTTAGCTTAGTTCTGAGTGAAAGTGTCCACACATTAATTCTGTGAAATAAATGCATTTCAAAAACTAATTTAGATCCCATTGTCTGAATATCCCCATGAAACAGTTTCCAGAATATCTGTGAAATACATTATATTGCATATATTCAAAAAGAAATTATTGGATGTTTTTATCTCTTATATCTGTCATGCAGAGGCAACCATCAAAAAAACCCAAACTCTGAACATTTCACAGTTTTAATACCTTGAAGTGTTTAAACATCAGGTTCTGCTCTTTCTGAACCTTATGAGTACTTCTTCCCTGTCCCCCCATCTCAAGCAATAGTCATGTCTTGCTGGGGTGGTACTGACACTTCTGAGACTGTCCTGACTTACCAGTCTCCTACCAAGTGCTGGCATGAGCTTTTATCTGATTTCTGCCATCACCTCTGCCCCTCACTTGAAAAAGCAGGCAGGCTTCTTCCCATGTTGCTTTAGTGTTATAGCTAAGGAACCTGAGGGGTGGAATCCAGCGGTGCTGTGCGTCATCACCTCAGAAAGAGATCAGCGAGGTTACATCCCTGTCATCTCACAAATTCACACCAAAGGTGTGTTGTACATAACCCCCACGAGCTTTAGGAACCTGTAACTGCAAACTCTTGGTGTCCAGCCATCCTTAAAAGCTGCTTCACATGCACCATTGACTCTCTCTCACAGGAGCTGCTGTTTTTCTGCTGCTTGCAGATCTTTCCACCATGATATGTGCCAGACTGACATTTCTGTTGCAGCTCCCATTAACTGGAACAAAAGCAATAATTTGAAATTGACAGCTGTGATAAAATTAAATGTTTCCATAGAAAGCATGGGCAATTATTTCTTGCTAAAGCTAAAATCATGGGCAGGATGCTCCTCTGAAGACTTTCCATCTAATTTGTATTGTGACAGACATGATTAGGAGGTGGACAGAATCAAAGCATCACGGTGTATAAGTCAGAGAACAGAAAGGATAAGAGTTTAACTCTTGTAATAGCAAAATCAGATGGCAGCAGTGCTGTTGGCAATATAGATTAATTTTCCAAATTTTCCCTGTGAAATCTGCCAGCAGAGTAAGCAGTCATTAGCAGACTGCAGAAACACCTTGGCATGTCTCAGAAAGGCAACTGTTTGGTTTTTGATGAAGGGCTAAAGAAAAAGCTTCTAAGGCTATATAGGTAACAAAAAAAAAAAAAAAGCAGAAAATATTATAAATGGAATTACAATCATTAATCTTGCTGATGTAATACTTATTCCCAAACCCACTAAAATAAAGAGCAGACACCCAAGCAGCCTCAGTGGTTTCTGAATACAGATTTTAAGATGAAAAATACAAGAGCCAAGAAACCCATAATGCAACATGGCAGCTTGAAATTTCTTCCTTCTGTTTCAGAAGGAAGATGTGGATAGTGGCTAGTGTCCCAGAAAAATTCTGTTTTTCACATCTATGTCAGTTGGTATAAGAGCATATCTGCTATTACCTTTTCCCAGAGATCCTGCCTCAGGTAATATTTAAGAGCTTATTGTGCACAGCAGGAATTTATAATGACCTCTCTGTTTAGATTACTGTCACTACAGAAAAATATCCCAAAAACCTCTTAGAGCTAAAAAATCTGCTGTCCATCAAAACCAAATGGGAGCCCAGGGTTTGAAAACACACAGTAAAAGAGTATTAGATGTGGTATCACAAGTCATTACATTAATGCAACAGTACTTTCTTCCCACTGAATGAGTCCAGGACTTTATCACAAAGTCACATCAAAGTCGCTGGCATTTAGCCTTAGGAGAATATCTACTTCTTTTCTAAACACTGGTGTAGACCTAACTGGATTGACAGCTTCAGGACCTGACCCGTACAATTTAGCTACACAACAGTGCTGTCAGAGTGAGACGCCTCTAGCTCTGATCCCCAGGACATCTGTGAAAGAACAGTTTTGTCTTTCTGCCCTTTAAAAAATTCAGTCAGGGTCAGTTTTATGGGGAGGAAGATTTCTGTACCTGTTTGAGATTGTCAGCTCAATTTCTAGCCCTTTTTTCCTAAGTTCTTAGCTGCTCTGTTTATATAGCAGATTTCACTTAAATTTAATGCGAAAAAAAAAATCACAGCACATTCTTCTGTCAACTGCATGTTACCAGAAGTGGTGGTTTTGGAGGAGACAGCCTAATTCCAAAGAGGAAGGACTTTTTTGCAGCTTAGGTGCTAGACCAAGTATCAGGCTATATGGAGTTTAAATACGCAGGACTTTGTTACTGCATCTACCACAGACAGTAGAATTAAAAAATGACACTGTTTGGTAGGCCATTCTGTAAGACATGTAGTCCAACCCCTACTCAAAGAATGGACTCAAGGTTCAATCAGCATGCTCTGAGCCTTTTATACTGAGGTTTCGAGAATCTCCAAGAATGCTCAGCCCCTTGTTCTAATCTTTTAGAGGGAGATTGTTATGGGCTTACATGGCTTGAAACCCTTCCTTTTTCTTGCCCTTTAGTCTGTCTGCCTAGATAGACCATCTTTTCTCGTTTGTACAGAGCTTGTCATTTAAAGGAGACTTCCTTACTAATAATAACAATAAAGTTCTAAAAAACATTTTTAGGTGCTTTTGTGCATCTTCATGAATTGCTTGACTAAAATAATTTCAACACTAAGCTGTGCAAATTCAGTGAAGACTAGAAGACTCAGAGAGGCTACAAACCAATGAATAGAGGTGAAAAAAAGGCATTCATTGGCCCAGTATTTTTAACAGCCTTGATCAATATCTCCTGCTTGGTATTACTAGGCTGTTGCTTTCCTTGTCTGAATTTTACTCCCATACAGTACAGTCTCAAACTGTTTTTAGTAGAGAGAAACCACAACAAACATTAACAAAATCAATCATTGTGCAAAGAAGAGCCTGAGATATAATCACGGTCCATCTTGAAGTTTGATTAAGTGCTCTAACAAACTGAATAAGAAAAAAAGAAAGCCAAAAACAGAGTGCTGCTCTAGACAAGTACAGGATGGACTACCAGGTAAGCTAGGATAGTTTTCAGACTCTAAGTACCCAAGATCTGCTTTGAAACTAATTCTCTCCAAACTATGGTGCTATACTTGTCGGAGGCTCGTGTCTCTTTTTTTTTCCCCTTTTTTTCTTTTTCTTTTTTTTTTTTTTTCCCACATAAAACCTGGTAGAAATGTAATCCCAGAGTTTTAGTTCATGTCCACTCATTAACTGCTATAAGTATTCTATGACAAGTGAAGCATCAGCCTGATTCTGTCCATAGACAGCTTCCCATCTTTGGGAGATTTAAAAATTTTTTAAAATCACTTCCACCTGGTACAAATTCTAGCACAGATTCCTTAACTGTGACCTGCAATTTAACAGTGAGTCTCCTGTTGATCTCAAGGCCCATGTCCATGTGCTTACTGACACACAGAACTGCTCACAGGCTTGATACAGCTGACAAACCATCTGGTTTGATGCACTGCCCAGGATATCAGCATTTCCAAACAATAGCTTACAGAAGGGGCCATCGGACTGCAGGACATAAACAAATCATGAGAAAACTATAAGGCAGGACAAACACAGTATGACTCAAGCATTTGAGATGAAAAAGTACGGTTTGAAGAAATTCTTTGCTTAAGAGTCAGAGGTCAGTGACATATTGGCATGTGTTGTGAATTTTCCATTGATCATTGTGCAGCATAAAAACAGAATAAGCTAAAAATACAGAATACAGCATTATTTATGATAACATTATTAGTCGCTTTTACAGATTGTGAGCAAGATTTTTACTAATCTATTCAAGTACATTCATAAAAAGCTGTATCTACATACATATATATCAAAGACAGAATTTTTAGTAGAATCATGGAAAATGTTAGAACTCTGCTGAGGACAGTGCATCTAGAAAAAACAGTGCTAATCCCTTTACTGTTCAGTAGGTTATTACTGCTTTATACTACCTTTCCATGAATGAGTTGATACAAATTTTATAGTTCTAATAGTTTTGAGCCAGTACTTTCTCAGTCCCTGACAGAGGATGTAACTTATCCTGCTCTCTTTGAAGTGCAGGGGTATTAGACACTTCCTTTTTTTTGCCTTCTATTGTCCTCTGCATTTGCCATCACATCCTCTCAAATTTTGCAGCTGATAGAGTTGGCCACTTCTCCTTTAAATCACTGTCTCCTTCCTCAGCTACCTTCTCTGTGATGCTGGGCCAAACCTTATTGGGACCAGGAAAGTCACCAAGAGGAAAATATGGGAGATTAGTATCTTCCAGGAACAGTGAAAAGCAAAGATCATTTTTCACTTGCTCTGTATAACGGATATTTTTTCCCCTCCTTCAATTCCATTAGGAGTATCTTCACTCAACACACATATCAGGAGCATGGGCACTGGGGACTGGGATCACAGGTGCTGGATAACTTTTTGTACATGCATAATGGCAGAGAACTGCGCAATGTCTTGTCTTCCCCCTTGCAGCGAATCAAATTGACAGCAGCCAAATTACCTCATGGACTTCAAAACTGAAAGCAAGGTCTCTTCACCTGTCTGAACACAGATCAGTGCTCCTACACAAATCTGAGACCGGTAGCTCTTGTCTCTAGCTGTGAAAATAACAATTCAATGAAGATCCTTGTCTGTGGCATGACTTCCAGCCTCTTCTCTAGTCAGACAAGGTTTCCTAAGCTTTCTTGGTGGACAGTTTCCTCTGAACAGCATCCAGCTCAAAAAATTTGTTCTGCTAGTAGAATTCCCTGGCACTGGCCCTCACATATCAGATTCCTTTATGTGTATTTCAGTAGAAGCTATATTTATCTACTGCTTTTTAGTAAGACATCAACAACTTGCATGCTACTCTAACTAGAGGGAGCTAGGGCTAACAAACCTACACTCTCCCTGTTCTGGAAGTGCTCTGCAGAGTCCTTGCTGCTTCTACAAGCACATAAACCAGTGCTGCTTCAAAGAGTCCCCCAGTTGCAAATTGACTCACAGTTGGAACTGGTGTTGACGTCCGTCTGTGTTGGTGCCAGGCTGTACTGAATTGGCCCTTCAGACGTGGCCCTTCCTGACAGCAAGTGGCAGAAGAGAAAGAAGGAAGGGGAGGGAAAAAGATGGGAGAAAAAGGGAATGTTTAGATAAACTCACAGAACAGATATGCAGACACCGTCTCATGTTTTTTAACACAATCTCTTATGGTAAATTCCTCCCCCCTCCAACACACACACTTTTTCATGCACACACATGTCCCAGCCAAAATCTGGGGGAAATGGTTGCCTTCATTTGCTTTGTCTGCATGTCAGCCCACTGGAGATTCCTTTAACAGGGGTCATTAAAGAGGGTGGAAGACATGCAAGCTGCAGAATGGATGATGTTATTGCACCTAGTGTGTGTGACTTCACTGTCAGATCAGATCTTTGCAGATCAGACCCTCGCAGATCAGACTGTCAAGACTGAGTTTATCTTTCAGCATCTCTGTAAGGACAGATGGATGTGATAAGACCTGGATGTCAAACATGAGCATGCCAGACATGCTGTCCTGTTCATTAATAGACATTGGATGCAGCAGGAAAAAAAAAATGTATCTTTGCAGGATTTCTTGTTATAAATAACTTTACCCTCAGAAAAGTGCAGTTCAAGTCTTTTCTCGCATTTAGATCAGCTAGGGCTGTGTTATTAAGCTGACATATGTCTCCTTTGCAGATTGCAGTTGTGAATTTGCTATGGAGGGAATACTCCCTGTCATAGAAGGTGCAAAGGTGCAGGCATCAGACAGCTCTGATGTTTTTCATTCCAGATGTGCAGCTCTGTAAGTGAGGCACCCGAGGTGGACTGAGAACCTCTCAGTTTGAAAGCATTTGAGTACACATATTTTGACATTTGAAGTATTGCTCACTACATTTTCAATCTACTTCTCCACTTTTTGTTCTTTCTGCTTTCTCTGAGGTGTTGATGTACGACCATTGGGTATCTATGTGCTTTATTGTGAGCAACTCAAGGAATTGGAAAGGGTCATGGTGTGTTTAACAAATAAAGTTTCTGTGCTGCTGCTGCTGTATAGTGAAACCACGAGCACCAATGGCAATTGCCATGTAAACAGTAGAAGATTTTACCAGTGAGGAAGAAAGGAGCTTGGCATCTGTTCTTCAGCCTGACTACTATGGCAACAGTAAGGGAATCTGAATGCCATGCTATAAATAAGCACTTTCCTTACTGTGTTCTAATCCCCCTGCCTGATTAATTCTTACAGAATCTGACTGGGTCATATACTTCATTACTACTTAGTAATGAAGATGGATGACAAACATGAGAGTAGGTTTAGATTAGATATTAGGAAGTATTTCTGTACTTTAATAAGGCGAGACACCGGAAGATTGCATAGAGAAGTTGTGAATCCCCCATCCCCGGAAGTATTTAAGGCCAGGCTTGATGGGATCCTGACCAAGCTGGTTTAGTGGAAGGTGTCCCTGTTTATGGCAGGGGAGTTGGATCTTAATGATTTTTTGTTCCCTTCCAACCCAGAACATTCTTTGATTCTATGTAACAGCATTCACATTAGTTATGGGATTTTTCAGAAAGGACATGTAGCATTAAGCTTCATTTGAGAAAGCTTTAGAAGGCATACATAAGCATTGCAAACATTCATTATACTAATTGAAGAGCAATTAATGCTAAGTGATTGCTGACAGACTTTCACCCATTTACACAAATGCAGAGAAATAGTACTGAAGTAATTTGTGTCTTAAAAGTCAAAAGACCGAGGAGGAATTTCACTTTTATAATGCCTACCTTGCAGCAGAATCAGCTGAAGCAAGATGTAGACAACTTCACCAAATTCTGATGTGTTATAAAGTTTTAATTCACTATTTTTGAGTTACTTTGACTGAAGATCTCAGTCACTTTGGAGCTTTTCTATACTTATTAGTATGCCGCTTTTTATTTATATGTCAGTCTGCAAAAACTTTTAACTAAAAATCACCAACATTACAAATGCATCCAGACTCTTCAGATTTGCGTAAACAATAACCAAAAAAAAAAAGGAATTTGGTTATGAGCTCTTGTTTGCTCGCTGTTTTGCATGTGACAAGAGCCCACATTCTCTCAATGAGAGGGAAGTGAGGTGATGAAACACTCACCTATTGTTTTTTTGAAGATCACATTTTATTCAGAAGTACTCTTTATTCAGTGCTATTTTCCTTGCTTTTCCAAAACAGCCTTCTCAAATGTATTAAAAAATATCATGCTACCTACCCACGCTTCATTTGTTCCCCATTTTTCTAAGAAACCGCTTCTAAGTTCTTATTGTTTATAAAGCTTTCCCCAGAACTTGCCCACCTCTGTTCCAAGCCCTTTTGATCTCCAGCATCTGTTTGGGCTGTTCATAACTTTTCTTAGCAAAATAGCTTTGATTCCTCTAATTGCGTATTACTTAACACTCATCCTTCACAGATTGTTTACCCTCTGCTTTTCTTGCCTTTGCTTCCTTACAAAGGTATTTTAACTGTTCAACATTTTTCAATAACTCACTGCTTCTCCAATAAGGCCTTTATTTCTTGAAACATTTTTTGCATGTTAAAACTGAAATGTCTCAAATAAAAAGCTTATAGAAGCCTCTCCGCCCAAATACTGGGATAACATATTTTGCCACCACATCTTTATGTAAGTCTCTTGAAGGTTTGCATCTTCAAAGCAAGAAACGAGAAACCAAAAGTGGGGGTTTTTTAAAGGTATAAGCACATATCATATCATATATCATATCATATCATATCATATCATATCATATCATATCATATCATTTCAGTGCTACTGAAAAATGCTTATTACTAGTCCTTTGTCAACACTCCTCTTTTGACTTTGCTTTTTCCTTTCTTTATGGAAACTGTGAATTATTTCAGAAGTCCTGAAGCAAAATATTGACATACTGAAATATGTTCATATGCCTACAAAACCACTTTCAATTAAAACTGCATTTATAATTTCTTAGTACAGCTTATTTACAGCTTAGCTTCTTTATATAAATGAAAAGTAGAGAACCACTGATCTAGAGAAACAATGAAAAGCTCAGACAAAAAGAACAACAGCTTTTTAAATTGTGCATTAAAGCCTGAAATCTTAATCCCTTCCTGCTCAGAATCCAAACTCTTAAAGCCATTAAACTTATATTTCTTTATGTTAGGTAATGATTTTTAAGGCAGGTTTAAGAGGAAAAGGTTATCAGGGACCTACTACTCTTCATCAACCACATGGGAGGGAAAAGATGGAGACAGACTCTTCTCAGAGATGCACAGAGAAAGGGTGAGAGCCATCAGATACAAGATGCAACACAGGACACTAACGTGAGAACTTAGGATTTTTTTTCCCCAAAGAGGAAGACTTCCACTGTAACAAAGTCTTAGGGATGTCATGGATACTCTATTTTTGGAGCTACCTGAAAAACCAGCTGGTCACTGTGTAGAGAGCTAGCTGGACTAGTATTGAGGATGGGGAGGCAGATCAACCTCCACAGCTCCTTCCAACCTGCACAGTTTTGTGAGTTGTGACAGAGGTATTCAGCAATACTAAATGTCAGCATTTACCTGCCACACATTTGAGAGAATAACCACTGACAGGTGCTATGGTGCTTTCAAGAGAGATACTTTCTACCAGCTAAAAAAAAGCAAATTTGGTTATCTGTTACATTTTCTGCCTGGTTTCACATGAAGTGCTCCATATAATTCAACCAGAGATAGCTGGAGTGAACAGTGCAAAATGCAAGATAGAATCACAGGGAAATCAAAGCAGCAAAAAAAGATGCTGTATTGGCACAGATATAAAAGTCAAGATAAGGATATATAGAGAAATTGCAGTCCCTAAAATCTCTTTCAGTAAATAGCCTTCTGCTCAAGAAATGAAACAGGAGTTACTACTTCAGTTTTTAAAAGATGAAAGTGTTGTTTACACAGCACTAGATGAGTGTAAATCTGGCCCCTGAAAAAATTAGCAGATTTTACTGGGTATCCTGGAAAGGTACATCCAGCAGAAGCAAGCTTCCTCAGTGCTCTTTGACAATAAGCCAGAATTCAGTGTTTCATCTTCAGCGTCCCAAATTCACACCATGGCCAAGAGAGAACAGCCAGGACAAGGAGTTCCCTCCAGAACAGAAGCAAAGCCCTGTTGGAAACAACCATCTGCTGATTTCTTACAAATTCCTTACCCACCAAGTGGCCCATCTATCATATCCATGCCTCTTCAGTGCAGAGACAAGGATACTTTGTGGGACAGTGCCAAATGCTTTGAATAGATCAAGGTAGATGGCATCAGTCACTCTTTTCTGATCCACTGCTTCTGTAATCCCATCATGGAAGGCCACCAAATTTCTCAGGCATCATTTGTCCTTAGTGAAGACACTTTTTCTGTCATCAGTCACATTCTTATTTTCAATATGTTTTAGCATAGTTTCTAGGGGGACCTGCTCCATAATCTTGCAAGACACAAAGCCAAGAATGACCAGCCTGTAGTTCCACAGGTCTTCCTTTATTCTCTTTTTAAAGATGGGTGTAATATTTCCCCCTTTTCATTCAGCAGGAACTACACCAAATTGCCACAACTTCTCAAATATGACAGTGGCTTAGCCACATTCTCCCACAGTTCCCTTTAGGTTCATGAATGCATCTCATTAGAACCAATAGACTTATGCACCTTTAGGTTCTTAGCATCTCACCCTTTTCCATGATCCAGTTAACCACACCTTTTGTTTCCTTCTGGAGAGGTCCATGTTTTTTTCCTTTAATAATTGATGTACGTATGAATAAGCTTTTCTTATTTCCCTCAACATCCTTGAACAGCTTTAATTTAATCACGTCTTTAGCTTTCCTAACCTGATCCCTGGCTGCTCAGACAATATCTCTGCACTCCCCCCAAGATACTGTCCTTGCTTCCACCCTCTGTGTGCTTCGTTTTTGTGTCTGAGTTTGTCCAGAAACTCCTCATTCATCTGCATCGGTCTCCTGCTGCTTGTGCCTTACTTCCTCCTTACTGGGGTGCATCATTCCTGAGCTTGGAGAAGGTGATCCTCGAATATTAACCAGCTTTGTATGGCCTCTCATCCCTTCAGGGAGTTATCTCATGGTACTCAACTGAGCAAATCCCTGAGGAGACCAAAGTGTGCTCCTCTGAAATCCAGAGTAGTGAACTTGCTATGTGCCTTCCTCACTACCCTGAAGATCTGAAACTCCACATTTTATGGTCACTGCAGCCCAGGCTGCCCTTGGGCTTTACATCCCCTCCCCTACTCCTTGTTGGTGAGAACAAAATCCAGCATAGCACCTTTCTTTGTATCTCTTGGAGAAGAAGGGTATTATCAAAGCATTCCAGGAACTTCCTGGACTGCTTATGCTCTTCTGTGTTGTCCCTCAAAAGGATATGGACATGGCTGAAGCCCCCAAGGGGACCAGGGCCTGTGAACAGAAAGCTGCTTCAATTTGTCCATAGTGTGACTTATCCAGGAAGTCTTCCCGGTTGGGTGGCCTGTAGCAGACTCCCAATATAATGTCATCTATCACATGCTGCAGGGAGCTGCAGTCAGAACCCAATGCTCCAAGCCACAGAAACTCTGCTGTTCCAGCTTTCCTTATGAGAAGCCTCCAAAACAGAGTGGATTTTGTGTGTTTCTGTTCTTTGAAGGTGGACAGAACATTGCTGTGTTCATCTTGAAAATTAGAAACAAAAAGGATTGTCAAAAAAGTGGAATGGGATCAGGTTCTTATTTCACTTAAGGAACCACTGAGATAGAGAGTTCCTGGTATTTGTCAGCCAGAGCTCAGATGGAGTTATTTGGTGACACTAGCCAGCCTACTCCTTACATGCTTTTTCTTTGGAGTTCATGTATAGTAAGGCTGTATGTGTGAAAGACTTCAAGGTGCACCAAAACTAAAGCATTCCCTGCAAGAGTTTTCTTCCTCTGGGGTATGAACTCACAACAGGCAGAAACTAGTGCCTGTGACATGTCTCTGATCCTCCTTTACAAAGAGGTGTGAACTCCAGAAAATGCCACCTCTTCAAATTAAAGAAAATAAAGCAGCTGAGGAATTATATGATGTCTAAGAAAAGATAAGCAGCAAAGGAAAATGAGCAGAGATAATTTTTTAGTCAAATAATAAAATGGTGACAGGCCTCTAAGCACATATCTCTGGCTCAGGAGTCCCACAGCCACTACTTTACAAAATTCATGTAATGATTATGAAGCAACATTAAGTCCTTTATTTTGTTGTACAGGACACTTGGCTTAGTGAACACTGGTTTCATCTGTTATGAAAGTTTCTGTGTGATTCCATAAGGCTTCTGGATGTGATGATGTTTAGGATCAGGGCAACTACACTTCGTAATTTCAAAGAAGAAAAAGAAGGATATGAAATGGAAGTTAATTGACAGACACCTGTTTTGGCATGAATATCCATCTGCAGAGACTGAGGCTTCAACATATACTGCTGATAATCACATCTTATCTTTGTTCTTACTTGGGGAATGGACACAAACAGTAATGTGCAATCACCAGGGGCTGTGAGAGAAGAAGACAGCATCTCTCAGCTGTCTGGAGAGATAGGAGTCAAGAAGCAGGGAGAAGCTTGCAGGAAGTTAAGACTAACCCCAGTTTATTGATATAGCCTTGTTTGGTTCATGGCTGTGTGACAGAAAAATGAGACTGATTTCTAGAGTAATGAAAAAAAGTCATGCACAAACAGTCACTCTGTGGTTTTGTTTAGCAACAAAAGGGTCAGCCTAGGGAATATTAATCAAACAGCAGCTAAGAACGCTTACACAGTCGCTACCGTATGTAAGAAAAATAATTAACTTGAATGCTCTTACCAAAACATTATTATAATTCTAGGATGGTTGAGTACAGTTTTTCAAAGTAACCAGTGACTGCACTGACTTTTGTTGTGGGAGACAGCCTGTGTTATTTAGAGCTAGTTTGCATAGAGTGCTGAGTCCACGCACTCTGAAGACTCACCCACACTCTTTTAAAATCTTTCTAAAAGCATGCTTGAAAACAGAGAAACCTGAACTCATAGCCCACTTGAAAAAGTGGCTCAAACATCCTTCAAGTCTTGCTTTTCTATAGCTTCCTACATTCCGACCACCATCTGTGCATTCAAAACAGCTACTGTCTGTCCTCAAAAATCCCCCACTAGCCTTGCCCTCGTCATTCCCCTGCCACTTCTCTCCATACCCATCTTCCACTGCATGGAAGCAATTACAGTTACCTCTGTTCATATCCCTTCTCCTTGACCAATCATCTACATCCTCACTACAAAGCAACCTTCCTCCAGCAATGTTGAATACAGTGGGCTGAAGTTCAAGACAATATCTTAAAAAGTGTCCCACTCTGAAAAGAGAGAACAGTCTTTGTGAAGAAGAGTAGTGGTTTGGTTACACCTACCTGGTCCAAACAAGACAACACTGTCGGTCATTCTCCCCCTGTAACCACTGCAGTGTTCTTCTCTGTTTAGCATGCAAACCCCTTTCTTACAATGAAATTTCTCAAATATTTAATGAAAAACTTTGCTTTCAAATCACTTTTTAAGCTTTAGCCACAAAACTAAAATCTAATATGTTCTCTGGATGTTCTTACACACATCCATATTGCAAATGAATCCCAGCTTTCCTCTAAGAATGACATTTATGTGGCTGCATTTGTTATAGTAATGGATCAGGCAGAAATTAAGAATTTGACATTATAAAACTAATTGGAAATGGACACTTTAACAGGATGATTTCTAGTATAATATTTTTACATTACTATTTTTCTATCTGTCCATTTTAACACTAGATACGGCTACCAAAATCTGCGAGATCAGCTACATTCTGCCCATACTTTTTCCTAATCCTTTCCCACTTTCATGTGTCTCAATTTACCTGCTGTGTTTACTTGCTCATATAATGAATAAAGTTATTATCATTCAGTACAAATAATAAAAAATTGAACTAATTTCAGCCTCTAGATTATTTAAAGACCAGATAAAACAGAGGAACATATTCTAGCTCCGTTGCTTCCTACATTGTCAAATTAGGTTTCAAAAAACTGAGAAAAAGGTCCTGTTTTTATGGACAGGGTATTGGAAACCAACATCAAGTTACATATTTTTATAAAAAGGGCTTTTTGCAAGATTTTTTCTCATTTTGATTGGGAACTAGCCCTAAACTCTTCATGCGTTATGGTTGAAAACCATCTTAGAACAGCCGTGCAGCTTAGGAAGATGCAGGATCAAGATGTAGGATTCAACACAATTCTATCTGCAGTCTGGACAACCTAAAGTATACAACATAAAGTGAGGCAAAAGTGTCAGGAACACAAGGTAACTCCAGTGATGTGCATTTTTCTCCATTGCTATCATGGACTACATGCTGCTGAGTTTTGGGAAACTTTTCTCTGCCTGACTAAAATCTGGTCAGAGTTCAAAGTAGCTGTACCTGCACAGGCAGCAGGCAGCACTACTCATTTCAGTGGATGCATTTCCAGCCCATTTTTATACAACTTCTTAGCTTATAAAGAGGAGCTGAGCAGCTACTAAAATGAGAAAAAAAGGAAATCTGAAAGACCCAGTTTTTGTCAGTGTGTCATCACTGCTGAGCTCCAATTACTCACATCAGAACGACAGGCAGCTAAAAACTAAATCCGCTGTTATCAAACTGGGACATAATCGAAGTCAATACACTAAATATAGCACCCATCCTGATGGCTTGTGTAGCTCCATAAACTCTTCCTACTGCGGAAGCAGGGAAATGTGTGTGACTTGTAGATGTTCCTCAGAAGCTTCTACACATGGGACTATTTTTAAAGGCCTTTAGACTAGTCAGAGTGTTTAACATTGCTGGATATGCAAGAATGAAGCATGGATTAGAACTGACAGTCAGACTTAGAGTTTTTAATCAGAATTAGTATTATAAAAATAGCTCAGAAATCCATAAGAGAAGGATTATGGCATTTCAAATAACCTGAGATACTCCCTATGATGTAGTAAGCGTCATTCATTCTCTTTTCACCAATACCAAAGCTGAGCTAGTTTGAGCATGCCAAGATCATTCACATTTTGCTGTGATACATAATAACTCCTATCAGACGAAGTGTTCATCGTCCACAAATATTAATTAATTAACTTCCAGAACTATCTGAGAGATAAGAAAGAAGGTGTCAGTATACCAGTTATCTCAAAGAGCAAAAGCTTTAAGGCAACTGATGTTTGGGATGAGAACAGCATAGCCCACGATTTCTTCTTCTCTGTCCCTTATACTGAAAATTTGCTTCATTTCCCAAATTTGCCAACGCATGGATGGAAAAGGCCTTTTTCCTGTGAGCACTCCAAGCACTCCGTAAAGCTTCCCTTCACCAGAGCCAAACTCCTCTACCAGGCAACAGCAGAATGTGTTTAGCTGATTGAAAGTGTAGGTTCAAAAGTGAGCAGAGAGCTGAGTGAACATCCTCTGACAGGCACAAGTTGAGGGTTTGGCCTCACCAAGCAGCAGCAGAGGCAGAACAGAGGCCAGTCATGCAGCTCTAGAAAGGTGATACCAAGCAGTAAAGGCATTTTGTCATGATTAGTGGGAATGGGGTATGCAGCAAATTCATTTTCACTTGGAGTCAGAGCAAAACCTGGGTATCTTCTCAGCAACCTTATTCCATGTGCACCATCAGTTGTGGCCTGAATAAAAACAGAGAAATAATTCCTGTAGTTCTGGATTTGCTGAATGAAGTGAGAAGGTTGCAACACTGCAGAGATTGAATGGGATAATCAGAAGGTTTTTTTTTTTCCTTTCCAGCTGTAGGATGGATGCATTTGAGACCCTTGGTTTCAAAAGGCAGGTGGGTGTGTAAATTAAATTGCAAGCATGCTTCTTTTATCTGGTGACTGTTTGCTAGGAAGAAAGAAGTAATTTCAAATAAAGTTTGAAATATTTAGCTGATTGGATTAAGTATCTCAGAGCTCCAGTGATGCAGTCATGGACTGCTCTGAAATAATTCCCCCTGATCCTGGAGCTCAAATCCTCGCATGCATGGAAAGCAAGGCACTGCTGTAGCTCCTCTGCTTGCTTTTTTGTCTTCATCTCACACAGGCTTCTCTTCACTGTCTAAGCAGTGAAACCTCTCAGGAGAAAAGCAGATCCAGACTGAGCAGGCTCCTTTGTCTCTGCTTACTTCCTTTCCCCATAACTCTTCTGTGGGTGAAGGAAGCAAACAAAGGCCTCTGCCTACACATATCTTGATTCCAACAGTAAGATAATACACACCCTAGGACTGACAACGTCTGACCACAGTAAGGCATGACATCTTTGCCCTTTTCTTGGTTGGAATCTGTCTTCATTGCAAGCAGCAGATAACCAGTGTCATGGATATAAACACATGGTGTCATGGTCAGACACCATGGATATAAACACATGGTGTCATGGATACACATTTGTATTCCTGGCTTCAGTTTTAATAACTTTGCCCTATATATAAAAAGATTAAAAGGCTTTAGGAATGGGATATGTGATGCAGATAGCTACATTAATTTCCAATATCTGCACAGACAAACATTCATTAACATTTAATGTTTTGATGAACATTTGAGACTGAAGTTATGCTCCCACTTGTGGGCATTTTTCTGGTGTTATGAGCAAACCGCTCTGTACTTTGACACTTAAAACAGACACAAAGATTGACAAAAGAAGAAAACTGTTCTGCTTCTTCTTTGCATGGGCAAGTACAGGTAGTTTATTCCCTGACTTTAAGTGTGCTCCTAGGGTTACACTGGATGATTTACAGTCATGCGTTGACCCTGTCTGGATGCCAGGTAACCCACAAAATCTGCTCTATCACCTCCCTCTGTAACTGGATCGGGGAGAGAAAACATAACAAAAAGTTCATGAATTGGGATAAGGACAAGGACAAGATCACTTTTTGATTCCCATCATGGGCAAAACAGACTCACCTTGGGGATATTAACTGAATTTATAACTAACTAAAATCAGAGCAAGATAATGACAAATAAAACAAATTCTAAAACAACCTTCCCTCCACTTTTTTCTCCTCCTCAACTCTACCTTCTTCTCCAGCAGTGCAGGGATACAGGGAATGGGGATTATGGTCATTCAGTTCATCACGCCCTGTTTCTCCCACTGCACAGGGAGAGGAATCATTCCCCTGCTCCAGCATGGGTTCCTCACACAGGAAATGGGGACTCCTGTCATTAATCCCTGTTCTCCAGGAACTTCTCCAGCATGAGTCCTTCTCAACGGCGACAGTTCTTCATGAACTGCTGTGGGTCTCTTTTCACAAGGCACAGTTCTTCAAGGACAGCTAGGCCCACTGTGGGTCCTCAAAAGTGTCACAAGTCCTACTAGAAACCTGCTCCATCATGGGCCCTTCTCTCCATTGGTCTGCAAGTCCCTGCCAGCACCCTGCTCCAGCCCAGGCCCCCACTAGGTCACGGCCTCCTCTCAGGCATCCACCTGCTCCAGCCTGGGGCTCCTCCATGGGCTGCAGGTGGGTCTCTGCCTCCTCATGCACCTTCATGGGCTGCAAGGGCACAGCTGCTTCACCATAGGCTGCAGCAGGGGCTGCAGGAGAATCCCAGCTCTGACACCTGAGGCACCTTCTGTCCCTCTTTCTTCCTGCACTAGCCATGGTATCTGCAGAGATGTTCCTCTCACATACTTGCACTTCCCTGAGCATAATTACATTTGCACAATAACTTTTTTCCCTTCTAAAATATGTTACCACTGAGACATTATCACCATCTCTGGCTCGGCCTTGATCATCAGTGAGTCCAGCCTGGAGCTGTCCTACACTGGAAAGACTGTTTTCTTTTACTGCTTCTGTAACAGTGCAGTAACCCACTTTTGCTTTGCATTAAGTGTTTAAAAAGATAAAGTTGTATTGAATTTGTATCTTAAAATTCCAGGTTTCTATAGAAACTTTATCTTTAGAAAGAAAATTAGGAAGCTTCCAGAAAACATCCTGTCAGGTACAGCAATACTCTATAGAAGCTGTCATCTATTTTTTTGATTCTCTTCACCAATGTGTTCAGTTCCCTTTTTTATTTTTCCCTACAAACTTGTTTCACACATATCTTTGCAAACAATACCAGACACTATATCTGACCACTTAGGTATTTCATGCTTAAAATAAAGTAGTTCTTTGAGTTCCATGAACAGTGACCTTAGTTTAGACCTCAATTCCACTCAAAATTGAAGGATACTTTGTATGCTAACAAGAACAAAGTCATAAAAACAACTGCAGGTACCAGTTAATACACAAAGACATTCAGATCCCACAGATGAAAGGGCCATGGCACACTGTAGGGCCAAAACCCACATCTTTCCAGCTGAGATGGGAGTGGCACCTCAAGGGCTTGGCTCTCTGACCAGCAGTACTCGTTCAGTGGTTTTGCTGCAAGGCTGTTTTGCATTGTAGCTGCTGCAGTCAATGTGGGATGGTATACAGCCAGCTGCACATCAGGAGAAACTGCCTCCATTCATCCGAAAAGCACTCATACAGCTAATATTCCTTTAGAAAGATATCCCTGGGTAACAATAAATATTTTAGCTGCAATAAAAATGTATCACTTGCTTTTCTCAAGAGGCTGTTCAAGCACCAAATAGATAGCTTTGAGCTGTAATGATAAATGATGGGTTTCATTTTCTTGCTTCACAAATGATGGGATCAAATTGTACATTACCGGCTACAGAAGCAGCTATGCTAATTCACCTCAACTCGGCAGATAGTTTACACTGTATAAGAAAGCACTTCTTGCTGGGGCATAGCTCTCACTAAACACTGGTGTTATGGGAACTACACTATTCTGCATAAGGCAGGTAGCAGCTATCAACTACCCAGTACAAAAGAAAAATCCACCCTCTTGGTTTTTGCAGTCTATTAAATGTCTGCAAGTCCCATGTTTAGAATTTCTGCAGTGAAAAAGATACTTCATTGAAGTGGAGAAATCACAGAGTTCTTTGGTGTATGGATTTGAACACTACATTATATCATGTGCCAAATGTGAACTCTCTAGAGTTAGTCATCATAATTCCTCCTGCTTGAATCACAAATTTTGATAAAGGCTGATATTAATACCTTAGTCCTTCCACACTCAGCTGTCCATTTTAATAAGACTTGGAGAAATTCAAAGATTTGGAGATCAGAATCCTGCTGCCAATTTTACCTGAACTTCATCAACAGTCTTAAATGTTACTTGGGAGACAAAGGCATGGTACCAAAACTTACTGACTGAAGTACCCACCTACACATAACCTTTCAATCTTCATTTTCTTAGGAAACCAGAGTAAAGAACCATGCTTATAATATTCATGATTACCAGAGAGGGATATTAAAATTTGCATAGCCTTTTCCCAATTTAGTGTAATCTTTGCAGTTTGCAGAAAATCTCAGCTGAGAATGTACTCTTTCCTGAACTCTTTTACCTCCTGACTAACACTGGCTATTAAATGAGAAAATGAAGAAGTATTGGGTGGTAAACACTATGCTGTCTGGCAGCTAATATATATATGTGTATAAATTAATTTTACTTGCAGAGTTTTTGGCACTGCAGTCTCCCCTATGGACTCTATGCCATTTACTTTAGCTCAACTCATCTGTCATTAATTCAATTCACTTCACTGTGACAGATGTACTGCATCTCTCTTGCTCTGTGGGCTGCCAGGTACAGGCTCTGTGAATGGGCAAGCATTTCCTAACAGACCCATATCAGCCAAATACCAAAGATGTAAACCTGTGAGAAAAAACCAGCTGGGTCAGCAGCAAAGAATGCTTCATCTGTGGAAGTACCAAAGGAGATCTGGTAGATTCTTCCAGAAAAAGTATCCAAAAGTATCCTGTGAGGAGGCTTCTTGGGTTTTGCAATGGGAGAAATAAGAGCAGAGCAGTTACAGGAAGAAGACATCGGAGAACCATGCTGCCAATACTTGTGCACTCTGTTAGTTGATCCAAGCCTCTGTAAATTCAAAAAATCTGCAACTAGCTGCAGGTCAGACCCATTTGGACATGCTCACAAGACCCAAGCATTATGCCAGCCAGTTGCTCTACCATGGGTACGAGAACAGAGCAAACTGAAATTCAAAATAGTGACCTTGGGCTTTGATGGTAGCAGAGAGAGATGGACTTTAAGTGCATTTAAACACACGCATCCCCTTAATCCTTCTTCTTGGCTTTGATTTCTCTTAATTAGTCTTTCAGGGTCTGAAATTACACACAACTGATCTGCAGAAGACAGGTAGGCAATAAAAAGTTTATCAAACTAACTTCTGATTAAAGGTCTTGCATATCCAGTTATTGAGACAGGGTGGAAAAAATGGCAAGGGATAAATAAGGAAGTGGAAAGAATTAGAAAGATGTAATTTCAATTTTTTTTTCACTCTAGAGCTTAAAATGATAAAAACCAGAGACCTCAGGGCATGAGGTAATTTTCCCCGGCATCCTACTTTCTAAAAATATCTTCTAGCTCTCTTCTTTCTCCTTCCATTTAAAAGGACTGATGTCAGAGCCTTCAGTTATGTCAGCAGCTGCTCTGCCTCTGTTTTGCTTCACTTTCCTACCTGTGACAGCAGATGCCATGTCTCTGCAAAAAGCAGAGTCACAGAATTTCCCCTGGGGTGTGTGTGAGGGAGGGGATCAAGGAAGGAACTCCACAATAGTGCAGTCAGGCAGAAGAAAAAAAGCAGAAGGGAAACCCTGACCAAACCCAAAACTTGAACTTTCCATACATTCACATCTTCTATGCTATAATTTGTGGGACATTCTCAAAGACTACAAAGTCTGAAAGAAGAATGTAGATAATGTGAATGTGAATGTGAATGTGAATGTGAATGTGAATGTGAATGTGAATGTGAATGTGAATGTGAAGGCTGATTCTTTTTGGGGACTGAAGGATAAGTTGAAAAATCTTCAGGAACCACTTTTCTCATTAGGCACCTGTGAATATTTACATTTCATGGTCAAGTAGCAGTCACTTTATTTATGAAATGCTGTGCATTCATCAGTGCCTCTCCCAAGACGTTTTAGAGAAGATTGTCAGCACTGTCCTTACCAAAATACAGTGCTGAAGAAGTACCTCACAAACAAAGTGTAACTACTGAGCACCTCATATGTTTCCCTGTAAGATGTTAGTAGGACATTGAGGTGAAGAATTTAAACTGAAACTTAAAGCTTAATGATGAAACACTGAAATCTGGAGCATGTGATCTCCTAATTTCACTTACAACTTTTAGAATTTCCACTTAAATATATTCCAGAGCTGGCTGATTTTGATAGCAAGCATCTTTTCACTCATCCAGTGAACACAGATTTTCTATGTGTGTTGCATTCTAAAAGAAGAGGAAACTGGTCGATCTATGCCTGGAAAACATAAAGAGAAAAGCCCCTCTTGAAGATATTGGAGAAGGTCTATGATAGGAAAAATTGGTAAAAATAAGAAATATTTTACTAGAAATATACTAACAGGATTCCTTTGTCATTTGGCAATCATCATTCACATACGGCTTTTTATCCTCTCATAATTACAAATCAAAAGATGAAGCCCATGCTATTATCCGTATTTTACATGGGCTTTGGCTGGCAAGGGGTCTTTCTGGTTGCTTTTTAAACAAAATTTTAAAAGGTAAATAGCAATTGCACTGACCCTAGCACTGAGGTGAGTGTAAGATTTTCAGAGCTTAAATCTGCTCAAACACCATTCGTATGCCTGCAAAGCCAAGGCGGGCCCACTAGATGTTACATGCATAAAGGTATAAGTAGTAATCAATTAGTTGAAATCCAGAAGATGGCTGCAACCTAAAGATTTCATATCCAAGTGTCTTGTTCCCTGCACCACAGGTGATGTCTTTCTGCACACCACAGTTCAAGGTGTTTGAACTTCTCCTCAGAAGTAACTCCTAACTCACAGAAAAAATGGGATTGAACACATTCATGAAAAGTTATTTACATATTTCCAAAAATTCTTCCTCTAGGCTCCTTTACAAAGACTGGAGGAATGCCTCATTCAGAATGCAGACTCTGCTCTTAATCACAGGTGGTAAGCCTACATGACTGGGCTGTACCTCTCTGGGTGTCACATCCATCAGTTCCTGGAAGGCTTCACAAGGACAGAGGCAAGCTCTCTCTTGTGAAGGAATCAGTACCAGCATCGTTACTACAACAAGAAGGCTCTCCTATAGCAAGAAAAAGAGCATGGCTCCAAGCACCTTTCAACTACAAATTTAATTAGTTAATTTTATACTTTTTAATTGTGTCTATATTGGAAACTCCAAACACTTGATGATCTCCAGAGTGTGAGAAAAGCAGGCCTCAGAATGAAGCATTTGAGTTAAGGCACAAATTAAAACTCAGAGCATGACAAAGCAACTGTAAGTCCTTCTCCTCTCAACATGCTGTTACCCGCTGTGTAACTACATTGACTTGCAGTGTAGTAACTCTGTGACTTAAGGTCTAACTGCTGGGACAAAGACCTGGAACAGTAGTGAATACATGGTGTACACTTGGCTTTGACACCCTTTTCTAATACTAAGGACACCTGATCAAGTGGGAAGGAGAAGTTTTGGAGGAGGTGAATTTTCTATCTGTTTTGAGAAAGGCATAAGGGGAATGCAAGCAAATTTAACAAATGACACAAAAAGAGTAAATTGACCAATGACTGAATTTCAGCACTGAGCAAGAGCAAGAAAGGCAGCATCTCTACCACTGAAAGACTTTTGTTTGAAGTGCCATATCTTACTGTCCTAGCCCTTGACTTCACAAAAGTTATGTGCTATGCTACTGTGTAACCAAAAATAACCACTGTCAGTTAACGGATTGAATTAATTGTTTTTGTAGAATGTTTCTTTCCAAACAAAATCCTGTGAATTAAATGAAAAATATTGGACCTTTGGCAGGACTACTTGGAAATTTATACATATTGTGACTACTGGCAATTCTTAATTTGATACTTAATAATCTAAATAATTTATACCTCAATTTTCTTGTTGCAGCTGACTTTGAAGACATCCTATTGTAGTAGAAGAAATTCTCTGAGAAATAAACAACACCTAGTGTATCATTCCCTACTGAAGATCTGTATGAACTCTCCCAGCCCTTTCACAAAAAAGGACTAGTTTATTTTTTGTCACATTTAATGAAATAATCATCTTCAATTTATCAATGGACAGGAAAAAGTACCAGAATATATATTAAAATTACATAAAGTATCTCCTTGATTGCTTTTAAAATGAGCCTGTATTGATCCATATTTTACCAAGGCATGAGAATGAATGGGTAAAATTGCAATGGATCTAAGACATCTAACAATCCCGAGCACAGTTCTTTGCAAATAAATAGATGGTTCTGAAGCAAAGACAAAAGAGGGTACAAATAAATACATCACAAATTCATAATTTCATGAAAGCAAGAAATGGCAGTCAGAAGTACTCTGATTTTAACTGGCATGTCTGCAGATAGCAAGCATACAAAAATGTAAATACCAACATGGACCATAAAGCTGTTCTTGTTTCATCACACTCAGTGACGTGGTGCTGAAAGAGACGTGGTTGCTGTAGAGACTGAAACAGGAGTTGTTTAGATTCAATATAGGGTGCCTCTTTGATCTAGAAGTTCCTTTTGTCAATGCGAATTTCATTGTAAAGAGATGTGCTTTATTTTCTAGGATGTCATTCACTTTGTGTCAGAAGTGTAAACTCTGTTTCATCTCACTAACTGCAGAATATTGTTCTTGACAAAAATTCAATATAGTCCCACTGATGGCAAAGGGATAATTACTGAACAAAAGAAAGAAGAAAGCAAATGTTTTAGCTGCCCACTCCAATAGGAGCGTGTCCTTTTCTCACGCATTCCCTAATTTGTGCCAAACGAGCCTAATGGTATCTCACTGGTCTGCTTTTAGTCATTTCAGCAGCATTTAAGAAGTGCTGCTATTCTTTTTTTTTTTCAGGATTTTTCCTCTGTTCTTTAATTTCAGTGTGTTTTCAGAGCTCCCCAGCCACAAGCATTTGAGCATGGGGTGTCATACATCACTCTTATGGTGTCTGACCCTTGGGAAGAGGGTGTCTTATACTGCACCTATGCAACATTATTCCACTTTCACAGTTGTGTGAGGCTCCCAATCACTACTGAACCATTATAAAGGTAAAGGTTCTGAAAACACACTGCTTTTTTGAGTTCATCTTCTACTTCATCTACCTAAAATGTGGGGTACCTCCAGGGGAAGCAGAATAGCACAAACTCATGCTCAGTGTTTCTATTTTTTTGACAACATCATCCAGCCTCAGCCTACAACGAATGAAGCATCATAAAAGGATGACCTGAAATGTTAGAGGAGACCTCAAAGCCTATGCTTTACTGATTAACTGTAGTTTTCTCCATAAAGAGAAGAGTCTAGTCATAGTATATGTTTTTTTGCTGTGGCATAAAATACCTATATAATGACTAACCTAATAAGCATGATACAGTTCTAAAAGATCTATTTTTTACACATGAAAACTCATTTCCAAGTAATTTAATGCACAATTATATGCAACTAACTGACCTATAACCAATTAAAAAACAGTCACTATTTTCTAAACACATACACATCTATAGTCCAATTAAGTCTGAGGCAAATTTGATTCTGCTAAAAATATGAATGCTCTTTCCTCTGTAGCTGCCCAGAGTCACAATGACAAGTCTCAAACCCATGCTATTTTCCTCTCACTTGCAATAAAATGCACCAGCATAAAATCTCCTACACACATAGTTATTAATTCACTTAATGGATTGGCATTCACCAACAATATGGAGCTTGGTAGCCAGGAGGGCCAGCTCTGTCCTGAGGTGTATCAGGCACAGCATCACTAGCCGGGCAAGAGAGGGGATTGTCCTGCTCTGCTCTGCACTGGGGCAGAATCCTGTGTGCAGTTTTGGGTGCCACAATATGAGTAGGACATAGGGCTATTAGCATGCAAATAAGGGCCACAAGGATTGTGAAGTGCCTTGAGGGGATACCTTTCAAGGAGTGGCTGAGGTCTCTTGGTTTGGTCAGCCTGCAGATGAGGAGACTGAAGGGAGACCTCATTGCACTTACAACTTCCTCGTGAGGGGAAGAGGAGGGGCAGGCACTGGTCTCTTCTCTGTGGTGACAAGTGGCAGGACCCAGGGGAATGGCCTGAAGTGTCAGGGGACCCTTGGTTGTTAGGAAAAGGTTCTTTACCCAGAGGGTGGCAGGGCACTGAAATAGGATCCTAGGGAAGTGGTCACAGCACCAAGTGGACAATGCTCCCAGGGACATGGTATGGTATTTGGGAATGTCCTGTGCAGAACAATTAGTTGGAGTTGGACTCAATTGTCCTTGTGGGTCCCTTCCAACTCAGAATATTCTGAAATTCTGTGAAGATGAACCCCAGGGTTGTATTTTCCCACTTACAGTTAAAACAAGTTCTCTTTCCAAAAAATCTTGAGCAATGACATATATACTATCTCTTGCTGTTCCATTGCCACTCCAATCACTTAATCAAGCTGGCAGTGATCCCAGAACATTATTTTCACCCTGAAAATGGCATTAAGTGAAACACAAGCAGACTGTCCCTGTCTTCCATCCCTAAAATTAAAGCTTTCCAACTCTTTAAAATGAAACCACCTCCCAAAGCCCCTGTCAGGGTTTCTAGCTTTGATACGTATCTGAGACTATCATAAAGTACATGTCCATGTTTAGAATTGCAATGGCATATATCCACTCTAGAGACTGTAAACAATCCAAGAGGCTCAGATAGGATGCTGCTTTGTAGGAGATAATTTGTCTGATAAAGGTTTCTTCACCATCGGAGATGGCCTGTTTCTGATGTCTGATCTAAATCAAGTATACCAAGAGCAAGTGCATTTTGCAGGTTAATGAGCTTCATGCTTACATGTGTCACATATGGACACTGGCTGTACCACTGATGTGTACTATTTCTCTGATGCATTCTTACAATTCCCTGCAGATCCAGAAGAAAACTGTCCCCATGAATTCAGCAATAATACTGTAATTCACTACTAACAGTCATAGAAGATGCCTCAGGTATCTGGTAATGGACACAAGCAAAGGCAACACAGACAAAATAAGCCTCAGTTACATTACACTTGTCCACATACTTGGGTGGGTTTAGTAGCTGAAAGGCTGAGCAGCACCAGTTACGCTTGAAATACCACTTAAATCTTTACTGCCTGAGGTAGGAGTGCTGTTACACTTTTTTACATGGGTTGGATGTGTTAGGTCAATTCAAAAAGTGACAGTGACGACAAGCCAAACAATTGTCTTGATGCAAGGCAATCTTCTCAAATTGCACTTTATTAAAATAATAAAATCAGAAGAGCAACAGGGAGCACCATAATCTGAAGAAAAAAGCATCTGTACTGTGGTATTTCCATGGCAATTATTAATATGAAACTTACTGTACCTCCTGCAAAGACATAGATAGAATCTGGTGAGATCATGAAATCCAAACTGGATCTTCTAATAAACATTACTTAAAGCTGGTTCAAACAAACACCAACATTCCCAATCCTAATAACGACATTGAAATTTTCTGTGTGAGTGTGTGTGTGTGTGTGAAATAAATACACATAAAATAAAAACTTTAAAAGCACAACATTTGAGTCACCTCTAAATCTCTTGGGAGAAAAGACTTTTCACTTCAGTGAGTTGAATTTCCTCAGCTAGTCCCTGTCAGGAGCTTTCTACTGTGTGGGCAGTTGCTGTCCTCTTTGACGACCATATCTGTTTATATGCAGACTTAATATTTAAGTATTAACAGATTCTAGGCTGGAAGTCTCTGTGCCTCAGCGAGTGTGGACATCAACCCACAAATATAACTGAGAATCTACAAAGCGGGCCAGAGCAGGTGAAGCCTCTGTGGATGAAACAAGACAATATGTGTCTCATGGGTTTGGATGTTCTTTGTGTGCTACCTGCTTTGGGACTTCTCTGGAGAACAGAAGTTAAATGACAAAGGTAGAGGTCCTCACAGTCTGGACAAAAAAATCCCCAATGAACAGACCATTGAAAATATAGCTAAGTATTTCCTGCTTTCCAGTGAAAACATAGCTCCACTCTCTGCACTTCAGTGGGCTTACAAACATACACATGCTCTCTAACAGCTAAAGACAATGCACAAAAAAACCAAAGAGACACGAGTTAGATTTGTGTAAGTAGCCAGAGAAAAATTTTCTAGATCAATAAGCTCCATGCAGGCACACACTGGGAAATTGCCTATTGAGCATTATCCTGTGAGAACAAAAGAATCAGTTTGCCTTCCATTACACCATATACACGCAGTCAATGCTGCCAATTTAGGCTGTTAATTGAAAATAGCTAATCTGTTTTTAATTCACAACCTGTTGCAGTCCAAATTAGCTCTCCAATATAGATGTGTATTCAGGCAAATCTAACAAAAGCCAGCTTATTCTGGAGTGGGTTTTTCCAAACATTCAGAGGCATCTGTGCGATGAAGCCAGCTGAGAGCTCAATGATCTTCAAAATAGACACAAACAATACAGTCAATTTAGGGATGATCCAAAACTACTGAGTTGCCTGCGGCAGTCTGAAAAACACTGGCTGCCAAAGAAATCAACCTAAAATTGCAACACTTATGACTTTATGATTATATCTCAAATGCTGGCAGAACTGTGATCCTTGGGCAGGGTTTCTCAGTGAGAAGCAAGATTAATCTTTAGCCAATATCATTTTAGCCATGGAAAAAACAACATTAAATACGCCTTGCAAAACTACTTAAAGCTGGCCCAATAATTACTGTCTCGGATTATTTATAAATAGCCAGGATCTGACCTTTTGAAAATACTGTTAGAATATGTACTGCATGGGAAATTGCATTTTTTTCTTTGATGTTGACAAGAATTTATGTTCTTAAAGGTAATTATCATCTGGAAATAACTGCTGTTATAACAACTGCATGATAAACAGCAAATGTTTGTCTATACTATAGAAGCTACACAGCTATGGTCTGCAAAACACAGATAACTGACAAGCATTAACCATTTTTAACAAGGAGAATATGCAATACAATGTAATTGCTGACATCAGCTATCTGAATTTGCAGAAGGAGTTCAAAAGGTTCCAAGTCTCATTATTTGGATGAAAGATACATTTATGTAAAAAATTGCATTTGGTTCTGCCATTGACTGCTGTTGATGGTGATCTACTTTTGAAAGCAAAGAGGATTTTTTTAAACTTACCAACTTGATGCAAAACTCAAATGTCTGCAATAATTTAAAACACTGAGGTCAGCATTGGCTACTCACCTGATTTTATTGGGATTCATATGGTTTTGGGGGGTTTTGCTTTTGTTCTTTTTAATATATATAGTGGTGCATTTCCTGCAGTCATACAATTCAATGGGGATGCCAACAATTTATTTTTTTTTAAATTTAACAGTAAATATCTTTCTTTTGCTGCTGTGGAGACACTCTTGCAAACAGGAACCCCTTAAAGTACACAGACCAAGAGGTAAACACAAAAGGACCCAGACAAAAACCTGGGGCTTTTCTATTTCTTTAAAGATGTTATTGATATTTTTAAAAACATGTCACCAAATCAGACAAACAGTTCTGTTAATTTCTGTAACAAACTGTAAATACTGGAAGGTTGCAAAATGGAAACACAAATGGAATTGCTCCTCATATATTAGAACACACTAAGTTCTAAGCAGGCCTGAAAAAAAGGACGGGTAAACCAGGAGACAGGGTGGGATTTTACAGAACACAGTTGCCAGTGAAACTAGCCTTTCAAGGATGGGATGGATATGCACTCCAGGACTTGTCCATCTGAGAATTTTTCCTAGCACAATTTTGCACTATCTTTGCTGATTACTGTGTATTGGAACCAAAGGTGACTTTACCAGAGTAAAAACAGTCTGAATAAAGAATCAACTATTTGTTAATTAAGTGGAAATAAAATGTGGGGAATATCTTAAAATTGAAATGGTGGAGAGTATGTAAAAATTTGTTTTCACATAAAGATATTAGCTGATTTTATGGCTTTTAAAAACAATCTGCTATAAAGTGATTTGACAATTGTTTAGTGACATTGCACTCTTTGAGTTCAGCATCAACTACTTTTCACTGTTTGTAGACTTGAGCAGGCATCTTGGAGCCCATGTTTGGTGGGCCAACCAGAAAAAGTCCAAAGACAAATAACAAAAATTACATGAAGTCAGAAATAACAATAAGACTGATTTGCAAGTGAAATTACATTTTTTAGAAGGGAAAAAGACATTAAAAGATACTGCAGTTTCCAAAACCTTGTTGTGAAGAGGAATGTAGCTCTCTGTCTCTGCACCTGCCGCAGATGGGACATGCAGTTGTGAACTTAAGCAGCAGAAAGGTCAGGCAATGCAAGGGTTTCCTGGGGGAAACATGGGAAGGCAGGCCCACCATTATAGGTCTTTCAAATGAGTTAAAAGTGACCTTTAGATAAAAAAATAAATGACTTTTGAAACTTTCAATACCCCATCTGTGTATATTTGACACATACCATGGCCAAGCAACAGCAGAATTCCTGCTCTCCCACCACCTACACCAAACCACACAATTTTACAGCACATTCTCTGCACTATCTCCAATGTCAAAAAGGGACAAAAAGGAGACTAAGTTGCTGCCAAAATGCAGTAAACTGATGAGATTTGGTGGAGTGGAGTGATGAGTATCCATTCTTCCTTTACCTTTATGCTTGAAGAGGCAGCATTTGATGCAGAGACAAGGTATGCAAGAAACACAAATTGTCCTATGGCATGGCGTCCAAGAAAGACCATTGACCAGCCTTCTGCCATGAGGGCCGAACAGGTTTCACAGTTGCCATTGCCCTGCCTGTTTTTCTGGCTAAGCTCCTCTGCCCTCTTTTGGTCACTAGGAGTACTTTTCCCACAGGTTTTACCCCCTGCATTACACACACATCTAGCGAGCTAGAAAACAATCAGAGACCACCTGCTTGTCTTTTTTGCACAAAAGTGTCACTCACTTCCACAAGCAAAGAAACAAAATGGATGTGACTTCTGCCTCCTGCCAGCTACTCACTACTCTGCTCTGCAGTGCGTAGGTGTGTTCCCCCTCTCTCCCAAAATCCTCAGCTTCAGCGGCATTACCCTTCCTTCCATGTTCGTGTTGGCAGTATCAGCACCTCCACATTTCCTCCGCCTACTTGGCACATCTAAGAGCTGCCTAGAAAAGGTCAATACCATTCTAGCTGCACGCCCTCTCTTTTCAAGAGAATGACATGAGCAAATATTTCATAATCCAGGCCTGAATTACTTTACAAATAATTACACCTACCTCTGATAATTCACTAGGGTCACTGCACTGAAATTTCTGCACAGTTAACAACTGCGTTACTTTAAAGAACTCATTATAGAACCCATTTAAGATGCTGCCAAGAAGCAAAAGGGAAGAAATTTTCTCAAGATGAAACATGCATGGATTTCATTCCCCATCATTCTCTACTGGGAAGTCCCTGAACAGCAGTTGGGGCTTGCAGGCTGCTCCTTGCAGACAGCATATTTTACATCACTAAGCATGGTTATTTCCTAATCTGTTGCCCCTCTACCACCTTCAGCTTGTGGCTAATCCCCACAGGCTGAAAGGATAAAGATGCAATCTGTAATTTTTTCTCCATGTTACCAGCATACTTAAATCAATCCTGAGCTTTTTTAAAATAGCTTCACTTTGTTTCTCTAAGTCAGCACTTTGCCAATACTATAAAAGCTTGAAATTGCTGTATTTGGCAGTCCACAGTTGCAAATGGAACTAAATAAGTTAGTCACCGTGAACGAGGTAAGGAGGTAGTACATTCAGTTTCTGTAAGACAGATACAAATGCAGTGGAATTGAGAGGTCAAATGGCCTTTACACAGTGCAAAAAAGCAACAAAATATAGATCTGGGCACATAAACCTGGAGAAAACCCACAGACGAGGCACCCAGGAGGAATGTCCTACAGCCTATTTAATTCCCTCCTCTTAATAAAAAGATGCATGAAAAACAAACACTACAAAGCCACTATCTTGGAAGAATTAATATGAAGAAAACAACATAAAGTCAGACACATGCATGTATTTACATGCAGATACAGATCCTTCATAAGAAGGATTCTCAAAAGTTCCTTCCATCACTTCTATAATATTCTTACTAAAATGTAAATACAAGTGACAGCAATGGCTTACAAGAAGGGGTGATGGGACATTTCTAAGGCATTACCAACCTAACAGAATTCTCAAGAGGTCAGGTTAAAGTTTTATGCATATATCCCTACACACACACACACATATCATAATGGTGCTCATTCCCACCATGTGTTGGATATATTCCCAGCTGCCCCAGGCCCACAAGTCTACTCCAGGCCACATAAGTAGTTAAGGGACATCTGAAGGCAAGTGGGATCTGACAAAGATGGCATGATTTGCTCCCAGGAACTCTTTTGTCTTCTGACCAGTACAGGTGCTACACACTTCACAAGAAGAGACAATATATGAGGCAAGGTCAACTCCAGAGATAACTTCCCCTATCCTTTGTCTTTTCCTGAATATTTTGGGTGAAAAACACAGATGAAGAAACTGAAATACAAATGAAGAACAACTCAAGAGAAGACAGCTGTCTTTAGAATTTGGAGCCTATTCTAGAACTTCAGTTCCTTCACACCAGACCCTATGACCACTGCATTTTGCCTCAAGATACTCCATGACTCAGCTGCTGAAAGACAAGCAATCAATGAAAGGCAAGAACAGGAAGGGGGAAATGTCAGGCTGAGAGTCTATAGCTAAGAGAGCCTTGACTTCAGCACAATACACTTCAACACACTTTTCCATCTTTACCACTGGCATCTGGGTGATTCCAGGAACACAGACAAACAAGCAAGCTTTGGCCCCTCCTCAACCTTTTGCTAAGGAAGATGCTACAAAAGTTTCACTCATGTTTATGTCCTCTTTTTTTCACACACAATAATTACTCCTCTCAGCACTCCTAATGCTGCACCTCAAACTCCAAAGTTTAAAACAAGGAGCAAAAAAATAAGGCAACATCTTGAAAACTTAGCAGAAAAAAAAAAGGTTTCTAGGAGTTAGTTATCTGTAACAGGTTGTCAGCTACTGCTTTCTTCAACTCCAGTCCCACTCACTGCAAAAAGTGCCCCTTCTTCACCATTTATTCACAACTCTGGAAACGTTAATGATACTTTGGGAACTGGTAGCTATAAGATACCTGGAAGAAAAATGGCATTACTGAGAACAATACAAAACATCTCGTCTTTCCTCAGGTCTTAGAAGCATAAGGAAGTTGCAGTAGATGCTGCTGCAGTGTTTGCCAAAGCTGCCCCAAAACAGATTCCCATGCTGCTACCTACCCTGGGTACTGGAGCAAGGGTTGGGTACAGGGAGCACAGGCTACCCACCACATCACCTACCTTCCCACTTTCTCCATGTCTGTGTCATTGAAACATTGCCTTTTAAAAGCTACTCCACTTTAGCACAGCTTTAATACAGCATCACAGGAATTTCTGCACCTGGCTTTTCCAAGGTCAGTTGTGTCTGATCCTATATACAACTTGGTTTGACAGGAACATTCTGTCATAGCTTCAGGGGATTATCTGCTTGCATTTTTGCTAGATACCAGGGCTGGTAAGAAGTGCCAGGTGTCACCTGGCTGCAGTCCCTGGCCTGGCACTGTTGGCACCACACTGGCATGCAGTCTACCATCAGAAACAAAATTGAGTCCACATGCACAGCAGGGCAGGGCTTTGCATTCCCTCCTGAAAGGAATGAGCCTACTGCATAGTGCTTTATGCTTTCATGATTATTCCACCACCAGGACACAGGCTACACTTCATTGGCCTGTGCCCTTTATAATAGCACTGGAGCAGATATAACAAGGCCAGAATTTTGGCATCTGACTCGGGATTGGCTACAGATTCACTCTCTACCCAGTTAAATCTTTTTTTCCAGTAGCATTTTCCTCCAGCTGGCCTTTTATGAGCTGTAGCCTAAGTCAAATTCCTATGTAGCCTGTCTCCTTGCCTGCATCAGCAAGTGTGGCACCACATGCTGGAAAAGACCATAATAGCAGAAGGTGACTGACAGGCACACAATCCGGCTGTTGGACAGTATGCCAAAAGATAAAACTTATATTAATAAGAAAAACCTATATTAGTAACTTTCTTTGTATCAAGTGCTTCCTGGGCTTACAGAAACAAAGCAGGACCTTAAGAATAGTCATTATTGTTCTTCAGTGTTTTGCTGATCTGGGAAAGGCAGGACCAACACAGGCTACTGAATGCTTCATGGGTCTGATGCTTCCACTTGGTACACCCTCAGAAGACTTTTCCAGAAATAATGGATGCCACAACAGCTGTGGGAAGACCTGCCATGAGTTCATTCATCATAACATGAATTATGAGAGGACACCCCACAGCACTCTTATTACATTGCTGTCATGACGAGGTATTGATTGCCCTCAGATTTGTATCAGTGCAATGCTGAATGCTTCTTCTGCCTGTAAAGAAATGTTTGCTGTAATACTTGTTGTTGCTAAACATTTGCCTTCCTCTGGATTTCTCTGCACAGTCATCAGTCTATTATTTATCAGTACCCACTACACTAAAAATAGAAAAAGAAAAAAACATTTTAAACAATCTGCAACAAAAAAAAACCCATAATGCCAAAAATCACTCTATGTCATCAGCATCATAATGGAATGTGATTTTTAAATTTGTTTTTCTTTCACATGTGTGCTAATATTAAACACTGAAGAATAAATTTAGGAAACTCCTGTGCTTGTGTCAGTAGTGGCAGCTATGATTGCATTTTTCATAAAGAACACTAGTAAATATTCCCATAGCTATAGAGAAAGCAATGTTGAAAAGCAAATGTGAGAGTCTGGAGCAGATAGAAGATGACTTAAAAGGTGGTACTTCACCCATTTTTGTGTATTTTTGAAGAGCAAGTATGTTGGTTGTGCAGCTCGTTTAAGCCTGCAAAAGCATTGCTAGCAAAGGGGAGGCAGAAATAGTTTCTTCATGAATTGTAAGACAGTTCTGATTCTGTCAGCACCTCTTTCTCAATGAAACTGTGGAGGTGATGATTCCTTTGAAAATCTCTTCCCTCAAAGCTGAGGGGTGGATCAGGATCCCTGCTGTATGAACGTTTAAAATGGATGCAATTTAATCACACTGGGGTGCCGTTGGAACAGGAATACATTTTCCGTATACTGTCAAACCTGTTACTGAACTACTATCTGGATTTGCTTTCATATACTGTATGTAATTCTTTCACAAACACAAGTACTTGCAAATGCATTCAATGGCAACACCCTTTATAAGCAGACTGTGTACCTCTTTACCTGAAATGGGGTTGCTTGACTTGGAAACAAGGGGTACATCTTATGGTATGCCCCACTTTTCACAGGAACCAGTGCTCAAACAAGGAAAGAGTGACGTTGGAATATTTTCCTCCATCAGCTCTGAATGCAGGTACAGGCTGTCAGGGATAGCACATTCAGTATGTAAATTCTCTTGAAATGCCCATGAAGAAAAACCCACTACCTCAGATTTCCTTCCTCTGCTCCTTAGTATGCACTAAGGATCTGTGCCACAATGTACCGCACAAGCCCTAATGAGCTATATGCTCTCTGAGATTTCAAAACACTTGATTTCTTCATTGTTGGTTCATTGAGCATGCTCTCTTTCCACTGAGCCATTAGGTGAGTTCTCTTTTCCTCTTCATAACTACTTTCTCTATTGATTTATCATGCCGATTATCAAATTATATTTCTCCCTTCCTCTTGAAGAGTGTGGAACAGGAATATACATAACCTCAGGGATTTCTCTTGCTCCTCAATGTTCTAAGGCCTCTGGGATCTTTCAGCAGTTCAGCTGGATACCAACTGTAACTCCATGGGACACCAAGTGCAGGAAAGCAGCCAGAGCAGACATTTGGAAAGGAAAGACCTCTACTCTATTTCTGCCCATCACATGCAATCATCCCTTCCTTCCTCATAATCCTTGCAGAAGCAATGGTTTCTCACTGTGTACAGTGTCTGGCACAACTCATACCAGATCTCACACAGACCCTCTACACAGGGCCATGTTTTTCTTTCTGAAGTTCACATCAAATGAGTCTAAGGCACCTGGATAGAGTGAGGTGGCCTCCATGAGGAAAAAATTAGAAGTATTCCTTTTTGTTGCTCAGGTGACATACACTAGGGCTAACCTGAAAAAAAGTAATGACAAAAATATGCACTATAAAAATAAATGCATAAATAATATATATTCCATCTGATAGATCTCAGAAAGGATGCAGAGGGCAAGATATGATGCAGTGATAAAATGATATGAATTTTTCAGTATTTGAAAATGACTGGGCAGATGACATTCTGGTTTGCTGACTTCCCTGAATTTGGAACAACACTGGCCTCACAGGGATTATTCCTGAAGTTTCCAGAAACAAAAAACTACCTCCTACACTACAAAGATCCCATTGCAATATTTAGAGCATATCGCAACTATTTTAAAACAAGTCAAGCAAAAACACAAGCCCAAATCCTGAAAAACATGGAATCAAGACTAAGAGTTAATCTAAAGCTTGTAGACAAGGCAGTGTGTTACTTATAATTTTTCTCATTGGCTCTCTTACATCTAAACCCACCTGCTTCCACCTGACAAAACTCAAATAGTTGTATTGTGACCCAGATGAAGTAAAAGAACTTTGACTTCAGAAGCATGTAATTATTAGCCTTCAAAGTAAGAAGCCAGCTCCATTTTTTTCCTGTGGGACCAGGACTGAGGCTCGCGGCTGAACAGTGGTGATGGGAATTAAACACACTGACACCAGTTTGCAGGAATTCTTCCAGTCACTATCTAACTTTTCTTGTTTTGGAGGCTTTTGAGTTACTACAGACTGACTGTAAGTGTAATCCATGCAAATGAGGGAACATGCTGTGAGGTTAAGGCACAACCTTGTTTTGCCATGCACTCGAGCTACTCTTTGTACCCAGGCCATGGAACTTAGATCCCCTCCAGCACACAATGACTTCTGAGTATGGATATATTTTAGTGGTACAGAGATGTCTGCATTCTAAAGCCTTCTTCAGAGGCAACAATGATGGAAGGCCATGCAGACACCTCCAAGCAAACACTGAGAGTACTTTCATCTGGGAGATAGTATGCCCTATGCTCTTCCAGTTGGGACTTGGCAGCTGGACTGTTTTTGCCTCCCTGATCTTTACTACTCCACTTCACTTACAGGAAAACCTGCCTCAGGACTGCCAGAGACCAGCCTTCCTCAAAGTCTTCATTATTTCTGTCCATGTTCCCTTTCATCTGCCCCCTCTCTGGGGCAGCAGCAGGCTCTTCCATCTCCAGATTACCCCTCCTCTTCAGACAAACCTGCCATCCTTGCTGAGGTTTTTTCTCCAAGCAAGGAAGGCAGGAGGCTTCTGATGACTGGCTGCAACAGGGCTGAAGAGGGTCCAGCACGCTTCCAGAGCTTCTCCCCTTAGTACTGTCCTTTCCTTTCCACTCTGCCCAGTCCTCCCCAAGGTCCTTCACAGGCACGTGGCTAACCTGTTTTGGGTTCTCACTCAGCCAGACATTCTTTATAGGGAAATGAAACTTCATCCCAGTGGCAGATATTCCTGTGTAAATTTTCTATGTGATAAATTATTTGTGCTGTCTTAACTACAAATACAGCTCTGTACCCTCACTGATTCAATACTTCTGCAAATGAAACAACATCTCTACCAGATGTTAGCAAAGAGTCCCATAACATCAGGCACATTCTTGTAACCTAGAAGGCCAAAAACTCCTGTCCTGGGATAAATTATGCACTTGCAAAAAGAAAAATAAAAAATATCAGAAAGATCTAACTTTCACTCTGCATTGCAGATACACAATGCCTCCTGGAAGAGTTAACAAGATTGTCCCATTTCATTTTAAAGCACAGTTTCTCAGAGAGGTCAGAAGTATGTAATTTCTAGGTTGTTCTGAGTAACACAGTAAACGTTGTTCTCAGAGCAAAAAGCTCTGAGACTCCTTTAAAAACCTGTCCAGCCCACGCTGCCTTGAAAGATACACCATCCACTGCACTCATGAGAATGTGTTCTGCCCTCATTTGGGATGATTCTTCACACTGCTGCACGTGAGACTGTCTTTACTGGAGCCCTTCCCACCTGACACCTTTATCTGACACTCCCAGAGGGTCCTTTAAAATTGCACTGGGAAATTTGAAAATTCATATCCTTCCTTCCATGCCTAAAGAGATAGATGGCCAAAACTCTTACATATGAGGCCTGACAACTGCAGGATCACCTTCCTCTGGGACATGTTACACCCCAGAACTGCACTGTTCCCATAACCTGGAATTTTACCACAATACTGGTGCTGCATACCCTGCTGAAACAGCTTGGGAACTCTGTATGTCTCTGACCTTAGTAAAAGAGAAAGAGAAACAGTGCAAACTGTCCACTCTCCAAGCTTATTCTGCATCCAAAGCACAGTGATTCTCCAGATTACTAAAATGTTTTCTCCCTGGATTGCCTGAGAGACCAAATAAGGCCATTAGAGTATTCTTGGGTGGTGATGGACAGTAAGCACACAAAGATACCAAAGACTCCAGGAGTGGCTTGTTCTTGGCAAGTTGTGAAAAAAAGTTTTTAGATTTGCAACTCAAAGGACTGTAAAGTTTTCTGAAGACAGTGCCATCCTCAGAAGGACTCCTGTGGTTAGTTAATATCCAACTGGTATGTGTGAAATCAGGTCTACACCTGCAGGTAAGCACGTAGAATTTTCCAATCTCAGTTCATTTTTATTAAACTGGTAGTGATGATGTCACTTTTCCTTCTAGAACAACATGCACTGAAATAGTCAAGGGACTGAAACAGAGAAGGAGAGGCATCCTGGCCTGTTTGTGCCAATATTTCAAATGTTTTGAACAATAAAAACAGTGTCACACAGACACTGAAGACCTGTAAGTTTAAGTACATTAACCCTAACTCATGAAACTGCAGGCAGTCCACAAGCAAATTCTTAAACTTTGCTGTATTTCTAGTTCAGAATTGCCATGCACTGAAGCTGCCTTTGAAGATTTTATCCCCTTTCACAATGGTTTTTTTTCTATTTTCAATTTCTTTACCAGCCAAATTTGGCTTTGATGGAAGTAAATTAATAATTTTAAGGTGACTACACACATAGTAAAAATCATGGAAGAAGGGTCATGAAGTCTGGAATATGTATTCTTAATTACTGCTTCATTTGTAACACACAGCTAACTTTGCTCATTGACATTTTCCCAATGCCATGTGCTTAGTATACCATGCTCTTCTCAGCAATTTTGAGTCCTTTGAGAGGAGTGAGGGATTCTTTTTACTACAACGAACATATTTTGCATAGTTATAATTTAGATAATCACTTTTTTCAGCAATTTCCCACCTCTTACACTTGAGAAAAATGTTTTTATCTAAGAAATAGGCTTTGATCCTCCTGAGAGGAAGAACTGCAGAAAGGACTTCAATGTATTGTGCATGATAAGTAAGATTTCCTGTACCTAAATACTTTCCCAATTTTTCAGGTTTCAAACTGGGAATATCACCAGTTTAGAAATTAAGGTATGAAGGGACCTGTAAAATTTACTGGTTGCTTTGCATAAAGGTCATAACTGTCACTAACTTCATACTTAGACAGCCAAATTCAGGTACTTCTTTCTCCAGGCCACTCAGCTGCAATATAAAGATGTCGCCTCACGTCTGGCTGTTCCTGATTCCACACACCGGTCCACGTGCAAAAGTAAAAACTCCATTGTCACGTGTAAAACAGAGGTCCAGGGGTGGTCCTGAGCTGTTTTCTGTGGAAGGAATAGTGAAATAGAGAAAAGCACCATCCCAGAGACAGGCCACAGCTGACACGGAACAGCAGATGGAGTGGAACAGCATCAGAGATACCAACAAAACCCTGCCAGCTATCAAGACTATGCACCTCAGATACTGCACCCAAGGAAGTAAATTCCCTGGGTTTAGTTTATTTCAAGGAGGATCTGAGTGTTTCATTATTACAAATTACTCTTGAGACAAGGAGGAAGAGGAAACCACATGAACATACATTTACAACTCAAAAACCAGTATTCATGCTGCTGGCAGATAGATCTGTCAATGTCCAGAAGTACCATGTTTGGATGACAGCCATCACTAACCAGCACATTGGAAATATCACTCACTTCTAATTACCAACTGCTTTGGAAAGTATGCATGTCAGTCTATCTAATAAAATTATTTCACACACATTGTTACTAAGTACAGCATAGATGTAAGCATTTCAAACCTTTTCCTTTGAAAAATAGCCACGATTTGACAATTCAGATGCAGTCCATACTTATCTAGGCTGTGGTTCAACAAAAACTCTTTTACTGTCCTTCAATTATCCAAAACATCAGTTAACAGAAGGAATTGTAGGGTTTTGGAGGAAATGAAATGGATAGAACTTCCCATGATGGAAAACCTCTGTGTGCTCAGTGCCATCACTGAATTTGCTCTGATCCATGTCAGTATTATAAACTGGCAATTACACAAGCTATTTGGGATGACAGGCTTTTCAAGTGAGAAATTCAAGAACAGCAAACTTAAATGTTGATTTAAAATATTCCTCGCTGGTGAAGTTTACTCTTGGTAATCTTTAGCATATAAGATCTTCTGAAAGCAAGTATCCCCTGTAGCTAAAGCTTGCCATTCATGATGGACAGGACCAAAACAGCATAGAGTCCCAAATTCCTTCCACAAGAGAGATTTTACTCCATTAACTGACAAGAGAAGACTCACCTTCCCTATCCTCTCCAACTTCATCTGAGGATGTGGGTAGGGATAGTTTATACTGCTTTTGACAGCTTCAGTACTACTGGGAAGTTAATGAAACTGTAAGCTTGCTGTGGAAAAAAAGACAAAAAAGATAGGGAGTGACATACCTAGAAAGTAGCAGTTTTTCTGACTAAGGGAAAGATGGAGAGAAGGGTGCACTAGGGAAAAAAGTGGATGAATAACCTTGGCCAAAGAGCAATATAACAGTGCAAAAATGCAAGAGAAATGCCACCTATGAGCAACAGCAAGCAGTCTGCATGAGGCAGTCCTGCTTGGCAAAACAAGGAATCCCATAAGCAGGGCAATCTGCTGGCTTCCCTTTTTTGTTCCATACCCCCATTGTTTCAGTTAAAAAGCAAATCCAGAGAACAGGCACTTTACATGTACTGTAGCTAAAATTGTAGGCCAGTTCTTCTAAGTAGTCCAAGAACATTTTCAGGCCATTTTCTTTTGCAGAATATTTTTCTGCTACTCAAAAGAGTGCTCGAAGTGCATCCAGAGGAGTATTTGTGTTGTGGACCAGCACAGACTGATGAGGACTCACTATAATAAACTGCCTCTCAGTGCTGGCTGAGCAGCAGGGCTAGCAGCCCAGGCTGAGCCACTTGCTGAAGTATTTTTAGGAAGGCTGTGGCCCCCGGTTGCAGACCCAAGCAGACCCAGGTCTCCACCCATGAGCAGCAGAGGTGTTGCTCATAGCCAGCCTCCATGCACAGCAGTGCACACAGCATTCCCCAAGCTGTCAGCCCTGCAGCTCCTGCCAGGCTCGCAGGATTAATCAGTCAGCGGAACACTGGGAAACCATTGTGTGCATGTTTCCCAGAGCCTATGGATTGCATGTGAAACCAGGATGGCTTGAGGTGGTCAAGCAGAGGTATCTTATAGGGACATCTTATTTTTCCATGGATGTGGTAAGGGAGAGTGCTGAGTACTGAAGAATCATTCCTTTCAAAGTATCAAGGGGATACCCAGCAGCTGGGACTGCTTTTGGCATCTACACCTGAAAGTCTTGCATATTCCTTACAGAAGGGTTGTGCAGGAACATAGAAGGTTTTGGATTTTTCCTATTTCTGAATGTGAAAACTCTAGCTAGTAAACTAATAAAAGCTGGTAAAACTCTAAACATGTGCGTGTTCAACATAAACCTGTGAAATCTCTTTGAGCTTTACAGCTGTAATACTTGAACAGAGAACACACTACATTTATTTTTTGAGTGCACTTTGCCTCTTTGTACACAATGTTACTAATCTGTTAAAGGTAAGATTCCTACAGCATAAAAGGACAACAGCAATCTTATAATAAATCCCATTTTGAGGGGGAGGAGAGGGTAGAGTGCAGACAGTTTTGGGTACAATGCAACGCCGCAGGCCACCTCATAGCTTTTGCAAACACTCATTATTTTTTCCATAGCCTATGTCAGTAGTAAATTTCCTACAGCTGCCATGGAATCCTCTGGGACTCAACAGGCTGAAGCAAGCCCTTACCAGAACCTCCTCCCACCCTTATATGTGCTCTGCACTTGAAGGTATCCCTGCCTTGGGGGATCCCTGATTCAGTGCCTCTGCCAGACTATTAAAATCTTAAAATCATAGAAGATTAAGGGGTTGGAATAGACCCTAAAGAGCATCTAGTCCCAACACCCCCTTTCAAGGGTAGCAGTGTGTATAACAGGCCTTGAAGATGTTAACTCCCTCATTACACTTGCCTTTATCATTCATCTCTCAGATCAATCTGTCTTGCATCTGTCAGTTTCCATATCTTCCTCCTGCAGATTTTTGTCCTCCATAATAAAGGTAAAAACTCAGTTGTAGGACTAAGTCAAAACCCTTGTCCTAAACACTTGCCCTGTCAACCCTGTTTCCACAAGCTGCCCCTGTTCTGCACATTTTCATGTTAGGGAGATCCAAAAGCTAAGTTTGTCACCTCTCTGCTTTGGGCACTAAATTCTCAGGTAGAGAACCCCATGAAACTTGACTATTCTGTTTTCATGGCAGAGGATTCCTCTGCTTTTCTGAAGCTGCTCCACACCCATGCCATATTTCACACCTCAGCTGGAGATAACTCCATCTCCCACCTTTCTCCTTCCCACAGCCATCACTTTTCCTTCCTTCAAAACTGTTGCGTGCCACAGCATACAAGCACAGCAAGTCAAGACTCTGCCTCTGAAATCCTCCAGCCCTTGGTGGCCACAAGCACAGCTTTGTGGTGTTCTCATTGCAACACAAGCCTTCTCACACGAATGAGCACTCTCCACACCTAGCCAGAATTTGTAGCCATCACTCACAAAGGCTGAGATTGCTGCCAACTGACCTGGTGCTTTACAGGTGGATTGGCACATTCTTTTTTTGAATAATAGTTTCAGGGTTTCATATAAGAAAGATCCATATGGATCAAGCTGCCTCTACCTTACCAGATCTCCAAGGGTTGCAGTTGGTCCAGCTCATTGTATGCAGAGAGAAAGTCCCCCATCCAAGCAAATTTCTGATATCAGGATAATTCAAGCAGATGTTTTACCAATAGAAAGAGCTGCAAAAGGCAATTAATCTTTCTGTGTGGCAAACTGCAGATTTACAACCTCTCTTTCCTTGCAATTGCTTGTACTCATGCCTACCTCTAGTGAAAAATTCTGGTGGCTCAGGCACATTTAAGCATAGAAACATATTGAGACCCAGGTGGTCTTGAAGAGGTTGCTGAACCCATGCTACTGCAGTACTTAACACACTACTAAGTAATTGTGGAAGAAAGACCCAGTACTTAGATGCATCATTCACATTCAATTTTACTTGAGATGTCTTGCTCTGCTGCCAAAGTGGTGGATAAGAGAAAAACTGAACATAGAAGTTACCATGCAAGTTCTGCTGGAGATAGGAACAAAAAGTCAGGTGCTGTAAGCTGTGATACTGTGGCAGGTAGTGCTCAGCTTTCTTCTGAATTACAGTTTTCCCCAGAGTGTAGTAAATGACAATATATTGCTCCAATACAGGTACCACTGGAGGAACTCAAGGTGTTTTGCAGGCAGTAAACTATAAAGTTGAATGAACACATTTTTTATCAATTGCCCCCTTCTCTAGGAAAACTTTTCTGGTGTAATCCTGTTAGACTCTGTGTAGTTGTGTTAAGCACTGAATACAACCCAAAATTTTAAGGACCTTAATTGGGAAGAAAGTGTATTTAGAACACTGTCTCTGTATGTTAACTTTACTACAAACAACCTGTGCGCCCGCAAATCCATCCTTCCATTTCTCCTGGCTGTTTGCTCTTATAACTTTAATTTTATACTACCGTATCTCTGGAGTCTGAACTCAGACAATTGATCTCAGCAGAAGCATGAGGATGCTACTGCTTGATGGGCTGAGGTGCACAGACTGGTTGCTCAGAGTAGCAGAGCATGGGGGTGATGAACTTCTGTTCTTCCTTTGATACACAAGCAAGAATGTCAGCGATGTTCTGGACATGACAAAGATGCTGTTATTTACTGCTATCATCTACTCGATTTGCAAGAATACAGAGAAATAGCTCAATGGAAAGTTTTTTAATGTTATTTCCTTTACAAACTACAGCTTCAGTGTGTAAAGAGGCGAGACCCAGATCAAAGCACACCAGCAGGGAATACTACAGGCAGCAAAGAAAGGCAGTATTCCTATACACGCGGCTGCTGTTAGCAATCCCTTAAAATTCGTGCAACATCTCTGAAACAAAATACAGTCCCACTAGGAAACACTGGCAGACAGCAAGGAGTTTCAAGCAAAACTAACATTTCCACCTACCTTAACTGTTAGCACAACAAACAGACATTTTACTAAGGAGCACATCACTTTTTCACATCTATTCATATAATCAACTTTTTTCTCTGTATAGCAGAAATATTCATATCTGCATCCCAGACTTCCTCAAACTCATCAAACAAAACTAAAAACAAAACAACTACCAGTAGCAGGTTTGAGGATAAGATTCTCAAAACTGCCTAGTCTTGCAGTTCTGCATCAGAGATCTCAGTCCTGAAGCATTTAATGTTATCAAAGTGATTAGGGGCCTAGAGCATGACCCAGGAAAGAAGGTGAGGGAGATGGGCTTGTCTGGTAAGGAAAGAGATAAGCCTGGAGTTCTTTAGCAGTAACTTAAAAATATGTCAAGGGCATTACACAGAAACCTTACCATCAGTTGCAGGTGGAATAACAAGGCCAGGGATTGCATTTCGGGAGTTTCGGAAAAAAAAAAAAAGGAAAATATTTTGGAAGGTGCAGATGATTATGAGGCCCTGGATGGGCTCACCACAAGGAAATAGAAATATGTTTGGCTGTTTGGAAGGGTCTGAGGTAGAAATCTCACATTGAAGAACCAGCAAAATTGTCTAGGGTAAAGTGCAGAGCGAGGAAGAAAGAAAGCAAGAAGGACACAGCTGGTAAGCTGTGAAGTGGGGGGAGTTCAATCATTAAAGTTAGTTTCTTGATTCTTGGGATAAACTTTAATATGTCAGACTATCTCACAGAGGTATATCACTTGTCATGATGACAAATGAATGACATTTTCCTCCCTTAAGGCCATTTGACTTCATCACATATTTTGACAGCTACATGATTCTGAAGACAGCACTTGCCAAGAGATGTCATCATAATTCACAGATACCTTCTTCACAGATAGAAAGGAAATAGTTTAGTGAACATTCAACAAGAAATTAGAGGAGAAAAACTACCACATGCCCCTGAGTTTTTTGTTGGAGCTTTATTATCACAAATAATATAATAAACTAGCGATTAACTGAACTTCTAAAAACTATTTGAAAAAAGAAATATGTAGAGAATCATACTTCATGAGTTTGACAGCAAGTAAAAGAAAAAACAGGAAAGACTTTAGGAAGTTTTTCAGATTGTTTCCAATTTTTTTTCTTTCTTTTTTCTTATCTTCCAGAATTGTAAATTCCTAGTGCCACTGCCAGAATTTTTTTTTTTATTTTGGGTTAAATTCAAGTGATCTGTACTAACTAGGTTAAAATGGTATTTTCACTCTGAAGGACAGAAAAAAATCCCTGCATGTGACTTCAGAATTGAAGTCACATGAAGGGATTTTTAATAATACAAATTATTACTATTAATAATAATTTATATTATTAATAAAACTTTTATTTTATTAATAATTAAATATTTTAATAAAATTTTTAAAAAACAAAAATATTTTGGAGTTCAGTACAATCTGATACTTCTTGTGTGCAACATGTTCTCAGTTGGTTGTTTTGTTCTAGCCTCTGCCTAGTCCGTGACCTATTCAGGCAGAGAATTCCCAGTTTGTCTCAATACCTACAAGTGTGGTGATGCTGGTTTACGTTTCTAGATTTTATAACAAAAATATATATTCAGAGCTATATTTCAACCTGGAACAATGGAGTAATCAAACTCCGTTCACACCCACACTGTTGATGTGTGGATATTCATTTACATAGGAAGAAAACAACACTGGAATTACTGCTGTGAAATGGAACACAGGATGCCAGATGTAGTGTCATGTAGTATTATACACCATGGCACCCACACCTTGCAGTGTTTTGCAGAATTCATGCTTTGAAGTACGAAATATCATTCTCTTTGTTCTTGTCTGGTCAGAAAGCTCCACCTGAGAACAGTTTCTATGGCTCATTGTCCAAGGCAATCCATCTTTCAGAGAGAAACATTTTGCTTCTCTTAAAAGGCAAAATGCCAAGTGGAGCAGGTATATTACTGAGTATATTCACTTTGTTTATGGCAATTTGTATGTGGGAAGAATAATGTAACACTGAGGAAATTATTACCCATATTTCACCTAAGCAGCAAAACAGTGTGAAATTCAGTTATGCAAAACCCCCATCTTAATTCCAAGTACTTGTTTTTGATAAAAGAGTTTTCTCCAATTTACCTATTCTGGAATTTTATATCAATTAATTAGGAGGAAAGTTTGAGCTTTATACACTATTATTACAGTATAAAATATTTAAAATTCTAAGAAATTTCTTTTCATCCTTATTTGGAATCCACTCACCCTCCTTTAGCCCTGTGTTCTAGGGATATCCAATCCATTCATTTTGTTTATTACAACTACATCCAGAGCATATTCTATTCTGAATACCCCCAACTCACTTGCTATTTTACAAATGCAGAATATGACAGTCTTCTAAATTTTCTACTGTTTCCCAGGATTGCTTGATCAGCAGTTGGTAGATGATGCTGTAATACACGTTTTAGAGGCCCCTATCCCTTAGTTCTTCAAAAGTTAGGCAGGGGAATGTAGAGTTTTGATGGCTGGGGCAAGAGGGATGTGCCAAGCAACAAAGAACTGCAAGACCACTGAAAAATCTTTCTGAGATTTTTCTGAGAGCAAAGAGAATCTTCCAAAGGAAGAACTGCTTGCTTGAAGAGTCAAGCTGCTTAGGCTGGGATTGTGGAGGTAAGGTTTTTTCTGTGTTTCTTTTCTGTCCAGAGAACACTACATACAGCATGAATAAACAAGCTGAATGTATCAAAGTGCTCACAAAATGCCTTATCCTAACATTTCTTTTCCAGCAGGAAGCCAGCCTACCACCCCACCTTCCACCCCCAGTGCCCCCTGCTACACAGCAGTTTCTTGAGCGAAGCATTCGTGCTTTGGTCAAATGATTCTGCCTCTCCATTATGCATCAGATTTTAACTCACACCTATCAAAGTTGTAGTGGAGACAAGGCAATTATTACATATCAAGGACTACCACATTGAACACAAATGAACATTTGCTCTGTTAGCCTAACATATCATAAAAATCACTTTTCTCTGTGCACAATAAAGACATTTTTCTTAACTTAAGCCTGCTTTCACTATTGAGAATCCTAAGTAGGAGAAGAGAGAAGTTATTTCACACAGGAAGGAAGTTTATACAAACTCAGATTCATAGTAAAAGAGTTAACAAGTTTATCATCAAATGAAAATACCTGTCAGTTTTTTACGGATCCACTGTCTAAAAACAATACAAATATATTACTGCTTTCAGGAAAATATTTCTTCAAACACCTGTAGAAGTTAGAGATGAACTTTTATGATAATGTCAAGCTGGTCATTAAATGCTGCAGATTAATAGCAATGAGATGAAAGACACTCTTGGGCAATATTGGTTGCTGTGTTTCTCAGTGTTGCATTTCCCTAAGTGTTTAATGTCTTTCCAGACATAAAGAGTATTTATCACTTCATACATGGTTAAAATTAAAGAGCTGGAAACACTGTTTTCTTTGATTAGCCCCAAGACCTAGTTTGCTGGATGGCTCTGGGCAAGTTGTTTTCACTTCTTGGCCATCTGCAAAAGTGTAATAACACAGATGATACCCATATTTCTCCAGCATTGCAATAGACTTATGCAACATAGACTCAGTCACATGACATTTGAGAGTCTGCCCTTGATCTCAGAGCATTTTTATGAGCACGGTAATGTCATGCACTATCACCTGTTCTGTGCTTTTCTTGAATAGCAGTTGAATAAACCTGACATCAAGCTCTGCAGACTCCCTACAAGGCGTGAGTTTCAGTCACACACAAAAAGCTCTTGTGACCTCAGATCTCTTGTGCAAGGACCCTACAGACATGCTACCTTAAAGAATCTTAGATACAACATGGTTTGGGAGAAATAATATGAAATGGTATTTCCCAATTGCAAAACAATGATATGGGGGTACATGAAACTAAAGCAAACCTAGAAACTGCAAATGGCAAAACCAGAGTTTATCTTAGAAACAAGAGAATTGTCATATGAGTAAGAGTCTGAAATTTATTTCCATGGTGCAATATAACCTCTGATGTCATTTGCACTATGTAACACTTTAATTGTGTAAAAAGTGGAAAACAACAGGAATAATGGATTCGTAGTCCTTGCAGAGGCCTTTTTCAATTAAGTCATTCCCACAAATTTAAGTCAACAGTCATGTTAAGGGACTTTTGACAACACTGAAAACTTAAACTCATCACTTTCAAAGCAGCAAGGAAGCCATAGTACCAATGCCTGGGATTAAATTGAATTTCATAATGTTCACTACAGGTTCTGTAGGTACAGAAGTAGATAAGAAGCTCCATTTTCATGAAGGAGAAATTAAACATGTTTCTAGATTTCCTAGCTGTGTGGGAAGGCTGAAAGACAGGAGAGATGCAACTCAAAAGCTCTGAAATTGGAGAGAAAATTGATAGACTCTGCTATGTCTTTCAAGGCATGTGGTGATTTGGGGGACTCTAAGATGTCCTGGCAAGACTGAGAGAAAGGGGAATCTGAATGTTGCAGAGTAGAAGTTTAGGAGCAACCAAGAAGAAATCCACAAGCTGCCTTAGATTCTCAGACCTCTGAAAATCTCTTGCAGACAAAAAAAAGAAAAACTCTGCAGAGAAAATGGAGAAAATTGGCTGGCATGAAGCCCAACATAGTTTTGGAGAGGAAAATAATTACAGTAAAAAGTTATAATAATATACTCTGGCTGAAACCTAAACCCACGAAGTTTGTGGTCCCAAATGTTGCTGATTTCATCCTGGGTGTTAGCTCAACTTGTTTACTTTGCAACCAAAAGAAAACTCACAGATAAAAAAAATGCTATTTCAGGAAATGGCAACATCATAATTCCAAGAAAAACCCAACTGGGGACTGTGTGGCTTGTCTTATAAAATATCTGCAGAAATATACAGCTTAGAAAAACAGAGTTGTCTCAGACGGGCACAATGCAGCTGCTGCTAGGGGTTGTGTAGGTGCACATCTAGATTACTCACAGCACTCCAGGCTGTCTTCCCCTTCCTGAGTCTGTCTCAAGGCCACTGTGCTTTGGCTTGCAACCAATTTAACTCTGTCATTCAGCCAGCTGCTTGGAATAAAACTTCTCAGCCACTCGCTGTCCTGTTAGTCCTTATACCTGCCTCAGCTCCTATTTTGGGACAAGTAAGGCCTGTTTTTTAGGACAGTATTCAAAACTGTGAGAGGAGACCAAAAATTCTCTCATGGGCAAAGAATGCCAAATGACAGAGAATTCACATGGCTGAAGTACCCATTTCTGGAGTTGAGAATGTGATGTACTTATTTACTTCAGCAAGTATAGCCCAATACCAACATTCCAGGTGAAGTTTCTGTTCAGTTACCATATGGGCCTCCTGTCACTCTGTTACTAGATGATAAATTGTCTACACCTGGTGAGCTAACACAATGCTTATTCACTGGCCTATGAAACTGCTCAATGCCCATTGTGTGAGAAGGAGAACTGGAAGTTCACCAGCCCCAGTGCCCTGCCAAATTAATAGATCAACCTTAACCCTGGGGTCCCTGAGCACTAGGCACCACTGAAGAGACCCTCAGGACGCAAGACCACATGTGTAAAGGGGAGAGAAAATGTGTTCATGATTTTAAGGAAATTATCATCATATGTATGCTTATTCTGGGACAATCAAAGAATATGAAGGTAAAATATAGTATGTAACAAACAAAACCTTTCCTGCACTCCTCATGCACGACTTTCAGAGGAGATATCCCCCTGTGCATCTGGTCAAAGAAACAATACCTACTTCTTAATACTATATTGGGTTAAGGAGTTTTTTATTTTACCAGATTCATGGTAACAACTCCATTTTATTTTGTAGATATAAGTAAATTCTTACGTGACAGCAAGTACAAATTTAGGGTTTCACTTTAAGAAGTTTCTAGGCCTTGTAACTATGCAGCTTTAAACATGGAGTGCACCCAAAAGACTCAGTCCAGAAATCAAATACTAAAGGATTTAAAATCTGTACCTAACTGCATCAGTGCACTTACTGCTATTGCAAAGTTCTCTAGTATAGAAAACCTCCATACATTTAGAAAATTCTAATTCATTGATTTAGTTAGCACACAGTCAAAATTTTGCCAAAGCATAATCTGCTACATGAAGGATTTGGCTTGGTCTTTTTCTAGATGACATTAAAGTATCCCCTTTTTCCCAAAGACTCACTTTACAAGTCACGGATCTAATTTTTTCCTAGTAGAATTTTGCTAATGTGAGACAAAATTCTTTGTGGAGCAGCATGCAGTGAGATTATCTATCCGTATTTTCCTTCTAATGGTCACTAAGCACGTATTCTGGCCTAATACAACTCTGTCACATATAAGTGATGCCTACATTAACACCTGACATGGCTGGCCTGTCTCTACCCTTCTAGGAAACACTGAGATAGCCTCCTGTAGAAGACAATTAAAAGCATAGATGCCTAACCTTGCTGGTATCAGTGGTTGCCTGGGAACCCATTTGATTTAGCACCCAAACATTTTAGGTGGAAAAACACTCATGCTCTTGAAAAAAAGTGGCACGGTCAGCCCATGAGTTCATGAAGCTCTATATGCTCCAGCAGGTGCTGCATTGCTGCTTCTCTATGCCATTATTTCCACATACTCCTTCTTAAGTACATTATGCAAATCCACTTGTGCAGAGACAGTTTTAAAATTTATGTGAGCAGTATATAATGCAGTGAAAAGCCAGCGTGATACAAGCTTCAAGATATTATAGAGATAGAAGCTACTCACACAAGTAGTCAGGAGACAGGAATTAATTTCAAAAAAATGAAAAAAAGAAAAGAAAGACTAAAATATATGGGTAAGAAGGTTTTGTGTATTTATGCATCTGCTTCCTTTTTTGAATACATGGCAAAACACTGAAAGCTAAAGATAAGCAAACCCACATTAACTTTGCAGCTAATGCCAGTTCTGACAAGGTGCACATCAGAACCCTGATGTCCACCACGGAATAACAAGCAAAACTTATGGGGTGGGCAAAACTGTGCAGCCAGGTAACTTTTTCCACGGCAGAAGTTGAGCAAGCAGAAATAGTATGAGTTACTGGTACCAGACCTTATTCTGAGAAGAGACATGCCTCAAAAGTGCTATGAAAGACTGTATCAGATGTACGTTGGGGTGGACAGATAGCAAATCTTCTTCTTCCTTTGGTCAGTTTTCAAGCCCACGGCTTAGCGGCCCCCAATTAAAACTGTAAAATTCGCACGCTGACACTTTCAGACGTCGTGACCCCTCCAAAACGCCTGGAGCAGTATACCAGCTGTGCCAGCAGGGGTCGGGTTGAGCACAGCACAAGCAAGCTCGGCCCCGAAGCCTGCTCCGGGCAGCGAGCAGGCCGGGGAGCCGCCCGCAGTGTCCGGGCCGGACCGTGCCGGCGGGGCTGGCCTGCAGCCCGGGAGCGCGGCCTGCGAGGCCGTGCCGGGCTGCTGGAGCCGGCCCGGGCTGCTAATGCCATCTGCTGGCTACACATGTCCCGGCCGCGGCCTGCGGGACGGCCCGCGGGCACCTACGGACACGCCTCACCTTCCTCTTGCTGTGGAAAGCTGCCAGGCTGCGAGATCATGGGAGAGATGACTGTGGGGAACAAGAAGCAAAAGACCAAGGCTCACTATTGTGTATTAATGTACAGAATCACCCTAGGCCTCCTCCATCTGCCCTGGGAAAAGAAGTTTAAGAGGGAGAGGTTTTTTCACTCCAGCCCAAAGGGTCTCTATATGTTTGTTCCTTACATATTCAGCATAGATCCACTCACGAGATGCAAATCACCAGAAATTTTCCGTGTTAGAATATAGCGCTTCTGAAAAGTGAATCTGTGCTGGCAGCTGGTATTGCTGCAGGGGTGGGTTGTAGCTCTGGCACTCCAGTGAGGACAGTGGGTGGCACAATGTGGGTAGCTGGGTGTGCTTAGCCCTGCAGTGATCCCACACCAGGCTTAATTTGGGACAAGGCAGCAGGGGACCACTCACTACTCTCACTGATGTCCCACACTTGGGCCCTTCAAGGAGCTCTGAACTCAAAAGTTTCCTGTGAACTGAGAGAAACCTACAGTACTAACAAGCACCACTGTGACTTGAAGTCAGATCTCAGTACAGCAGCTCTCCCAGAAGAGTCAGAAGGAGAGCAAATTTACAGAGCACCAAATCGATGTGTACGTTAAAGTGCAATTACTTGGCTAATGCAAAATTTAAATTACCAGACAATGGAAGTCCCTCAGTGTGACATAAGCTAAGAAAATTCAAAATGTCCAAACTTTCTGATTTTGAGATTCCATTGTCATGAACGGCTTACACTTATCAGTCAGTTGTACTGAATAAAATTTTAAGACATATCTTGAAGAAGAGCAGCAGAGGAGTTCCAGAGAAGTGCTACTACTGAGACACATTTAGGTATACCTACCCTAAATTCCATTTTGTAGTACTGCTGATGTAGTTATCTCAAAATTTACAGAAAGTGATATTATGTTCTATTAGGTGCACTGACTAAAGCAGATGATACCACTTTGGTTTCTGACTTCACCTCCCCATCACATTTCATGTTTGATCTCTTTTGCAAAGAGATAATCTGATATCTGAGACAAACTTTCCACAGCATTGCAGAGAGGGTGTCACAACTGTGATGGCATCAGACAGGCAACCATTTGGTCCAATGAGAGTTTCATCTCTCCCTATAGCTCTGATCTCATTTTACTCAGAGATAACTTTTTAGGAACCCAGACTGATCTCTCTGATTGTACTGGTGCAACTTGGCTGGACACAAAAAAATTCCCACATGAAAATCAAACTCTAGTCATTTGTATTAGCTCCAAATGTCTTCAGAGCTGGTTGCTCAAGATAATGGCCAGTCTCTTACTGTGAACTACATGATTATACCATCTGCTAGACTTAAACTAAAAATGCCTTGATTAAAGAAATGGTAGCAAAATCCTAGTAATTAAAGAATAATATCATAATTCAAATTTGTATTGCTTACAGTTTACTAATTGTAGGTAAACTTTCTGCCTTCTTCTTTTTTTAATTAAGGTGTTACCTACATTTTATTACAAATCCCTTCAGTCTAGCACCTCTTTACTCTCTATTTTTGTGTATTATAATTCCCGAGACACCAAGATGTTGCATGTTATTTTTCTCAGTCATTTTCCCTTTTCAACCTTCCTTCTGTCTGTAGTCCACCAGCTTAAGCTGATGGATTTTTGTGTTTGGAGAGAAAATTAAAATGCATTGGGAATTTAAAAAGAGCAGGGAGGGAGGAGAGCAGTTTCTGTGACAGACTTCTCTCCTGACCTCAGGAGCACTCCTGCTTCCCTTCACATTGTCATACCTGAAAAAAGCCCATCTGAACCAGATCATCCCCTATGATATACATTTTTAGATGATCGTGTTCAGTGGAATTCTGACTGACAGGAGCCTCAGTACATGAGCTTCTGTACATACAATTTTTTGCACTGCAAATTCTTGTGATATGATGGTGAAGCAAGCAGTTCTTCACTGCATGCCATCGTTACCATGTTTCATAAGCAAAAAGAACTCCAAATATCAATAGCAGATGGTTGTAAATAGATAAACCAAAGTTTTGGGGAAATCACAATAATTTCAACATTGTTGGGTGAGAAACATGATGCTCATTTAGTATGAATCAAAAGCAATGCCAATAAGCCACCCTACCACAGGAAATAACATTCCTATTGTATTTGATCATGCCTAGTGACTCTCAAGATCACTCCAACAAATGTTAAAGTTTACAAATGGCCAAAGGGAACATTCTGATACAAAGTTACTTGCCCTGAAAGTGTACTTTAAACAGCTAATTTCATGGAATAGTCAATGGAGCAGAAAGGATCCACGCCTCTTAGAATTAATGTATTGGGTGCTTACATTGCAAGGTTCCAAGAATCACCTTCATGCATCATGATCCAATGTACACAAAGGCAAAATGTCCAATGGTTACTAGACTACTGAGTGGAACTACTCAGGACAGAGCTATCCATCATGGATGGACATTTTTAAAATTTTGCTTACAGTCTCAGGTGAAATTAACAGCATAGCAAAGGTCATCAATACTTTAAAGGCCCTGCTACTTCTGTAGAATGAGGCCTCATTAGAGATCATGCAACAGTTTGGTTTTATTTGATGATCAGAAAATCACTCAATAAAGATGCTTCTTTACCTTTTTGGGAGAAGAAGGCATTTATTTCTGTTTATTTCTTCATTCCTTTGAGCTTAAGCTGTTTACAGAGCTGTTTACAGTCTTACTCCAGCTAATACCACATACCTTATAAGGAGAATAAGTTCAAAGGTTTGATATGAATACCAATTTCAGCACCAGAAAATAAGATATTTCTTTCCCTAACAGGATCTTGAAATGCAGGAAGAGTCAATCTGATGTTGGCTTAGACATATGAAGATCTGCTAGAACGTTTCCATGTGGACAATGAAAAATAATTGCAAATTTGCTTTTGTACAACAACACAGGACCATAAATACTCTTCATTTTTAGCAGGGATTCCAAAGAAAATAAAATGTGTTCCATCCCTGCCTTGCAACAGCTTTTAAAACCACACAGGCCAACTCCTTCTAAATTTGACTGCAGGGTCAGTTCTCAAGTCATCTCTTTAGAGCTTTAAAAGATTTGAAAAGATTTGTGAAAAAGAGAGGGCAAAATAATGCTGCCAAACACCAATCTGTTTTTCTAAAAAAGGCTGGGCAAACATATTATTTGGTGTTGGAGAACTACAGAAATCATTCCACAGCCTTTAGGAATGCCTCAAAACCAGGAAAAGACTCAAGTGTTCTGCATTTTTAAACATTAATAGTGCTGCCAGAAGCACAAAGACCTGCTGGATCATGTCAAAAGAAGATCAATTAAGCATCTGGAAAAAGTCTAGAACTCAAGTCTTATGAGAATTGGCTGAGGTAGTGGGGGGTATTTAGTCTGGGTAAAAGGAGGCTCAGGGAAGTCTTTATTACTCTCTACAACTGGCTGAGAGAACAGTGTGGCCAGGTGGGTTTGGCCTCTTCTACCACAAAATTAGGTATCTAGAGAGAGGACAAATAGAAATAGGCTCAAGGTGCACCACGGGAGATACAGTTTGAATACCAGGGGAGATTTCTTCACTGAAAGAATAGTTAATTAATAGTTAATTAATAGTTAATTAATAATTAATAGTTAATAGGTTGCCCAGGGAGATGGTGGAGCTACCTGGAGGCATTTGAAAGACATGCAGATATGACATTGAGGGACATGGTTTAGTGGTGAAATTAGCAGTGTTCGTTTAATGCTTGGATTCAATGATCTCAAAGGTCTTTCCCAACCTAAATGATTCTTTGATTCTATGCCTCTATGAAACTATCTGTTATTTTTGAAGAAATTTTGAACAGATCCATGAGTCCTTGTTATATAATTCATGGACAGTTGCCAGTACAGAGACCTATTGATTTCATAGGGCAACAGGAAAGAAAGAATCCAAAATACACAGCTGAGGAAATACAGCAACTACAGACAAAAGATTAATGAGCTTCAGTGGAGAGTAAAATGAAGACAAGAGTTGTCCTCAGTCCTGGCTCTGAACAGGGAAGAAATGCTCTTTTCAGACAGAAAAGTAATCTTCAGTTGAGCTGATCTGCAGGTTTTTGTACTGTCATAGTAAAAATCAGGTCATCTCTAGAAAGACTGCAGGTCATTAGTGTTGTCTTCTACTGACTGTGACCAGCATGCTGACCATCAAACTCTGTCAACATCTTTCTAGCATTAACAGTATTTAAAGTCAGGATAACTTCCTAATTTCTCATGTGAGGATGAACTAAATCTATATATGCATAGCCCAATTTATGGTGGTATTTATACCTGAAGACAAAGTAATAAAGTCACGTAGCATAGTTCTAAATCCATTATAGAGCCCAAGGAACAAAAAACTGTCTCTGTTCTCTACTCAGTGTGTTTTAAGGTAAATTGATGACTCCCACACAGTAATACAAGTCACTAGTGCAGTCAGCTTTTCAGTAATAAGCCTTGCAGAGACATAAAATAAAAAGAAAATTAATTCTTGCATTTTAAAGCTTCTGATCTCTTAGGGAAAAGTTGTCTTAGCATATGGGGATGTGTGTGACTTACAGAGTAATTTTAGTGCTCAAGGGAGTGGAGACTTTCCTTATACTTCACTGAAAGGACATGGAAACATCTGATACACTGCTCAGGACAGAAGGACCCCCAGATTTAAATTTCCAGATGGCTTGTGATGATCCCTTTCTTATGTTCTCTAGCAATAACACCTCAGTATTTGATAACCTATTTTCTGCCTTTCTTTCTGGCTTGCAAGGGAGCATCATAAAATTACTTTTTTAGTGCCATTAGCTCCCTTTTCCCACCTTGTAAAAAGAAGATATTTATACCAATTTTTCTTTCCAAAAATTCTTTCATGTCTCTATTTTGCAAACAGTGTTTCCCCCACCACTTATACGAGCAGATATAGAATCCAATATTTCAGTTTGAAAATCAGATTACATGCCTCTGCAAACAAAGAGGATGTAAATCTAGTGAACTAAGATACATAATGATTATCTCAAAGATGAGGAATATATTTGTGTAAAGAAAGCTTTCAGAAGCAGTTCTGGCTCCATGAAAATACACATCAAATTTAAAAGGCAGTCAACTACATGTAAATCTTATCTTCCAGCACTGCAAGAAACTTTTTCTCTGCTAAACCCAAACTGTACCCTAAGGATCATTTCAAAAGTGACTAAATAGAAAAATGCACTAAATACAGGACTAGGAGTGAGAGATGGTGGGGGTTGAGCAGTTAATTTACTACCAGTGCCAAGAATTCAGCCTGAAAACAGAGGAACTCATATTTTAACTCTTACTTGTTGCTCCTGGGAGCCCAATGCCAATGGTAGAGGAATCCCTCTCTATAATACTGCCAGAAAGCAGTATTGCCCATCTTGCCCTCTGCTGCATCCAAAGAAAAGATACCTTAAATAGGTGCACCTAAGCTTAACACTCATGAGGAAGGATATTTCAGCCACTGGTACTTATACAGATTTGTAGCTGACAGAGCTACCACTACAAAGGAGACTTCTGAGAAGTAATGAAGGGCTGGCACATCCATCTTGCTTCTTTCAGACACAATTTTTTTGGGCATTATCTTAGCAAAAGTCTCTCTGCTATCCACAGGCTGACAAAACTACCACTTTCGGCACCTCCAAGTGAAAATGTCACCTACAACACATAAAGAGATACAGAACACTGAGAGATATGAAGAGTAAGAAGTTACCCTGTTGCAAGAAGTAAAAGGGCTGTGGGTATCTCTGATTATAAATTATATCCTTGCCCATTCAGCACATCTGTGAATAATAAAAGCAGGAAATGAGATATGCTTAACACCTGTTGCTTTTTTTGAAGCATTCAGCAAAGAAATGCCCTCAAAACATCCTATTAACCTGTTCTACCACATCTAAATCAAAAGCAGCACCTGGGCTTCTGCAGTATTCCGTCCACCTTTACAAATGTGACAACCATGTGTACATGACCATCCCTGTTGCTCATTTTGTAACTGGCAAACAAAAAAGCAAACTTGTTCTAGCCAGGCAATTCTTTTTTTTTTTTTTTTTTTTTTTTTAAGCATACTGTACATTTGTTTCCCATGCTATCTTAACTGTTGCTGAATATGAGCATTCAACTCAAGAATAGAATACAAAGCCAGATAATACAGATTGTGTTTAAAATCAAAAAGAATGGAGGAGGCCTCTAACTTGAAAATGCAGAGGTAATTTCCAGTTAGTGCTACTATGCTCCAGTACACCAAATCAATACTTCTTTAAAATGATACATTGGAACTTTTTTTAGCTTTGTAGTCAAGGCTTTCTGACATCTTTCCTCCCTCCACTTGCATCCAATTATTATAAAAATACCCTGACAGCAGAGAAAATATTAATTTTTCTAATTCTAGGAAATCACTCTTTTTGGTTAGACATTCCATGTGTAACGACAGGCAACTGCACTGCAGGTAAGTGAGGGTCTTCAACGCTGTGATTTGGCCGTTGGTGAAACATCTTCAGGGAAGTTTTGCAATGATTTTAAATCACTAGATGGCGTTGTAACAACCAGCTTTACCAGTACTGCAGATGCACTCAGGACAGAAAATTGGTTTTGTGCAAGGAAGGATAGCTCATTTCCAGCGGAAGAAGTGAGAACAGGTAGAATGTAAGGGGAGAACATTTCATTTTGCTTTAAGTGTACTGGAATAAAGGCTCAATTTGGATTAAAAACGTCAGTGGAATATTTTGAGTTAAAAGACTTCTCCAAAACCTGCATGAAAGGATTATTTTTTAATATAAGTTCTAATTTTGAAGGGTTCTATAAGGAGCTGTTAAGTAATGGAAGAAACACTACTACTGTGTCCCAAAGATTTCCTGAAGCAGACTGTAATATGACACAATTCACTATATATCTGCTCTTAGAACTATTTTACCCTCCAAAATTCCCTCAGAAACAAGAGATAAAAGCAAGCTGAATATCTGAGGCACTTTGCCTTAAATTCAAAAATAAACAATTTTCCATCTGCCCCTGCTAAAATTAGTGTCATTGAAGTGATGCTTTATTGAGGTTAATGGGATAATTTGTGTGCATTCACTTGTCACTGCCAATAAAGAAGGGTTATACGCTGACTTAAACAGCAAGTATTTGACACCTATAAATTAACTGTGGGAAATTACTTCCAAGTACAGGACAGCAGCTGCAGCAGGTCCACGTAAAACTGCAGAAACCGAAGACTGGGGAAAAAATTAGAAGAGGAATGTAAAGCCCGTTCCATATTTGAAACTTATGACAGACGAAATGCTGCTGAAGACTCAAGTCAAAAGATAAATTACAATTCCACATAACTTATGGTATCAGAGAAAGCTCCAGTCCATTCAATGTCTGTAATTTCTGTGAATTAATACTGTGACTTTTCTCCTTTCCAAACCTACTATGGGCTTCTTTTCTGGGTCATCAAAGGAGTGTGCTTCAGCTAGGTCAAACATAAATCTCTGTATGCAGAACAATGGCTTTGGGTCATCACATCCAAGAGCAGCAGCTCCATATCTTATGGTACTTCTGGAGCACAGAGGAGCAGCCAAAATTTCTACATGGAAGCTGAAGGGGAAGCTCCCAGGACTGGACAAAGCGGGGGGGGGGCACATTGTACTGGCAACATCACTATCACCACAAAGAGAAGTCATACAAGAAAGGCTGCTTGTATGGATGAGATGAAATAAAATAATTTAACACACAAAGCAGCTGACTTTGAGGAAAGAACTCCTGAAATGAAACTTCTCTCCTTTTAGAAAGTTTGACAAAGCATCAATTTCAAAATATTTTGAGTTTCTTTTTTATAATAGATCCAAATAATCTGTATGATCAAATGTAATTTGTATGATCAAATCCAGGTGCACTCTGTGTAATCTAATAAGTAATGTCTGTAGACTAATACCCCACTCTTTCGATTGACAACATTCAAAAAGATCTTTGCCTTAAAGATAATCTAGAAAGTATGCACCAAGATAAAAAGTTTTCACTGTCTTTTTGATAGTGAATGTTTAAAGCTTCACCCAGGAAAAGAAACTTTCATCAATTTGTCTTTCTCAGATGATTGCTTGTAGAGCGTGAAAAAGAGCTCAAGATTTTCTATTCAACTCCTTGTTGCCTTATGACAACTATCCAGCTATTAATGGCTAGAGCAGCTGAATTGGCAAGGATTTATCAAAAAAACCTTCTGCAGGATTCAGCTGACTACTGTGTTCCTTTGACCAGAGGGAACAACCAGAGAAATGCAGAATCTCCTAAATGCACATATTTCACACTTCACAGTCAGAAAGCCTGCAACCTAAGTTCGGTCAGTGGAGCAAACAAAGGTCATTAATATTTTCTAGTAGCTGAGGCTTCTGAAAGAGAAAGTAAGGGCAATATCCTGCCTGTCTTCCAGTTTTAGTGGATTTGATCTGACAATGGAGAACAGCACTGAAACTATTCACTAGTTGGCCCCACAAATGAGTTAGGATTACAGCATGCTCCTGGAGTTTATGCTAAAAGCTTGAGAACCACTCACCAGTGCAGTACGGTCAGTTGGATACAGATGATGCAAACATAAGCCTACAATTTTAGAGCGACACAAAAACATGAGAAAATGCCAGTGAAGTGCAGAGTTGTAGGACACACACTGTCTTCAGTCACTGTGTTTTCATGAACAGAATCTTCACTCCTCGTAAAACAGTATTCTGATACTATGACAATCTCATTTTCCTCCAATAGTTTGCACACGATTAGACAAGGAGCAGGGCAATTCTGAAGCAAAGGAGTCAAGGTGAGGTCAGAAACATGAGATTTACTCCCTAAAGAAATAGTTGGGGATATCCTGTGCAGATATAAAACCTACATTGCTGTCCAGTCACACTTTGTAGTGTTTATTAAAAGATAACATATGGGCAGGTGCTTGAAATGGTAAACTGATAAAAAGTGATCCATCTAAGCAGGAAATTTTGGGAGTCCTGGTCCTACGAGTCTTGGAAGTTCTGGTACCTCTAAATACCCCTTTAGGCATCCTCAGGAAGTCATATGTCTTCTGTTACTAGAGAATCCAAGTCCCTTATAATTTTCTCATCAGTCTGTGAGAGAAGAAGAATTGTTACCTCGGCTTCCCTTTTTTTTTTTTTTTTTTTTTTTTTTTGTGATAGAAAAGCTTGAAGTATTTAGATCCTTGTTCTCACATACAGATTAGACTAGAGATATTATCAATGATAGACCAAAACCTGAATATTTCTGAACATCAGAGACAGAGTCCACAGAACTTGTTCACATCATACACAAACTCTGCAGCTGGACAAACAAATTAAAAAACCAAGACCACAATCACCAAATAACCCAGTAGTACTTTGGTTCTTCAGATCCTGTTTTACCACTATTTTCTTCAAGTGCTTGCAGTCTATTCCCAGGGCTGATTTCTACTAGCTCATCTTGCTTCTAATCCAGATTCATAAGTTTTCTGTGAGGGGAGGGGATGTACGATATAGGTGTCCAGTGTCTTGATACCTTCTTGGATCTGATTTTGTAAATTGCTACCCAAACATTTTCTGAGTATGTCCTTGTATGCAATAGACAACAGGTGTATTTTCTCAGAATCCAGCCCATGCCTCTCAATTAAGTTTTTTCAGTCTTAGTATGGTTGGATCTGCCTTTTTTCTGTGTTAGGGAAAAGAATGGAAGAAGTAGCACCTTCTCAGAAATTTGTAAAATAACATAAAAGGCAAGCATCTCTCAGACCTTTGCAAATGTAGAGCTTGGAGAGCTCCCAAGTTACTTAAGTATATTAAGTATTAATCACTTCTCAGTGAAGCTAAAACTTTTTTTTAGCCTGAATAGGTGGCTCAGACAGATAATTAGGATTGCTGTTTTTCTCCTGATTCAACCAGATTGTGTAAATAGCAGTTTACCAAAGAGAGAAAATCTAAGTCTTTACACAGCCTTGTAACTTCTAAAAGTAGAAGAGGAATACAAAGGGGAGTGAAATGAGAAATCAACCACATTGATTTCACAGAATCACAGAATTTCTAGGTTGGAAGAGACCTTCAAGATCATTGAGTCCAACCCATGTTCTGACACCTCAACTAGATCATGGCTCCAAGTGCCACATCCAGTCTTTTTATAAACACATCGAGGGATGGTGACTCCACCAGCTCCCTGGGTAGATGATTCCAGTATTTGGCCACTCTTTCTGGGAAAAACTTCCTCGTTAATTCTAGCCTGTATCTCCCTTGGCACAGCTTGAGACTGTGTCCTCTTGTTCTGTCTGTTGTTGCCCGGAGAAAGAGACCGACCCCCAGCTCACCACAGCCACCCTTCAGGAAATTCAAGAGGGTGATAAGGTCACCTCTGAGTCTCCTTTTCTCCAGGCTGACCAACCCCAGCTCCCTCAGTAGTTCCTCATACGGCTTGTGCTCCAAGCCCCTCACCAGCCTTGTTGCTCTCCTTTGGACACGCTCAAGCATCTCAGCATCCCTCCTAAACTGAGGGGCCCAGAACTGGACACAGCACTCGAGGTGTGGCCTTACCAGTGCCAGTACAGGGGCAGAATGACCTCCCTGCTCCTGCTGGCCACACTATTCCTGACACAGGCCAGGGTGCCCTTGGCCTTTTGGGCCCCCAGGGCACACTGCTGGCTCATGTCCAGCCGCCTGTGGACCAGCACCCCCAGGTCCCTTTCTGCCTGGGCCCTGTCCAGACACACCATCCCCAGCCTGTGTGCTGCAAGGGGTTATGGTGGCCAAAGTGCAGGACTGGGCACTTGGACTTATTGAACTTCATCCCATTAGATTCTGCCCATCCATCCAACCATTCCAAGTCTCTCTGCAAAGCCCTCCGTCCCTCTAACAGATCAACACTCGCTCCCAGCTTAATGTCATCTGCAGATTTGCTAATGAAAGACTCTAAACCCTCATCCATGTCATCAATAAAAATATCAAACAGAACTGGCCCCAGCACAGACCCCTGAGGGACACCCCTGGTGACTGGCCCCAGCAGGATGCAGCACCGTTCACCAGCACTCTCTGGGCCCGGCCATGCAGCCAGTTCCCAATCCAGCAAGGAGTGCTCCTGTCCAAGCCCTGGGCTGCCAGCTTTCCCAGGAGTGTGCTCTGGGAGACAGTTTCAAAGGCCTTGCTGAAATCCAAATAAACAACATCTACAGCCTTCCCTGCATCCACTAGGTGGGTTACCTGGTCATAAAAGGTGACCAGGTCCTACCCCTCCTAAACCCATGCTGACTGGGTCTGATACCCTGGCCATCCTGTAAATTCTGTGTGATGGCACTTAATATAAACTGTTCCATTATTTTTCCAGGTACTGAGGTCAGGTTGACTGGTCTATAATTACCAGGAACTCAATTTTTGTGAAAGAAACTAAATTGTCAAAGATCCAACAAGGACATTTTCTTTCCCTCTCAGAGATGAGTATTGACACAGCTCTCTTGGCACATGCAATGTTACCTCTTTCAGCTGCAGGTGTACTGGAACAAACCAAAAGGTTGAGATTTAGCTCTAACAGAAAAAATTCTGTTGTCAGTTATTTTCTCCTTAAATCCAGAAACATTAGAGCACTTTTCAGACTCCATTAGACATGAAAAAAAAAACCATAATCAATATGGCTTCCACTGTGGCTTTCCACACACATTTCAGTTTTTGTTCCTCTGTGAGACTCACAGACAGCAAATGCTTGGAGGACACTACATACACATACAGGATTTGGCATAATGGTAGAAAGTCCTCGGGCTGGACAAGGCATATAACTTCCAAAAATTGTGAGACCTTGAAGTACTATTGGTATTCAATGCCAGGCTAATCATTGAAAAACAAAATTTTTAGCAGCTACAGGCCATGTGCTACTCACCACAACTTTTGTGGCTGGATCATCTCTTCCTTATGCATTATGTGGAACAGAATTCAGTCCTCAAGGACTCTAGTGACCTATGACAAGTTACAGGTAGCCATTAACTTCACGGCCACTTAGGCACACTAAAAAGTGATAGTTAAGGCTTTCAGGTGCTCTTCTTCGCATTCAAGTACTGAATAGCTGGAACAGATGTGACATAAACATTGTTAGGTTTAGCTCGCCTAGTTGCAAGGTGACCAGCAATGCAAGAAGGAAAGGAATTCTGCATACAGAGAAAAGGTGACTAAGCTTCCTTTTCTGCCTAGATTCTCAGAGTTGCAAGCCCTAGAAAACACAGAGACACTGATTAACATTTAAATTTTGATAAGAGCCTTCACCTATGTGCCACTGGACTGGCATTTCCAATACCCCTGATCATCTTTCTTTTTCCTAGCTGATAAAAAAACCCCAACCATACTCAGAGATTATATCTCAAAATAACCACATTTTTCACTTTGCTGCCTCCTTCTATTTCTATAGTCCAGCAGAATGATGCAAAGCCCTTCAAGACACACATTGTCATTAAAAACTGACGAAAGCTGTCCAAAACTAATTTGTTGGAAAGATTATGGTTTCTTTGCCAGCTTCTACAGCAAGTACGAGTCATACAGAAGGCTGAGAGTTAGTTAACAAAACTAATTTAAATGTGCTGCATGCATCACTAGGCAGTAGGATTCCCTACCATTATTCAAAGCCATTCCACCAGTAAATTAGAAAAGGTGTGCACAATTGCAGTGCGCACATCTGGCAGCATTTTGCAATTGGCTCTTGAAGGCATTTGTAGTGTGAAACAGACAGCACTCTTATTACACCTCTGATGATAATTGATCTGATGGGATGCAAGCTAGCCAATTAGAGTTTTCTCCTAGGTGTAGGCTCCAATGTGATTTTCCAGATCCTTTCATGCCTCAAGGTCTAGCTGCCTTTTTCAAGTTATTGCCTACCACTAGGGCAGGACTAATCAGTGTTTTAATAAAAGAGAGTTCATTAAAGCTGACTAAAGTCAAGAACCTTTGTTCATTAAGTGCTTTGAAATTGTCCACACAGATTTTCAAGGTGTTTGCATGCACACTGTGAATTATTCCATATTATGTAGCTTGTCCTCTTTATCAGTCGTTTAGACTATTAACACAGATTATAAACACAGCAATCAAACTACAATTTGAAATGTGGGAAGTTGCATGAATTCCATGTCTTTTTTTTCTCTAAGCCTGATTTATGTCACCAAGCAACTGAAGAAATGAAAATTTTATAATCAAGGGACGTATTTTGAAACAGTTTTTTGTGAATCTTCAAGCTCACAGTTCTCTTTTTCCAGTTAGCTTATCTCAGTATGACTAGAATTCACAGACATCGGCAAAAAATTGAGAAAAAGAATGGGAGATTATCTTCATAACTGATTTTTTATTTACTTCTGCATTTCCATTTCCTACATTTTCTATTATTTCTTTGCCTCTCGAAGCCTAGTGCATAAACACTAAAGGCAGATGACTAAGGCTAAGCACATCAACATGTCAAAAATATCTTCTATTATTTCAGTTTTGTCTCTTCATTATACTCAGTTCTAGCTGCAAGAAACATTACATGTATTTTTTAAATTGGGAAATAAAGATTGTTCATTCTTTCACAAGCCATCCCTCCAACATTTCTGCAATGGTAAATTCGAAGTTTCAGCAGGCTGCATTCTGGGAGCAATGCCAGCAACAGACTGGAGAATCTAGGGTAGCTTTCAGTATCTCTTCACTCCCATATGGAGATACTTCAAAACAGAAATAGAGGTGTGCTATCTATATCACAGCACAGCCTCAGTCCCCATCACTGAAGTGACACACAGAACTTGGTCACTGAGAGAAGCACAGGCACCACCCACTCCTCTGCTGTGTTGCTGTTTCCTGGTTTTATTTAGACATCTGTCAGTGGTTATTAGCCACAGCAACTGTAATGAGCTAGATATGATTCCTGTTAAAACTGTGCTAAGTGCAAGTCCATTTTTGGTTCAGATTACATGCACAGGCTTACTGGGTGAAAAGCAGCTGTCATCACCAAGGTTTATGAGAAGAGCTGTTGACTGCCTTCTGCCAGCAGTGGTGCAGACTGGACTACCTTTCTCAGCAATGTAGGCAACATTTCTCACAAACAGAATACAAACAGGATGTGGCAGCCTCCAGCACTGTTCATCCCCTATCTCCCACCATACCACAGCTTGCTTGTGAGGGACTTGCATAGGAAATCTGCACGATCCACCACTGTCTATTGCATGCCAAAAATATCCTTCTGAAATCCTGGTGGTATTTTCACCTCCTGCAAGAGTCTTGATTTCATAGCTGGTCCCAGAGAGATGAAAAAGTGCCTTGTCTGCTCTCTCATCAGAACATGAAGAGGAACTAAGTGCTTCAAAACTGCTTCTGGGCCAGGCCTCAGCCAGACCCTAATATTTTCATCTGGCAGACACCTCCCTGTACATGCACCTTTGCCTTTGTTGCTTTGTAGCCCAATTGTGCAGGGCTTTCACTCCCAGCTACATGGTCCCTGCTGGCAGGCACCAATGGACTGCCTAAGCTAGTTATAAAACTGCACAGCTTACCGCTGTCCTCTGCTGGACAGTGGCTGGAAGGTCAGCATACTGGTTCAGCTCAAGTTGCTCAAGTGACAAAGCAAACCACATCCTTGTTTTCCTGAAGGCTGCTCAGCACAGGTGAGAGCAGCGCCTTTTGATAACACATGGATTTTGTGCATAGAATTTATCCTCCCAGAGTTATGATTTGCCTCATAGTTACAGCTCTTTGAAGCCACCCTTTTTGCTCTGCTAAACCCTGCAGCTCTGACTGTCGGCAGCAGATGATCAGATACTGCTATTATCATAATACATTTAAATGTCTTTCGTTGAAGTTATAGGGAGAACAGCACTCTTGGGATGAGCTGTCCAAGCTGTGGATAGCTGTGAATATCCAAGCTGTGGCAAGAGTCAACTCCAGCAGAGCAACAGAACACTTGAAGGTGTAATATCTTTTTCTTCAGGAAAAAGAGCTTTGCTGGTCTTTGGGAAAAACCTTTTGGTGCCTGCCTTAGATGTTGCAATGAGCTGCACAGCTGCTGTGCCATGATAATTCTTTCGTGACTGATTAATGGCTTAGCTTAAGAGGAAACGCTTCAGATAAAACATGAGAAGAGCTCAAAAAAATTGGAAAAAAAAATACATCCTGAGAATATAAACACATGATCTGGACTTCAAAACACTCATAAAAAATTAATAACTGTCAGCTAGCAGGGAAATCCCTCCTTAATGTTTCTTCTGCTTGGTCTGAGAGAAACAAGCATAATGTAACAATAAATTCCCTTTATGATCCTTAAAGATTAGCAAAGGCAGGCTTTCTTAGCAGAAGAGTTAAGGGATGTTGGAGAGCTCAGCATGAAAAGCATCTCCCATTGCAAACTTTCAGAGTGAGGAAAGCCTGACCTCCTCCCTGCTGAAGTCACAGCAGAAATCTTTTTCACAGCATCTTCTATTCAGCTCCCCTGTCAGCAGACCTCTGCAGTCTGCCTGGGTCTCCCAACCCAGGGCTGACAACAGGTTTGGCTCAGGGGCCAGGTGGTTACAATACCTATCAGCATCTCAGGTCTAAGTGTCTTTTGCTGTCTGTTCTCAATGCCAGGAAAGTGAAGATTTGGTTTGAAGTCCTCAGAGAGCAATGGGAACAGTTTCATCATATCAGTCAAGTTATTTTGTGAATTAAAGAGGTAAATGAAGTAATTTTCAGCCCAGCTGCTCAGAAAGAAAGGAAAAAAGCAATGCTACCAGGAAAACAGGGGAAAGATCCAAAAAGTGCAGTTCCAGGGATGAAGAAGCAAAAGCTAAGCAGAATGGGTTAAATAAGTATACAAGGGCATCACTTGTTTGTCTTTCCAGGCACCTGGGAAACATGGATTTGATTATAAGGTCAACAATCCAGCATTTCTGTGCATAAGAAGTTTTCTGAAATATAAGGTGTGAATTCAGGTTGTGTCCCACCACCAATAACATTAAGAAATAGACTCAGAACAGTCCTGTTTTCTGTTGAAAATATTACTCCAGCATGTTCATTTGGAATAGAATTTATTCAGCAAATTGGGCAGATTGGTTCTTTGAAAGTAGATTTAACCACCTGTACGTACAAGAAGGAAGGTAAGCTATAAGCTGTGGCCAAAGGCCAGTAGGTACAGCCTGTTTTTGTCTTTCCCAACCAGAAACATGTGGCTGTAAAATCATGAGAGTTCAGCTTAGTATGGACCTAAGACAATCAATAGGAAATACCAGAAAACCAAATAAGTTCTATCCAAATGCTGGCAAACTGAGGTAATTTAACTTCGAAACCTGCTTAAGCCCTTACCTATGCACAGGACTGTGTTTCTACAAATGCACAGCATTAGAACATATGGATAGCCATTTTGAAGTAACACAACACAATTCCAGCAGCCCCTAAATAAAGCAAGCATAGTGGCCACAAAAAAGCTGACAGGGTACCATACCTCTATCTCCTTAAGCACTTGCTCTTAAATATCAAAACAACAACACTACTGTGCTTCCAATGGTTGGAAGAAGAGCTATACTGCATATTTCTGATGTAGTTTGAAAACTGCTTTTTCAGCAAAGATTTTACCTATACTGACTTTTGCCTATATAGATTTTGCATATATAGATTTTACCTATATTTACCTTTGCATGGAAATAAAAAGCTGTGGAACTTTCTTAGAGGAGGTGTATATGATAATGAAATTTAAAGTGCTGCACCACCAGTATTACGCTGACAGTGTAAAGAAGTAATCATAATATACATCTTCTAATCAAGTCTTTGTATGTAAAGTGTGCTGAATGATTGATTGAGAGAATTCTATTCTACTGGTTGGATCCTTCATAGTAAGGAAAGCTTCCAACCTTGGTTTTGCATCACTGAGAGCAACATTGTCTTATACTAAAGGTTAATTAACTACTGAGTAAAAAAGATTTCCTTTCAATATTATTGAGAGTCCCTTTTTGGTTTTAAAAGGTGAGGAAGCCTGAGTAGACATCCTGAAGTATCTTGAAGTGCCTTGTTCCATTGAGGATTATCCTGTCACTGCTTTCCAACTCTTGCCTGACTTGGAACCTGGTCTACTGCAGCCATCTTTCCAACTCTGATTATTTTTGTTTCCTGTTTACAGATCCCCTTCATTTTAAACAGACACAAAGTGCAGCAAGGTTCATGGCAAGGTTTTGCATTTATACTTACACTATTTTTATTTCAGCATTGTTTTACATTGTATTCTGGTCTTTTTCTGCTTTTATTCTCTTCTGGATTGTTTAGTTGTTACTACAACAACTGACAACCCTGCAGCAGCAAGGAGATATTCCCCTTACCTTTTTTCATCTTTCTACAATTTAGTAATCTATGGTTTCATTTCTCTCCCCAGTAAAGCCTTATTTTTTTGGTACCTCTAAGAAGGGTAGACAAAAATGGAGGACAATTCTAGTCAAGATTTTAAAAAAAATTTAAAAGACAATAAAAGAAGAAATGTCTGTATGTTAGAATTTTGTCCTCAGAACACCCTGAGGACAAAACTTGTGAAGCCATGTTTTTATTACAGCTAAGCCAAAAATTTAGGAGTATTTTTTAGAAATGGAAAGCAATTAGACATACAAAAATATAATGCAACTGGAGCTGAGACAGCTAATCTTCTAAGTCACGAAGTTGTTAGTCATGGTGGAACTCAGAGAAAGCCAGGGAAAACAATTTTCATCCAGGCTGATTAATAACTCTGCTTTCCTGGACAAAGAGATTCTGTATTCAATGTAGCATGTTTACATTGCATACATGCACTCGCTGAGCTGGTGCAAAACAGGAAAAGCCTCTTGAAGTATTTCAAAATGCACAATTTTTCCAGGCACAGATCTACCTGTGGAAACAGAGTAAGGGATGGTTTTGAGCAGGAAAAAGTTTTAAGTGCTACCTGAATTCCCCCATCAGCACTCCTGACTTGGCCACTGTCATAGCTCAGCATGAGGTACAGTCACTTTTTGCCCTACTCAGATTTGGGTCATCTTCATAGCTTTCCATGTTCCTTTAGACAAGGGTTCAGCACTACTTTTAATCACACTCTTGACTTCAGATGTTCAAATTTATGCAGTATGGGCATGAGTATGTGGCTTGAATTTCAGCTCCTGCCAGAAGTGAATAAACCATTTTTCAACAGCCGGCCAGAGGGAAAGATTCTCTAACAAACCATAATGACAAAAACTCCCTAAGCTGGCCCCAACTATGTGCCAGACTTCTGCAGTCCTAATTGGTTTCACTCTGCTTTCACTGCAGACCAATTAGACCTTATGAGCAGGTCACCAGAAGCAAACTTCGGAAGCAGCTAACCGGGAACATGTTCCCCACTGGGACTCTCACTGACATTACTGTAAGATTCAGCTACTTTCTGTGATTAAGCCTTCATACAAACTTAATTATTTTAATAGTTTGAAATCAAGAACTGAAACCCAACTAATTAATAGCAAGCACGTGTTAGCTTATTCAAATCCCATGCGGGACAATTGCCTCATTTCATCACAATGATTTCATTAGAAAATAAAATTAAACTATGGGACAGTAGGCCAGAAAAATCTGAGAAATGCCTGCCAGAGGAGGAGGTTCTCTTGTTGTCACAGAGAACATTTTCTGTGTAAAGCAAGGAATGCTTGTTTCTTGCAGCATCTTATGTGGCAGTGCAGCCTCAGGAATAGGGACAGTCTTTGCAGACACCTCTCTGTGCTAGCACAGGAATTTCCCATGTGGATGATGCTGGCGTGGTGTGCCTGCACTTCCCGTCCCCTTAAGGCAGGGTGTACTGCAGTTAAAAAAGGCAGAGGATTTCAGCAACACTCCCAGCCCAGCCTGTGGTTTCTATTCTGGACTCACCCAGACTCTGAAGCATGACAGCTCTGCTAAGCACCTTCCTGTTCTTCCCGCTTCCATGGCAGAGCAGTGCCTTTCCACATAAAACATTTACAGTACAAGGCCATCAAGACTGATAAAATATACAAGAAGCATTGCCTAGAATTGTGGGGGAGTAAGTGAGGAAATGGAGAGGGCAAGGCAGCTGCTCTCCTGAGCAAGGGTGCTTGCATACTACAATGTTGCCTGTGCACAGCAGTGTGACCTGAGTGTGAGTGAGAACATGGCTTTGAGAGCATGGTTTTTTCTGTAGTCACTTTCCTCAGCCCATCTCACATTTGTCATATAAACATAAACTACTTTCTGAACTCAGTAAAGTCCTCTGCCCCCTGCTATAGTAAACAATGTCAAAGTACTGACAAAGAAATTAATTTATAGCCCATCTACCCTTTTTCAACAGTAGGAAGTACTCCAGATACAGGTAAGTGAGTGATTACCATAGAACTCTGTGTATGAACTCTGTCCATCCAGATGATGTGAGGGGCAGGGTCTTCACCCTCTTCCCACGTTATTGCTTCCTGGTCAGTCCAGTACTTGACTTCTAGGGCACAGCAGACCTGGGCTTATGAAACAAGCAGCTGAAGCACAGTGGTGGGGACCACTGCCAGCAAACAAAATGTCCCCTGGGAAATCATCCAAACCAGCGCCATAGTGGGACCTGTCTTCATAATAAGCTTTGTCGTTTCCAAGATGCAGCCTGTGACTGAGTGATTGAAATGGCATTAAACCACCAGTAAAGACAAAGAGTGGCACCAGAACACCAAGCATAAGATGCCATATTACAGCATAGCTGTAATATTACATATTACATATTACAGCATAGCTGTAATACCTAACCTGAATTCTCAGACCACCATGTGTTACTGAACACAGCAAAAACTTGGGAGTCGCAAAGATGCTGCAGAAAGCCCGGTCCTGAAGCAGTGCTGTGCAAGACAGCTCATATAGCTTGCCAAAGCCACCCTCTCCACAGGTGTACACAGTCCAGAAGACCAATCTCAAGAATATGCATGGCACATCACATTGAGCTTTATGACTATACTGACAGCTGTGGCAGCAAGAGAAAAGACTTGGGGCCTGTTTACATCATGGGTATTGGGGAATACCCCTGGTGCAGGTAGCTGGCTCTGCAAGCTGCAGTTCGGGATGCAGGTTGAGTTCTGGCTGAGAGCCCACAGAGGCCGTGGCTGCTCACGCTTGCACAGCAGAGTGCACCAAGAGTGGTGGCACCGGCCAGGGAAAGGGACACTGGGACACACAGCGGGAGACGAGGGCTCATTTGGAAGGGTGAGCTCTGGGAGACTTGAGACTCGCTCACGGCTCAGACTGTGAGGGTGTAAAAGGCCGGGGGTTCCTCTGCTCAGGATCCCCCTGGAGGCACCGGCTCAGGCCGTTTCTGTGTTCCTGTGCTGAGAATAAACTGTTCTGTGGAACGATAATCTGAGACTCTGTCCTGGGAAGTCTCCTCTGGCTGAGAGCGGGGTGACTCAAGCGGGGCTGCCAAGAGCTCAGGGCAGCCCCTGCTTGCAAAGGGGCTGAGGTCCCAGCAGTGACAGTCTCCGACACTGGGACTGCAACTGCCAGAGTCTCATCAGTGGTGACAATGGGAAGTTTCCTTAACAATGGGTAAGAAATTGTTTTTTAAAAAATGTTAGCACATTAAGTGGTCACTTTTGTAAACAGATTAGACACCGCAGGGCTTTGTGAAGTGATCCCTTAATACTTTTAAATCTTGAAGTCCATGGGTTTACACCCCTTCACATCAGTCAATGCTCTATGCAACAGCTTTCCAGCTGACATTGCTATTTCAACCCTGCCCCTTATATTTCCCTTCCTTAATTTGTTTTGCTTTGGAGCAGCATGATTGTTTATTTAGCCAACAAAAGCTCTGTTGCTCTCCAGCACAACCTTCTGTGCTTCCACTGAGCATTCAAGGCTGTTTGGCTGCCTGTCTGCTGCAACCACACCACTCTACAATCGACTTACGCGCTCTGTGCTCTCAGGACCTGTCAATACAGAGAACTTACTGTCAAATAAGCTCAGGTGTGAACCTAATGGGCCACAATTATTCTTACCTAACTATTTCTGTGGGTTATCAAATTTCACAGAAAAATGCCTTTGAGCTGTTCAACTTAATCCACTTTGGAGGAGTCCAAATAGAGCATTGTAAAATAAATGTTTACATAAGTATCTAGTGCTCAATAGCTTTTTTGTACTCTTACTGTAAGACAAACCATTAGTTAGCATGTGCATGAGAGGCTAGGAAAGCCTCTCATCTAATCCCAGCTCTAAACTAAAGTGATGGATCAAATGACCATGAATATGACTTGTCAGCTCCACTTTCTCAAGGACTATATACATAGGAGATAAATCTTGGATAATGTAGTGGTTTGAATTGAAAGAGGAATACCTATCCAAGGTTAATTCTCTAATGCTTTGTATTTGGTCCAGACTGTGTTACTGATATCTGGTTCACTCAGGACTGGGTCCTTTTCAGTTGACCACGCTTCTGACCTGGAACAGACATTCTAAGTATCAGAATAATACATATGCTCAGCAAGTGCCAGGGAGGCAAAACTTTAATTTATCTAGCTTTATATCTAAGGCATTAATCACTGTGATGTTCTGCTAATCTGGTATCACTTAAAAACTTTCCAAGTCTACATTATTGTAAAAATATAAACATGTTTGTTTGTAGGTTTCACAAACACCTGTGAACAGTGGCATAATTTCAGACAGCTGCCCTCACTTACTTTGCAACTATTTGTTCCTTTAGCTGTTTTTCACTGTCTCTTCTTTTAATCACAGTTTTATGATTTGATGATGACTTAGTCTGAATATATGATTCAAAGGACTTTGTTGCAGATTTTTTTAGCAGCCCTGTTCCCCTGTTCACTAAAATATTCTGATTTTTAGGAGCATATAGTGTTTTTGAGGCAGAGTTTTCTAACTCAGGATAGGTTTGGCATCTCTGTCCACAACACCTCATGAGTGTTTCACTGCTTGCTGCCCCATTTTTTCTCATGGTTAGGTCTGATGTGTGGTGAACATTTTCATTTTCAAAGCTCTGCTGTTGACATGGATCAGCATCAGCTCTGCTTTTCTTTGATTTTCTATCAATCTCTTAAGTAGTTAAATTGTGTCTGTCTTTCAGACAGCACCAGAGAGCTGACAAAGTGGTGCCAGAATTACATTCATACTTAGGACAATACAGCTTGGTTTTTTACTGCTATAGTTATTTCATATTTACCACTGTCTTTTTATCAGATTAATAAAATATACTTTTCAAAAATAGAAAGACTTAAACTAGATTAGAAAGATAGATTTATTACCACTGAATCCTTTAGATTGAAAAAGACTTCCAAAATTAACAGTTCCAGCCTTTCACTGATTACTACCTTGTCAACTACATCATGGCACTGCTAGCTATATCCAGTTGTTTCCTGAACCCCTCCACAGATGGTGACTCCACCACCTCCCCGGGCAGTCCGTTCCAATAATTGACTCTGCTTTTCTTGCAGAAATTCCCCCTGATGTCCAACCTGAACACCCCCTGGTGCAGTTTGAAGCCACGCTCTCTCATCCTGTCACTGGTTTCTTGGACTGACCCCACCTGGCTACAGCCTCCTTTAGGGCAGTTGTAGAGAGTGGTAAGGTCACCCCAGAGCCTCTTTTTCTCAAGGCTGAACAACCCCAGCTTCCTCAAACGCCCCTTACAGGATTTACTCTCCCCAGCTCCGTTGCTCTGTTGCCCTTCTCTGGACACGCTCCAGCCCCTCAATGTCCTTCTCGTAGTGAGGGGCCCAGAACTGAACACAAAGCTCCAGGTGTGCCCTCACCAGTGCCAAGTACAGGGGACAATCACTGCCCTGGCCCTGCTAGCCACACTATTGCTGATACAGGCCAGGATGGCATTGGCCACCTTGGCCACCCAGGCACAGCTGGCTCATGTTCAGTTGCTCTTGACCAGCACCCCCAGGTCCTTTTCCACCAGGCAGATTTCCAGCCACTCTGTACCCAGATTGTAGCACTGCCTGGGGTTGTTGCAACCCAGGGGCAGGATGCAGCACTTCGCCGTATTGAACCTATCATAATTACGCACCAAAATTATTGCGCTCCATCATTGCTGTTCTTGAAACATTTCCATTGCCATTTCTGTAATTGCATATGATGCCAAGACTCCAAACATTGAATGTACACCAATCATCTTTTAGTACAGAACACCTCAGGAGAACAGCTGTCAGTTACTCTGCTTGTACTTCTCACAGCATGGTAAAATGAGCAAATGACTAATTCAATATACCAGGCTTCAAAACCTTCTTTTCTGTCATTAAATCTGCAAGATTGGAAGACCAAAGTCAGCTGAAGAGTGTTGCTTGTAGAAAGAATATATGTATTTTTCTATCATACTAGCCTTCAAGAAATGTAGAAAGCCACTATTTAAAATGACAGTTTTGTGAATACTTGCTATATGGTGCAGTACCTATGGGTACTGCCACTTTCTCAAAGCCATGAGAAAGTCAGTGCATTGCAGCATTTTTGATTGATCATTACAACTTTAATCCAGCCATATTATCTGAGACTCAGTGTGGGACAGAAGCTTGACGAATGATCTCACCATAGGAAAAGGAGCATTCATTTATGAGACCAGAAAACCCCCAATGCAGGGGATGTAAACAAAATATCAAAGTGAAATTATTTCCTTCTTTGGAAATATTTATTTATGATGACCTGAGTTAAGGATACCTGTAAGACAAATAAAGCAATAGTCATTAGTAATGTGAAACACTATATTTGGACCAAAGTTCCCAAAGTTGCAGGGAAAAATGCAGGAAATTCTTCAGTCTTGTTCATAGTTCTGAGTAATTTTGAAATATTTGAAATCAAGTAGATAGTTATGGGAGCTTTATTTTAGAGGTCTTTCTAATTTCTACGCAATTATCTATCACTTAGAGGAAGAGAGGACATGTAACCATGCATTATGAAAACATAGCATAAGTTCAGGATTGCTACATCTCTTAACTGCCAGTCTGAACTGCCAGCCTGAACCATCATTTCATAATGGTTCACAAATCTACTTCACCCAGATACCATTTTACACAGAAATATTTCATACCTCATAGCACCATTAGTGATGTTGGGGAACAAAAGTATTGAAAAAACAATCAGTGATGACAGCTGCAACAGACCTTTCCTTACAACCTACACTAAACTATTTCAAGCCATTTGACATAGAGGCATCCAGTTGCTCTAACTGTTTTCTGGTGACTTTTGAAAACTGAGGCATCAGAGAATATGAGCAGTCTTTTAATGGACAATGCCTTATTCCTCTACATTGTGCCATCATTTAGGAGAGAAACACACACACATCGACAACAACACCCTAAATGTGGAGAACTGCATTTGACACTGTTGATTATTTATTATGATTATTAATAGAAATTCCATGTTGTATCATGTGGAAAACCACCTGGCAGAGAAAAAAAGTCATTTTTATAAGTATCTGAAAGAATCACATTATACCTCCAGGCTTGAATATAAAATTTAACAATTTTGAGAAAAAAAATATCTACAACACAAGTTAGCCATTAAAGTATAATTAACACCACCATAATTATCCTAAAGCATAACATTTTATCCCTCTTCTGATTCCTTGGAATTATTATTTTGAAGAGCAGACTGGGAAGTGTTTTGACAGATATGTCATACCTCTAGGACACAAAAAAAATACTGCTCCCAGCTGTTAAGTGGAATTGACCACTCATTTCATTCCTCCTTGTGTATACTTCTGAACTTTGCTGCCTTGCCTAGTAAGACTTCAAGTACTTTGAGACAGATAATGCCTCATAGAAATCTGGACAGCAGGCAGACAACTCGACAAAAATACTATGGAACTAACTCTTTTCAGAGTCCCTGCTGAGGACTGAGGTGTCGCTCTAACAGAGAACAATGACTCACATCAACTCTGGGAGCAATTAAATGTTCTTCCTTTAGACAACACAGCACCCTCCTAGTCTGATTGCCTCTGAAACCTCTAAAGTAGCCTTACACTAGCCTCCAAATATTTCTGCTTCATTTACAAATATTAAATAGATTCCACTCATTTCAGTTTCACAAAGATATTGAAGAACAGATTCTTTTAACATTTTACATTTAAAATAGACTTTCACTACTAATACAGATTCACTTCATGTGTTTTGTATCTGCAACTGCAATACGATTCAGATTATCTGCTTCTGTCTTCAAAGAGCTGTTGCAAAAGGTTAGAATGACAGTGTTCAGTAAAATACTTTTCTTCTCCAATAACTGTAATTCACAGGAGAATGTACCTGTTGTGCTTTAAGAATATGATGACGAAGAAGAACAGGTAGCATTACAAAGGAAGTAAAATTTTGCATGGTGGTTCCAGCAACCCCTGCGAATGTCCCCGTTTTTATTTTTAGCCATTTAACCATTAACCTTGAAAAACAGCTTGAACAGAGAGAACAGAGTATGTTCAGATGGAATACACGTTTTTAGCTACGAAATGACAGAGAGATAGCAGAATTGAATCACGTCCCAAAATAAGCCTGTTTCAGAAGTAGCTGTAGGTCAGTCTTGCTTCTTACATAGAGCTTTTTCCTCGTGTCACTTTTTCCTCGTGTCACAGTTTTTTGCTTGTGACTTGAGCACTAGTCAGGTAGTGGTGCCATCCACTCCACATTCCCTTTCTGCTTTTTCAGCTACAAAGTGAGCTGGTGTGCACAGGTGTGAAACCAGCCACCCAAGGTTACCTGGTAGAGAATCCATCTCTTGTGTTCCAGCCCACTGGGCCACACCACTCTCTTTAAAATAGAACAGTAATCTGGAAGCACTGTAATTCCTCTGCTTCCAGCATCCATCAGACAATATTATAAGGAAGAAAGGCAAAGGTTGAACAAGGTGATTCACTTAAAAATGTAATAGCTTTTTAGAAATAAACATATTGGGTTGAATTCCTTGGGTCTGTTACATGTGTAAACCATTATGGAAACCCAGGAGTGTTAAAGAAACTTGGAAACTTAGAAATCTGTGTGCTCTCAATAGTGACAGGTTTTTTTGTTTACTGGTCTTTACAGTAAAGCAGAGTAAAGCAACGACAAAGGAAATCTCAAAAAAAAAAGAATTTTGTACTTTTTTTTTTAATGTACTTTACATGATGTACAATTTCTTACTATGAGAATTTCTTTTCCTGTTTATAGTGACTTTCTCTACTGGGTAGCTGCTTTGGCAGTATTGTCAGGGTCATCAAATAGTGCATAACCATGCAATGGGACCTCCTTTATCTCCTCCCAAGAAGAAAATGCATTTATTCTTCCTATGACTTTATATTCAATTTCAGGGCCCTTGTGTGTGCACACTGAGTAGAGACAAAAGCATTATTCTGTTCAACTGACCAGCTTCAGACGACTGGGGTCTTTTTGATACTCCATAGTTTTTTTTTAATTCTTCATGTAGCTCTCAGCATTTTCACAAACTTGTTGGTCTCAAGAACTGCTCCTCTTTGAAGTGTGAGCATTCTCTAGCATTTTATCAGAGAGAGTCAATTATCTCATACAAGAGCTGGTTTCCAAATCAGATTTCCATCCCAAAATTATTTTCAATATTTTAGTACTTTCCAATGTACCCATGCTGTTCCCAGTAGAGCGGTTGCCATGGTGATTCCCTATGACTGCCAAAGGGGAGCAGTTCAAGTCCTATATTACATTTTGAGCATGAGCTTATGGCTGTGCTGTGTCTGGTCAATAGCACACGTTCAAAAGAGTCTACCCTTTGCATTGCCACCTTGCAATTTCTAGATGCAAAGAAGGTCCTGGCGAGTGCACCACAGCTTTTTTTCCTTCTACAGCTTTTTTTTCCTCATTCCTTGGAATTGTGCCATGCCACAAGGAAGTCAGTAGTATTCACGCAAGGGAAGTGTGGAAGAGGAGTGAAGGGACAGTTGTCTCCTTGCCCTGAGGTTCATGTATCTCTGCACACATGGTGAAGACATGTTCTTCCCTAACTCCTTTTTCTGGTGAAGCCAAATGCTGAGCCCTGTTAGGACTGGACAGGAATAATGGATCTATGCTTACCTTTCCTCATAAGGGAATGCCAGATGTTTTTGGTCTGCACCACAGTAATTCACAGAGACAGCATCTCCATAGAGAGCACGCTGCAAATATGCTGCATCCAGCTGGTAAATGGATTTGTCACAAGCACAAAGTTTAGTAAACTTTGCTGACAGGCTGAGACAGAACAAAAGATAATATTCATTAGAACTTACAACCCTTGTAAATAAGCAATATCATACTGGTGAAAAAGGGAAACAATGGAAGATTTCACTGAAACCAGGAATCTTTTCACAATGAAAAAAAACTAGCTCTACTCTCTGGACAGATTCCAGTCTGTTGCAGCCAATGAATATAAATGATGGACTATAAAGGTGAGAGACTTATCACTAACACAGAAATTCAAACTCCTAGTTTCCTTTCCTGGAAGAATTAATTTAAAATTATATGGAGACTTTTTATAGTCTTGGCCTCTCAAAACAACAGGATCAGCTTTCCTTTTTTAGCACCTGGTCCAGTACTGCACAGATTTCTGTGCATGAGTAGTCCTCTTACTCAAGTTAATAGGCCTTTTCATATAATTAACTATTTGGATTTAGGATTGAGCATCAGGGGTGATATACTGTAACACTGTAAAAAATAGTTTGTTGTATCAAGAAGAAATTATGTGAAGCTGGGGTAAACTCTGAGGTCAGTGCAGGAGGGTATGAATATACATGCCTCACTGCCTGTCTCTGCTTCCTTGGTTTGGCTTACAGCCCGCAAACTCATGGTAAAGTACAATTCTATTTATTGCTTTCTCAAAGAAACATAGATATATTTGCACATTCATAACTGTTCTAAGCTTAGATTCAAAGACACCAGTCACCTATTTGAAATATTAGCTGTGCAGTACTTTTCTGGATGTGCCTAGACTCTTTAAGTTGGTCTGTAAAAATCTGTCATCACTCAAGTTCAAGGAATTCTCACCTTGTTGCAGGCCCTGTCAGGGATGCCTGTAAAGTTACAAGGATATAACTTTGCAGTATTTGACCAGCAGCATTCTGTCATGGAGCAATGCACAGACAAAAAAGGAATAGGAAGGAAGAGGCAGAAGGCAAGAGAGAGAAGCGGGACAGATGCTCTTAGGTGGAGAGAGCCCATAAAAAATTAATCATTGCAAAAATATGAAAATGCAACCCAGTCTCCCCAAAAGCATTTAATTATCTTTGCATTATTGTGCAGAATGCCGTTATTCATGCATATGCATACGCACAATTTCCTTAACTTCATCAGAACGTCCTCGTGCTTTTATAGTGCACTTGGCCCTGTTTTAAACTGCAAACTAGTGATGCTTTTGTAACTTGAGATTTCCAAGCCATGTTGTGACCCTGCCATCTTATCATCATGGACAATTTATATTCATATAATTTTTTTAGGAACATAGTTGGTGTAAAAAACAGTAATTACATTAGCACAGTGAGGATGTTTGCCATCTTCAGAGTAGTTTACTAATACTGTGTTAAGTAATAAAAGTGCAGCTTGCATGTTCCTGGGGTGGGTGTCACTGGCACAGAGTACAGGAAGTCCTGCTTTTCCCTGAAATAAGACAATGATCCTATAAAGGAATATCTAATACAGACAGAGGATAGCATATGGAGGAGAAGTCTAGCATTTCAGTAGGTCATGCACATTTGAAACTATATTTGAGCTAAAATTCTACATACTTGCCAGAAACTTAAACACAACATAGTAAAAAACCTCACAGATCTTCCTGTATTCCTCCTAATTTTCTGCACAAAAAGTGGGAAAACTTAACTGTAACGGCTGCTTGAATAGTGGCAAAATATTCAAATCCTTAAAAAATTAGTTTCTTTTCTGACTAGAAGTTGTAAGGTTCCTGACACACCTTCCCTTCCCCTTGGCTTCTGGAACTGTACACACAATTCAGTAAAAATTGGGAATAATTCCTGGATACTAACTGAATGTATTAGGATGTATTTATTCAAGCCACATGAGAAATAGTACCAAGCTCTGATTCAGTTTTCTGAATTACTGGGTTTGCTCAGACTGTTTTTCCATGTAAGGCACTGGCAACAGTAGTCAAGAATTTTAGAGTTTTTAAACAATAAAGAAAAAAACTAATTTGTACTAACTAGTTAAGGGAGGTAGTGAGAGGTCTTATGGCTTCTAGTAAGTGTACAAGGCAAGGTGGAGACTGCTTTGAGGTAAGCAAATACAATTCAAGCAGATATTCCATAGACAGAAGACAGCCCACTGTATTATATTCTTCAGTAATACCCTGCTCAATGACTCTGTCTCTCGTCCTGAATCCTAAATGCAGTCTATGTTGTACATATTTTTCCCAGGTTAGAATATAAGAGGAGATATCTTCAGAAATCTTTAAATATTAATATGAATTAATATTAATAGGACCCAGATCACAGAAGACATAATTGCAGAAAATTAAGTTGAAGACAAAATCCCTCACTGAGAAGAGGATACATGTATCTAAGGAAATACCTTTGAAGAGGCTTGTATGACTTCAGGTGTAAGATCAGCTTGCCCAGTTAAGCTCAAAATTAGTTTTGAAGATAGATTATTGAATCAGTCTTTCCCTGCAACCATTCATGTGTTCAGGGAAGTCTGAGTGCTACAAACTGGGGAGAAAAGCTAAGGAATCACCAGACACTGGATACCTTCGTTTAGGCACCCTGTTCAACACACTTCCACCATACCCAAAAGGCATGATCACTTTTCAAAGTCCTCAGCAAGGTTTGCATTTACATGTCCTCTTCTAGTGCAGTGAGGTACTTAGTTGCAATAACACCCAAAGGAATTCAGCTGCCTTTCTTAAAATGCCCAAAAGGAGCTGCTATTTTTTTTCCAGCTTATAAACCCATCTTTCTTTTAATTGTCTCTATTACAGAGGGTTTTGTATCTCTAATACATCCTTTCTTCCAACTTTTTGATAAAATACTAACATTAAAAAAATATTTGCAACAGTAAACTATTAGATGATGGACTAAAATCAGGGGAGAAATGGGTAATAAGGAAAATACACCTACTGAAAGCAAGAAGGGAAGACTTCTTGTGAGAGAAACATGACCAAGAACAAGTAATCCTGCTATTCATAATAATCATGATAAAACCTATAGATATCACAGGATCAGAGAGGTTGGAGAAGACCCTGAAGATCCTGAGTCCAAGTGTTTAACCCCTCAATCTTCATCAGACTTGTGCTTCAGACCTTTTCCCAGCTATGTTGCCCTTCTCTGGACATGCTACAGCACCTCAATGTCTTTCTCGTCCTGAGGGCCCACACAGGGCTCAAGACACAGCCCCACCAATTCCCAGTGCAGGGGAAAGTCTCTGTTCTGGTCCTCTTGGCCCAAAGCAAATCTGCTTCTCCTAGAGGAACAGCGAAAAACCCTGGGAGTGTGACAGCTGTACGCTTGGACACTGGTAAGGTGCAGAGCACCTGGGTGTCTTGTGTTGGGGTGAGGGACCCCAGTGACAATCTGGATGTAGTGAGCCTCAGCACTGCCAGCCAGGTGGCATCAGGGTAGCAATGGTCTCTCTAGCCACCCAGGGCAGACTGGATCTAAAAGGGCTCAAGGAAATGACAGTGGGCACAAAACTCACACTACCAGCCTGAAAAATGTCACTGCTCAACTGTACCAGCACAAGAGTGCTGAAACCTGCAGCTTCAGCACTGCCAGTAAGGCAGAGGGCTCCCCCATACCACTGACAGCCACTCCCAGATTGGGCCAGTCAGGACATTGCACACTGTTGAAATCTGTAAAATTAGAGGGTTTTGAGAAAGTTGTGAAAAAAACAGGCCCCAACAGACAGCAAAGACAGTGAAATGCCAAGGCAGCAGAAAAAGTTTTCTAAGCTGTAGCGCAGACGTGAGAAATAGAACAATAGGCCTATGTGATTTGCCTTTCTAAGTTACAAAAAGTATATTTTAAGTATACATTTAGAAAGTAAAATATGAATCGGTTTCTGTACTTTGTCTTTTATAAATGAAGCATTGTAGGGAAAAAACTGCTATTGTTTTAACCACAGCTACATATACTTCCAAGTGATTAGATAGGACTACTGTCAATATGCTTTTGCTCTGTGTGATTAGATGAAACTTAGACTGAAACTGTCGTATGTTATTCTGTAATGTTAAGTTTCCTTAGCATTCTGTTTGATCAGTGAGCTGTTCACATCTTTCTTCTCCATTGTTGTAACAATGTAATGAAACTGATGCCAGAAAAATAAAAGCTCTAGACACTGATTTCAAGTGTCCTATCCTATTCGAGTTTGTATATGATTCGCTAGTGCCAAACACACCTTTTGGCAGCCATGGTGGGGAAAAAAAGCTCTAAGTTAGCCTGAAAGCCACTGCAGGACCAGCTGTATGACAGTCCCAAGAGCTGGCTGGCCCTCTTCACCTGTCACAAAAAAGTGATGTGTTCATCTGTGCTGGGAGATCCCACACTCGTTCGCCAATCATTATCTTCTGCCTTTCATGGGATCAGTGTTAGGCGATGGACTGGGGTCTCATCTTCTTTGCCAGGGTTGGTAGCATGTTCCCCAGACCTTCCTCCATACAGACTGGCCTTGCCTGGCTGCCCAGACCCGTGGCCGTGTGCTTCAAGCCTTGCTGGCCCTGAATGGCTGGTCCGTATCCCTCTGGAGCAGACCTTTGCTCCTAGGGCGTATTCACATGCCTGAGTTCCATCAGCACCTGTGGTCTGTGCCTTGTCCAGATGCCTGCCTGGGCCCCAGTGCCCTGGCATGTCCCCAGGAGTGACAAGAGCACAGCCAGCCCAATGGTGAGGCCTGGGCTATGCCAGGCTTCCTGCTCGGCCTTCATTCCCTGTCATGGCCAAGCTGGGGGCCTGGCCAAGTGGCTGTCCCAGATGCCTTGGCATGGTAACTGTCCACTGGGCTCGGATTGCTGTGCCCTGCTTGGGCCACGCAGTGCTGCCAGGTGTTGGGGCTGCTGCCTGCCTGAGGAAAGATGCCCCATTCAGGGGTGTAAATGGGTGGCTCTCTGAACCTGTGGGCTGTTGGCAGATTTAAGATGTGTCCCTGGGTTTGGGTGTACTTGTGGGTTTGGAGGTTGCTAACATGTTTTGGGAGTGTGCCAGGGTGTGGTAGTTGCTACTTTGGGTGAACTTTAGGGTTTTTAGGTGTTGCTGTGGGCATCAGGTACATGATGCCAGGTTTGGGGTGCTTCCATGTGTCAGGTGCATCTGGATTTGGGCAATGCTATTATGTGTAAGGGTTACTTCAGGTTTGGGGGTGCCACTTGGTTAAAAGTTGTTGAAAGCAATTATCTGCCCCACAGGAAGCAAACCCTGTCCCTGAAGAGCAACCAGACACTACATCCCATGGGACACTGGCTGGGCGTGATGTGCTCTCCAGCTGGTTGTTTTGGTGGCTTGCCTTTCCAACTGGCCATCCCTGAGAAGAGCCAGGTTGCTACCCCTAGGTGTTTTTAACTCGCCTTCTCTGAGTTGAAGTCAGGCCTCTCACTGCCCACTGTGCTGCCTGCTGTGCCTCAGCAGTCAGTGGGTGCTTCTCTTCAGAGTTTAAAGGCCTAAGTCCTCCTTTGGAGTCTCTGGTGATGAATGCTTGGGGCCACTGACCAGGGCAGATTTTCCATTCTGTCTGGTGGTTTGATCAGCCGTGCTGTTGGACAGAAGTCAGGCAGTGCTGCTCTGCTGCTTGCACTGCAGCAGATATGGAGGGCAGAGCCTTTAGGAAATCCTTTCCCAAATCCAGTTGAGTATTAAGAGGTTTGCTGCCAGTGAAATTGCTGTGGCACCTACATCACCTGTCAAGGTCTTTAATTTCTCCTGGGTTCACCTTAGTTTCTGCTCTGCAGGAGGCTATTGACAAACATTGAATTGACGCTGTCTGAGCTGTTGGAAATTCTTGTTGCTTTTTGTCACAAAGCACTTTGTCAGAAACCTATCCAGTGGCTGCAACTGCTAGTTATCTGTTGCTTTCATGTTGCTAAGTATCAAGAAGAGCAATCAAAGGTATTTCTAAAAATGTATCTTTGCAAAGCCACAAGTTTCTGCCAACATTAAGACAAGTGTTTCCCTTTGTAAACAGTATCAGTAGACTGCTCTGACCTGTACTTGGACTGCTGACCATCAGTTGGTCTGACCTGATCTATAACAAGGAGGCCTAATTCTCCACAACTATTCTAAAGTGGGCGCAAATAGGTTGCTGATGATGAGGAATATATCTCAAGTCAAATGCCTTATATTATGCCAATCTTTTTAACAGTAATGGTAAAAGAATTGATCAATTTTTAAAGATGATTTTTGCACGTATTTTATTCTCACAGATATATCAGTAGTACTCAGCATTCAGTATGTCAAAGAGTTGGAGCACAGCTTTTCAGGGACAATGGTCAATGAAGATAACTCGTTTTAGTTATCTTCAGTCAATTACTGAATACTCACAAGTTTTGACAAAAGAGAGAAGGGTCTTTTTACAGCAGGGTCTTTTTACCTTGATTGCTTAAGCAAAAATCTAAATTTCTTACTGACTAAGCCCTGGTTGGATTGCTAGGATTTATTCTCATTTTATTCATCTTTTATCATTACTGACAAAGACTCTGTAAGAAACTGACAGTTTTATGCAAGGCTGGCAGATTTGTCAAAATCTCAAGAAAATTCTGTTACTTCATTTTATTTTAAAAACTTGGTGTCAACTTGTTCTTTTCTTGACACATTTCCCACTTCCCACTTTCATGGAACAAAGGTAGGGTAAAAAGAAGTGATGCTCTGAATATTTTCCCTGTCATGACAAGGTAATGAGCCTGCTAGATTACACTGATCTGGTGAATAAGTAGAGATGCTGAGCACACAACAGAGACTGCAGTGGAGATATCCCACATGGGGTCCTGCTGTATTAACCAATAAGCCATGTCAGCTTAAGGGCAGATCTTCACCCACAAATCTATCTCCAACTCAAGACAAGTACTAATAAATATTAAGGAGAGTACTAATAACATACTTACATACATTACTAGTACTTACGTACATTAAGTTGTACTTAATGATAAATTAACACTCTTTTGTTTCTACTGTTAGACACTTCTCCTGTCTTCAGAAGCAGGGTGGGAGACCTGAACAATTTTAAAACTGATAACTAAGCAAAGAAAATATTTATTTCACCATAGGGGTATTAGGATTTGAGTAATTGCAGTGGAGGTATTTGCATTACTGTGAAGGTCATCACAGGGTTTGCAGAAGACAGAAAATATATTTGGTAATGATGAGTAAGACCAGATTTGTTAATCTGCAGCCTTCTTAGAAATTAAAAAAAACCATGCAAAAACATAAATATGATCAAGCTGAAGCTCTAGAGAGTATTACAGTTCTCTGTAATATTCTCTTTTCTCATTGTGGAATTACCTAAGAAAAATGGTAGTAAGAGCATGAACGTTTTCCATGACTGCAGTCCAGTCTTCCAGTGCTAACATACTTTATTATGTCATTATTCATCTTCAGATGCAGTAAAAACAGTAACAGTGTGTTGAAGGGGCTGTCTATTAGACCTCTGATCCTACTTTTTGTAAAAGCTCTCCTCACAAAGGTCTTGTACATATCTAGTGCACATCAGTGCAGGAAGATAAGGCAGAAGAGCTCACCCGCTTAATAGAAGAGTCATGTGAACAGGAATTAGGTCATCCAAAAGGTGTTCAGTGTCTGACTATCATTGGAGTTAACTGTTTATTTCCATCAAAGACAGATGCTCAACGAATAATGACAATCTACACCTGTGTAACCTATCCAGAAGCAGGGGACTAAAGCAGACTAGTGTCTGCATAAGTTGTCCTTCCCAAACAGCTGTATCCACAGCCCTGGTCACACCAAGATTGTCAGCCTATCTGAAAAAATGTCAGGAAGAGTGTCCAGACCAGATCAGAGACTCTCCTGCTGTTCTTGATGTGAATGAAGAAAAATGCAAAAAACAAAACTAAGAAAATGGAGACCTTTGTTGTCAACTCTAAACCTAAGAGATTCATTGTTGTTAATACCTGTCAAATGAGAGATGTGAGAACTGCTGCAGGATCCCACCAAAAAGCTGAAGATAATCTTCAAATCCTTTGAGCTTTCCCCCCCACCCCACCATTTAAAATACTTATTTCAGATGTACTGACTAACCTATGTTACAAGCTGCCTGTTTTAGCCAGATGCATTATTAAATCTATTTTACTATAAAAGAAAATAATTAACTGACAACAACCCATGTATGCATCTTTGTTAAACATTAAAATAAGAAGCTGCAGCAATCCTCAGTACATGTCAGAAGCAAATCAAGACAATGGATCTTGATTTCCAGAATTTGCTTTCTAACTTCATGAATTGACACCACTTTCTGAACAGGACGTGCTTAGAAGTTGATTTTTTGTGATCTACACCAGGTGGCAGATTACAGCAGTTCTAGAAACTGAACAAATGATATGGAGATAAGCCAATTTAGAACTCTATGTGAAGAAGTAGAAAACAGCTTGTGGTTTACTTTCAGCAGAGATAAATGTAAGGCATTGCCCTGGGAAAAATATAATCCAGGAGTGCAGCACAAACTGAGATTTACCCACCTGGGGAGCAGCTCTATAGAAAAGAGACCTGTGGTTTTGGTGCACAACAAGCTCAACAGGAGTGAACAATATACTGCTGTTCACTTTGCTGTTCAAAGACCAGACGATTTTGGATTCCACCAAAAAGGCATCCCCTGCAGAGATTAAAGAAGTCACTCTATCCCACTCTACTCAGTGTTTGTCATGCCACCTCTGGGATATTGTGTTCCATGTTGGTCCCTGCTGGACAGAAAAAAAAAAATTCAAACAGGCTAGACAGAATCCAGAGGACCAAAAAGATGAGCAAAGACCTGGAAAGACTGCCATGTGAGGAAAGGCTGAGATCTGGGTTTGTTCAGACTGGGGAAAAGAAAGCTTAGGGCAGACCTTAGCACTATGTTCGAGTGCCCAAAGTATGGCTACAAAAAAGATTGAGACTCCTTTTTTGCAGGGATTCACACAGAAAAGGTGAGAGGTAATGGATGCAACTTACTTCTGAGGACATTCATATTTGACACAGAGCAAAATTTTTCACAATGAGAACAATTGGCCATTGGATTAATTTCCCCAGGGAAAGAGTGTATTCCTCAGCACTGGACATTTTTGGAATCCATCTGGATAGGGTGCTGTCTGCCTTTTGACTAATAATTAGCAAGGTAAGATCAGTTCTAAGAATGGTGTTCAGAACCAGAGGTAAAACTCATGAAATCTCACCATCTGCTCCCAGCCCTGTACAGGGAACTGAGCAGAGGGGATTACATCCATCTGTACTGTCACTATCAGATATAAACCCCTAAGCACAGCAGTGGGATCTAGGGGCTATTCATTCATCAGGCAACTGACCTGAATCCTTTCATTGCAACACTCTGTCTTTACAACATGCTTTTGGGACAAGGCTCTTGAATTTGTCCCAGAGAATCTGAAGCAGAGAGGAATTGCCAGGCTACAAAGTCGGCAGGTATGGTGGGAATGAAGCTGTGAGTTCCCTTCCTGTCCACGGCCCCAGTCATTTAGTTAGTCATCACTAACCTTGGTGCTGCGCCTGGCATACTGCAAGGCAATGCAAAAACATATATCCTTTTACTTTCCAGGGATGGCAACAGTTGGTGTTCCCAGGCTGCTAATCTCTTGTGTACCTAAGTCAAAAGGGTTATTGCATCTCCCCACTCATCCCCTTCCTAACAACTGTTGTCACTCTTCTCCCACTATAGCAAAGTTTCTCATTTTGCTCTTTGCTTCCTTATCTTTCCCTAGTAGAGAAAACTGCACTTCTGTGCTTGCCCTGAACAGCAAATATAACAAAACTCACCTCAACTTTCTCAATGTTACTGTGTTGCTGCCCCTACCTGCAGGTTTATTCCAGGCATCCAGACAGGCTGGATTTGCAAATATCGTGCTGCATTCTGTGTAGCGAAGGTGTTTCTTAACTCTGCATCTGCACCAGCAGATCCGGGCATGGCCTCCACCATCAAACACAACAGCACAATCATTGCAAAGCATCAAAAATGCACAAAAACACACCAAGACAGATGGTAGGCCCACCAGAAAGACCCTATCTTAGCTTCGACATCTTAGTCAGCTTAGAATTAAAGGTAAGTTTAAAAAGTTTGAAGTGAAAAAGAAATCAAGACTGCGAGGACTTTGGGGACTCAGTTCTTTCCCATACATTCCCATACAATTGATGCTGTGCCTAAATTTTGAGGATATAATACGCAAGGTTTTGTTTCAGACTTAGGCTGACAGGCTCTAGTCCTAATGGGACTGCTCTGCATTTATTTTTACATATGCTGAGCACATTTTCTTAAACACCAGTCCCCATCTTGTGGGATTACACGTGTTCTTGTTAAGATGGCACCCACTACTTACGTCAAAACAACAACACAAAAAAGTAAAGGGAAAAGAAAAGCAAAGAAATTAGAAGACTCTAAGAATTGCCTTTGAAATAATTTACAATTATTCCTTTCTTCTATTTTAAAAGTTAGTATGAAATAGAAGAAAATACTTTCCATGAAGACATGCATGCAGTTCGGAGGCTCAGAGTTTCAGGATTTTCCATTTTTTGACAATTTCTAATGCTACCAGTGTCTCTGTAGCAGCACAGCATGTTAGCCTGGGGATGTGATTTCCTTTCATCACAAAGAGAGGAGAAGAAGAGTTACATCGCCTTATGGCTCTTTGAGACATAGCCAAACACCCAGGCTTTCTGAGAATTCAGACTTTCAAAAGGTATGCTGATACTTGGCCTGTTTTTCAGGCTGACATGTAGCTCCCACTATTACGAATACCAATATAAGAGAAAATCTTTGTAATTCAGGAATTCAAGGACATTTGTGACCAAACTCTCCAATACAGAACTATGAAGCATCAGCATGCGACAGACTCAGAATGCTGTAATTAACTCAGTGATTCCTTCTCTCTGTTATAAAGCCAAGATTTGTCCTTATTTCTTTACAAACTCTGCTACCCACAAACAACACTCACAGAAAACAAACACACATTTCAATACCTTGAAATTTTGGTTTTCCCATTATAAGTCTTCTCTATGTACATGAAAATTTCAAATATTCCTTGTAATGGGGATTTGATTGTCATTGTAAAAGTGAGTGACACTCTCTTCTGTGTTGGGGAAAAAAAAATCAGGTCCAGTTGGATTAATTTAATTTTTTTTCATCATGCTGACAAAGATGTATATAGAGATATTTATAGTGACAGTATATCACTACCCTCTTAATGTGGCAGTGGATCCATCAAAGTTGGAATTCACATGTATTGCAACGACAGAAGGTTGTATTGTGCCTGAGCTGGTATGTCCTCATCCAGCAGCTCAACATATGGTAAACATATTTGATTTTATCGTAATGACAGGCTTCTATCCACTGTTTTGTTGTGTATTTGTAATAAAGATGTCTAGACTCATGATTTAATTTCTCTTATTTTCCTCTCCTCCAATATCCTTTGGATTTTTTGAGGCCTATAGAAATATATTTCTTTGATGCTACTTCGTAGAAACTCCTGAGTAAGAATTAGGTACCAAACTGTGCTAGAACATCCATCCTGCAGGTTGGCAGCCAGATGATCCACATACTGACAACACTAAGCAGCCTTTTGCATTTCATCCTCAGGGTACGATAAAACCTGCCAGGGGAGTGCATAGAAAAGAGGAACCTATAGAAAAGATTTTGAACTGCATAAAAACACATCATGGACTTTGCTGCATGTAGTAATGGTGTGTGAAAAGTTCAGGCTGACTGGGCAGTTATCTAGTTACTTATCTAACTAGACAGCAGTTATCTGCAGTGCTGTCTCTGCAAAACTATACCTCTGACCTCTGGAGCAAGCTCACCCATATGTGTAACCAGAGCTCCCCCTCAGGAAGACAGTCAGCCATGGAAAGTGCCTACGGACCTTACTGAGGCTTCCATTTTCCTGAGTGGTTTGTTTATGTTTAGATAAAATACCAAGTTGAACAAAACCAGATTTCATTCACTTGATGAAGTAAATTAAACAGAGGTGCAAGTAGTGTGAAGTTATTTTCAAATTGCTTGCTGATAAATAGCCAGTATTTTGCTGATAAATAGCCAGAAGAATTTTTCTTCTTCTCAAATTTTATACCTTGTCAAGTTTTACACCTATGTTCACCTATATAAAAATTTTACACCTTCTTGTCAAATTTTACACCTATATAATAATTTGAGGGAATGGATGCACTAAGTACAGCAAGTTACCACAAGCTGAGCTTTATGCACCCTGATCTAAAAGACACAGAAGAAAAGGAAGTTAACATCAAACATCTCACTGTTGACCTGGGTAAAAATAAAAGAACTATTCTGGTTACAGTATATATTTTTAACTTTATTTATAATCTGTTCTCCTAGAGATTTTGCCTCACAGTTCAGTCAGTGAGTAGAAGAGTTGGGACTTTTAAGTTCGACTACCTGCTTTTCAATTCTTACCTGTATTTCTTTGTTAAATTTAGCATACCCTTACTTACAAATAACAGGAAAACAAAATTTTTACTTTATTCCAGTTACTCTTACATGAGTTTCAGAAAATCAGAGAATAATTTAGGTGGGGAAAAAACCTCAAAGATCATTGAATACAGCTGTTAACCCAATACTGCCAGGTTTACCACTCAACAATGTTGTTAGGCATCACATTTACACACTTATTAATGCAGGAACAGTGATTCCATGACTTCTCTGGACAGCCTATGCCAATGCTTGACCACATTTTCAATGAAGAATTTTTTCCTAATATCGAATCTTATCATGAAAAAATGGTAAAAACTGTTACTAAAGCATCCTGGGCATACTTACAGGATTTAACTGTTTTGGTTATCTGATTCAGAAGGGTGTAAAAGTAGCACCTGCATCAGGCTACACATCATTGTCTGGGATCTGTGTGTATTTGAGGCCTTCCTTCTGTGACCCTTCACACCGGAATGACTGCCTGTTCAAAATGGCCATGGTTTTGTTGATAACTAGACGATGCAGGTAAAAAGGGACTGAATGTCAATGAAGCAGCCGTAGGGTTGTAAACTTTGTATTGTAAATGAAGTGCCATGTGCCCTAAATAAGTCTTTGGAAAGCTGAAGGCTGTGGTAAATTACAGGGTCTCGTGATAAATAGTAACACTGCTAGGGTTCCTAGTTTAGAGGAGCACTGCTTGGCACAGTACTGCACTTTCCCCTGAAATTCAGTAGAGACAAGCAGATCCCTTCAAATGGTGATTCATCTAAGGACTGAAAACCTATGCCCACCCACCAGCAAATTAGGCACAGGGTCTGAGCCAAAATGTGGGCCATGTAAATACTGCTGGTTTTACCTACATCAGAGAGGCAAAGTAACAACTCTGTCTTCTCCAGCAGTATATGGTATCCATGCGCAAGAAGCACTGTGACAAGGAGGAGGTGTATGTGTGACCTACCACATCCTCATTTGTGTTTTCAACTGAATAATTATTTAGGAACCAGAACTCCAGCCCACTCTGCAGACGATGGTACTGTAAAAATACTGAGAGACATTTGGAGAACTATTTGGATTTGGAAAACTATTCCTGCACGCTTCTGGTTTGGACATGACATAATGATTTGTACTGAAAAATCTTTGTCTGCTTGAGAAAGTCACATCACATCTTCCAATAGCCGCAAAGATTAACTTTTGTGACCAGCATCATTTTATTGCTGCTTTCTAGGACCAATTAGCACATGCTCTTTGCAAAATAAACCTTGCAAATGCAGAAACAGGCAATTCACCATAGAAATCCATAAACACGCTATATATTTTCTATACAAATTCAACTTTTAATTGTTTACTGTTTGCTGCAGAGATTAAATGGTTTGAATGTAGAGATGTAACGGTCAAAATACCTTCCTCAGATTTACCCATTTCTGAACTTCAAAAAAACTGCTTATTTTTATCTTGGAATGGGAATATTGCTTTTACTACCCTGCCTTTAAGCAGTCATGACTTTATTTTTAGCTGGTGTAAATTGTCATAGAAACGCATCCCATGAGATGGGGATCTCATCCCTCTTCTCTCTGTCTTGTGTCATATAAAGACAGAAGGCAGATTTTACCATGTGTCAGAATTTTATACCACCCTGTTATGCAAGCACAGGGCATCACATTCACATTAATAGTTGAAATGTAATGGATTTCCTGTAGAACCTGCAAATGCTTTTTTGACAAATGCAGCTTGTTCAGGATCTGTCCTCCTTTCTAGGAAATTGTGGACAATGCTTGCACCAGCTCTTTTGCACTGTCCAGCTATTTGGTCTGATTAATTTTTTTTCCAGGCTGGGTAAGAATATATAAAACTAGAGTAAGATATTATCACAAATCCTGAGCAAGATTTGATTTAGATCCAGATCTGAAAATTGTATAGCTCCTATAAAACCTGCTCAGGACCTGGAAAACCCCATCCAAATTGCATCCTCATTTTCCCCCAGACTATCAGCAAATAACCTAGTTGGAGTCACACTTTTCAGTGTTGATGTGCACATATCATTTGGCAGAGCCATGAAATGCATTTTTTTATTATTATCTCGAATGTTGATTGCTTTCATCCTTGGTAAAGATAGAGGAGTGTAATAGTATCTTAGTATTCCTTTCTATATATTTTGGAAATCTTCATGATTTCCTATGCAATCAGTGGCTTTCATTGAAACTATTGTAAAAATTACAAGCTTGCCTTTTATAGGTAATGCCTAAATCTTTCATGTTAGAGTCAGACGCTGCAATCCAAAACAACATTTGCTCTTGAAGGCAATAAGGAACACATTACTAAACTTGAATTGTGAATGTAAATGTGGGGATTAAAAAAAAAAAGCCTTTCTCAAAATACAAAGGGGTGGGAAAATCTTAGATGAAGTCCTGTAATTTTACCTTAATTTTGAGAAATCTGAAAGGACACTCTACAGCAATAAGCCAGTTGGCTATAACTCAGCAAGATTCAAATGGCAGAAAATTTCCTTATGTGTGTGTACAGCTCACCAGGGACATGAACAAGAACATATGATTCCTGCTATGACTAATTGGAACACATCTGAATGAACATCATCATAACAGAAGGAAAGGGAAGCTGTGGTTGATGACATCAGGCAGGCTGAGTGTGAAATGCATACCAGGGCCAGATCTGAGAGAGGGAAGAGACACAAGATCAAGTGTTTTTTGTTTTTTTTTTTTTTATTATTATTTTAAGGGATAATTATTGATCCATTCATTTAAGGACTAGCCATTCACAAGTTCAGTGAAAAAATGGTCCTGGTGCTGAGGCAGCAATAGTCAGTTCACAAAATGCAGGAGTGGGTAGGTCACCTTGTCTTATTCCACTCCTATTTGCAAACCCTCGCAGCAAATCAAGAATCTAGTCATGCACAGAGTTCAAAACTGCTGTGGGATGACTCTAAAAATATCACGGAAAATTTTTCACCCCCAAATCAATGTAAATATCTATCCCAAGGCAGAAAAACATAACCCCTGACTAAACTGACTAAACTGCAGTAGGATATACTTTCTGTTGTTCTTTTGGTCTCTTTCTAAGAGGAACATAAAAGAGATTTTGATAGCTGTCTACAGAATTTAATTCTTACTGAAAAGAAAAAAATTTGAATTTTTCCTAAATTAAACTTTTCTTAGAAATCCTAAGCACTCATCAGAATTGTTAAAAAGATGGGAGGTATTCTAAGTGTATTGTGCTTCCTGGCAAAAATAACTTTGCAATGCAAGATCAGACTCACCCAGCTTACTTCACAAGTAAGAGTACACATATAAACCTGGGCAAAATGTATCTCCCCATGCAGTGTATAAAACACCAATGATCCTTTTCAAGATATAAAAAGCAGAGATCTTTAATCTGGCTCATATGATCATCTCCTCCCTGCCTTCTTCCCTCTATTTTGTGTTTCAGCTTAGACATTATTTTACAGCTCTGTTAGAAATCCAGGATGTGTATGAAAAAAATCCAGCTTTAAAGTAACTAAATGTTTAATGGAAGAAAGAGGCTTGTTAGCTTTCCTGTGAGCACTACTCCTGCACGGAATTCTGAAATGTAAAGTCATGAAATACCTGGATTCTCTCTGTCTTAATCTGTTTTATTAATATTTCAGAATCCTTACAACCCAGCAGCCTACACAGAATGTCTTTTTACTCTGGGTATAAAAAGGTTTGCCGAGATTTTGATGGAAGTATAAATGACTTTAGGACTTAAAAGAGCGCATGTATTTTTATGACAACCACAGGAAAGACGCCTTCCCTTTACAGCCTTCCTATTTAAAGCAGAGCTAGTATGTGTCCTTCTGAAACTTGAGAGTGTGCAGGACTGAGAAACAGCCTTTGGACATCTAGTCAGACAGCTGGGACTGCAGCACTACCATAGCAAATTCTTCCAGTCAACAGGGCTTCATGATGTTCTCCTCCCTGGATCAAAGCACCTCCATGTTTTCCTTCACAGCTAGTATTGCCATATCATGAGGGAAAAAGTGACTGCAAGCTGAAATGCCTTGATGTATGTTGTCCATTTACATGGCTAAAATCAATAATACCACTAATTCATGGGTGATGGTTTTCCTCAAAGCCAGTTACAGCCAATGAAATAGGTCAAAATAGATACAGAACAAAAAACAGAACAAAAAATTAACCTGAAAAAAATTATTGCATTGATTACAGCATTTCAAAACAGGTTTCATTAATTCCTTCACTTCTCCAGAATTCTCTGTCCATTTTAGAAGAATGGATACCAAATAGCACTGTTATGATTCAGCACCTATAGTCTAAACAATGTGAATTAAAGAAATCCCTGGGTTGCAAATGTATGACTAGTTATACCTAAAGTATCTAAAGACAGTATACAGATCTAACTGGAATTCAGGCGGTAGGAGAGCAACAATATGTATCAGCATATAACTGAGGAGTCTTTGTTAGCAGAGAGTGCCCCCTTTTCTATGCGGGAACAAAGATTTTAACTTCAGGAATACAAGTTGAAACTGATGTAAAGACACATTTACACTGCAGAAGAGGAAGCACAACTGCACCAGGTGTTCTGCAAGGAGTGCAGATGAGGTGAAAAAACACAGAGAAAAAGCTTCCTATTGCTGCCCTACTAGCAGGACTCATAGTTCTGCCCACTGCACAGAAGACCAAGTAAGAAACATGGAGAACGGATGTTTCATGAAAAGGTTTATTTATCTCTGGTGTATTCCAGCTATGGATTAGAATTCATACAGTTGAGTACCTCTACAATACCGATCACCAATGTTTCTTAACCCAAAACCCTAAGTTTTTAAAAGTTCTTTAGGTTCCTGCTGTGATTTACACCTAAACAAAGCAAAAGCATTCTGCAAAACACGTACACACACACACAAAAAAACCCTCCCAAAAAGAAAAAAACCAAACCTTGGAAAGGCTGAAATATTTACATACCAAATAAGTCTTTAACGCTACCATCTGGTGGTGACAGTTGCACTGAGACTAACAATCATTTCATCTGAGAACCTCAGAGTGAAAATTTAGTCTTTACCATACTAACAAAGTAAATGCATAATATGGAAAATGCATTCTGAATCACAGCAACTGTATAGTCCTGTATTTTGTGTCCACTGGTAGCAAATGTAAAAGGCTACCTTATCAGCATACATTTGATGCTGTACATTCCTCATCCTCCCCAGCAATCACCAGTCAGAATATATCTGAGGGCAGATTCCTGCCCACTGCCCGTAGCAGCTGAGTGAAATAATCTTCAGATATAAAAGCATATCATACATATTGGTTTTAAAATTTTTTGCCAATGATAAAGTAAAAATCCAGATATGCTGTCCAAATGCTGTGCATTAGTAAAGAAATTTTTTACACACTTCTGCTAGTCTGAGTAATCTCAAATTTTCACAGAACATCTAACATGTCAGAAGCCTAAGCATGACAGAGAGAAGCTTTTTTAAGCTGGTTTTAAGATGATTATCATAATTTTACAGTTGCAATCATTATTGTTACTATTATTATTACTGTTATTGAAAATATAATATTAAGACTTACAGAACATAGGTTTTACTTTGAGAAGTAAGAATCAATTACATAGCCACTTTCAAAATAAGATTCTGATTCTTATTAAAAAAAAAAATCTTCCTTTTTTTCTACAAGCACAAGTTTTGACTATACTGAAAAAATATTTTCCCTTACTGTTTGTTCTGCTGAACACATTAATTTTTAACTGGTTCCTTGCAAGGTTCTCACAGGGATAAGAAATACTACAGCTTGGTTGTTACTGGAAGGTTTTTGTGTGTTTTGTTGTATTTTGTTTCATTTTGGTTTGGTTTTCTCCAGAAACATCCATCTGTTTACTTTTTTGTTTACTTTTTTTTTTAAAACATTTTTTTGTTATCCCCCAACTGTGCTGAGGAATCTTTTTAACAAGGGAGGACATGTGAAGAGTTTTGGGACAGGCTGTGTGAGACAGGCTGTGTGAGACCAACATAGAAATGGACAGGGAGTGCTTTGTAAAGGTATCTGTGCCCTCTGCTCTCTTGCATTCATATTTAAATTTGCACGTAGCAAGGTATGAACAGGGGTTAATACACCAGTTCTGACTAACTCCTGAGACCAGCTTCTGCAGAGAGAAGCCTTGCAGAGCCACATTATGTTTCCTGAAACTAAGCAAAGATGTGACACAAGAAGTTTACCAAGGTTCAGTATCAATTAATAAATAACGAGAAGTTTTGTTGTCCCATGTAAAGTGTCATTGCTGCCAACAGGTGAATTTTGCTTCTCCCCTCAGCCTGTTTTAAAGTCATTGGAACTGATTTGTAAACAAGAGAGCTAAAGAAGAAGACATCCACATAGCAGGATCTGCAAGGGAAGATAAAACTGAAAGCAACCATCTTACTGAGAGGATTTGAAAAAGCAGAGAAAAGCATGGAAAAGAGTTAACAGTGAAAAAATGCCAGAAACAGCACAAAGAGGTGGAAAACAAAGGTGAAAAATAGCAACAAAATCCTTCTAAATCCACAGGGAAGTAGAGAATGGGGATATTCTGTTTTGTGTCAAGTCCTTTGCTTAAAAGAGACCCCATGAGCCCACTAAGAATATAATTCAGGCATACTTGTTGAGCTGTGACCAATGAGTAATGTTCTTTCTGTGTCTTTCAGCCCTGTCCATGCTCTGGGAAGTTGCTGTGCCCGTGTTGCGTATTGCAGTCAGACTTCCCTCTTCTTGGCTGCCTACAGGACAGTCTCAGCTTCTCTGGCTCAGGGCGGTTGAGGCAGCCTGACATGAACAGTGATCAGAGTGCCTGAAGTCACTGGCATGTGCTCTGTTTGTTTTGTTCTCCTAAGCACAGAGAGATACATACGGCTGAGTTTCAGATGTGTATTGTCAAGCTTTTCTCCCAAAGCATATGGACAGCTCATTTTTGAAAAAAGAGGGAAATAAAAGCAGAGAACTGTAGTAATGGACTCTAGGAGCTGGACTTTTTAAAGATAAAAAGGGAAGGAAGCAGTCATTCCTGTTCCTTCATTCAGAGAGGAAATCAATTTAATCTATCATGATCTTGATAAATTTTTTAAATAAAATTATTTCAATATAATTTTCTTCAGTAATGGTTCAGAAAGGCTTAGCACCTAGCTTCACAGATAGCAAACATCAGGAAAACAATTTCTTAACAGTAAAGCACCTACAACACCCACAGTTTCATTTCTGGCCATAAAATTAAAGTCAAACTATGGGCAAATGCAGTTTCAAGCTTTCTTTCTGGTTTAAACAAAAATTATATCAGATAAAATTTTAATCTTCAAACTTTGGATGACTGTGTACAAATGTATACAGTTGACTTTGTTAACATTCATTTGGATGGCTCAGTAAGAAGAGGCCCAGGTTTTAATATAGCTAGTGTATCAAAATACAGCACTGAGACTTGTCCTTGACCTGCATTAACTTCGCATATAATTAAAGTTAATTGCTACTTCAAACCCCTTCAGTAAAAAGGGGGCCTCAAGACTTCTAGAATCTTACTGTCATGAAGAAACTTTCTGGAAATAGACTTTCTCTCTTTACCAGGTTGAGTCATGGGAATTTCAGCCTGGGGCACAGCAGGATTTACCTGTGCAGGAGACGAGGTGGGAGAGAGAAACTGATGAAATGTACCTGGTCATAGGCTTGTAACATGAATATCCCATACTGGAGAACTAGACATCAGTACACACCTTGGCTCATCTCTAAGGGTAAATTACTGATTCTCTTTCATAACTCCTGTCAAATCCTGAGTACTCTCTCTCCCTTGTGGTGTTTCAGTCATCATCTGAGAATGCAATTTCCTGTTCCACTTTTTTATCTCTAAAAACATCTACAAAAATAATGCTCATTATTCAAATGGTGGCTGAGCCTTTGATTCCAAAGGAGTGTGAGTGCTATTAATATTTACTTAAACTTGCTTTGTTTTCTATTTCTCGTCTATTTCCCCAGTTCCAAAGGTTTGCCAGAAGCTGTAGTACTTGTGTTGCAGGATGCCTTTGAATATATAATGCCTTGTACCTAAATTAAAGATGACCACTTCCCATTTTGCTGCCTCCACAGTTTAGGCCAGTCCTGTGCCACATCTTGCTATTCCTCACAGCTCAAACCCAGGTGACACTCACACACCCCACAGCCAATTGGCAACTGGTTTTTAAAATAAAATGCTACTTTTGCATGCAAATGTAGTATCTGCATTTTAAAGAATCCTTTTTTTCAAAGCCATGATAACTCTTTAATTTGATTTCCAAAAAATGTACAGTTTTGAGGGAATAAACCAACCATAACCCTGAGGTATGGTAGCTCCTGCTGTAATGCGATTTACAGCTGAGATATAAGTCCTTTTCACAGACAACTTAATTGGGGAGCTTATATCAGCTGAAAGAACTGCGGCTCCTGATGCTGAATCTCTCTTTCTTTGTACCTTCTCACTTCTTTGCAGCATCTGCCAAATTTAGGTTCGTCCCTCTCCCTCTTTTTATTAATAGTGCACCTGAGGAAAAAATACATTGGACTCTGCCTGGACTACATCTGACAGTTGATGTTCCCACCAACGGCAAATAATTATACTTACTGTTTTCTGCTATTCCAATACCCTTTCTGTTCTCTATGTCCTTCTTATATAATTTCCTAAATTTACTTATTTTTTCTCTCGGTTATTATTGGGTTACAAAGAAAATTTAAAAAGGAGGAATAAAATCACCTTTCAAGGTTTAAGGCAAAGTAAGTCTGAGTAGTTCTTTCTCAAAAGCATCTGTGATTCATAAAAACACCACATCAAGAGAAGTGATGATGATCTAATTTGCAGCAGTTGAGTTTTTTCCAGATCCAGACCGCAAGAGATAGCAAAGCCAAGTCTGAAGGTAGGGTGCAGAAAACACTTCAGCTCTTTCCCTACCATGCAGCTTAGATTACACCACTTGGCGTGAGCCTGAGACCTCCAAAAATGGATATGGAGTGAACTTCAGAGCGGGCAGAAAATACACTCAAACCATCCTCAAATGACATTACAAAAAACTGAAAGAACCAGACAAATATATATATTATGAGATATCCTCTTTACTCTGAAATACTCCTGATCCTCAAATATGCAGTGCTAGTGGGCTTGAAAGGATAAAAGTGACCAACATTAAAAAAAAAAATCTAGAAAGCAGAGAGTCAAAGCACATATTGCCCTATGTAGAAGTTGCTGCAATAATTAGTCATGCCCTTTAATTTCACCTATTCCACCTTGGGATAGAAAAGGATCACTAACCTGAACACTGCAGTGACCTGCCCTGGGCAAGTGGTATGCTTTGGAAGAACCTGATTTTAGAAGGTGATAAAATTTGCTTGATTATGTTAATGATGATGTCCAAATGCTTATTTTCAGCTCAAAAATGCATGGAAATGGATTTCCATTTTGGTAGGAAATTAGATAGAGCAAAATTTTTTTCTTCAGAAACTCAGAAAGCCAAGCTTCTTAAGCAACTAATAGCATAAAACATTTATTTGCTTCAGTCCAAATGCCTTTCTGGGCAAAGCATGGTCTCTGGTGTCCACCAGAGATACTGTTTTCTAGAAACTACACTGTTAAGTTGCAGTACCTGCTTATCTTGAAAAACACATCAACCACAATTAAGCTAAGTCAGGTCACATCAAGTACCCTTTGGATGCAAAAAGTGTAAGGTCAAATAGGAGTAAGTCTGCTCCTTGATGAGGAGTAAGACCATGATGGTAATACATCCACACCTAAAGATCTGCCCTCACATCTTCTGCTGAATTTATTAAAGAATATTAGGCATATCATCCTGGGGAGAAAATAAATGATGAAGTAACAGAAGGAGAAAATAAAATAATTAGGTCTGGGCTCTAAACCATGAAACTACAAATAAAGGACAACCTGAATGTGTTCTGATTGGAAACTCCACAGGGTAGCTGTAAATCCAAGTCTAATCAGAGGGTATATTGTTCTCTTCTCTGAGATGCTGTATTCTTTTTGGCCTTTTTATCAGTCTAACTTATTAGCACACAGATTTAGGATTTTTTTCCAAGGGAGTTGCAATCTTCCCATAATAGTCTCTTCCACCTTTAAATGAGGCAGCTATACTAGCAATGATAAATTGAGCTTAATGAGATTTTTAATGCCTGAAAATTAAATTCCATTTTCTTTAGACTCAACAAATACTACAGTGCTATTTCATTTGAAGATGCTAGGCAATCAGCAGTCTAAAAATTCAGGGTTTTTTTCATTTATCTTTGCTTAAATGAAAAATACTTCCACTTGGTTTAATATTACTCCCAGCTCCACTTTTTAAACTGGCTCTTATGATAACCTAAAATAACTATCAATGAGAAACGTATACTGGAAAGATTTATTTTTTAGCTTAATGCAGTTGGAAGAACTGTGACGAAAGCTACAGCCTTACTATTTGGAAGCTACACAGGGAAAGCTGATCTGCAGTTCCTAAGGGGACTGTATAAGCTGATTCTTTTTGGGAAAATAGGTATGAAATTCTGCATGTGTCCAAATAGTTTATCACTATCTTTCCAAGGAAGAAAAGAAGTTCACTGCTGAACATTCAAGAAAGAGCTAATAATAATAATGTTCATAAATTATATCTATTGTTGTGTTTGATCAAAAAAAAAAATTGAGATGAACACAAAAGTCAGTGTCAGTTACTGTAGCAGTAAGTAAAAGGCAGCCTAGCTGCCATGGGATTTTCAAATCTTTAGAGATAAAGGAGGTTAGCCTTCCTTGGAAGCTTATGATAATCCATGAATTAAAGGGATTTAAAATTGCTGAAGGAGAACAGATGAGTGTGGATACCATTTCTATAGTAACACATGTTGAGAGCTAAAGATAGCCATACAGAAAGGGTGTGTTTTGATTTTGATGAGTCAAGTCAGTCATGCGGATGAGTATGTACTTCAGCTTTCATGTATTGTCAAAATGACAAATACATTTCTTCTTAATTATTACCCTAATTCAAGAGTGTTTTTGTAAAGATCCTCTAGCAATTAACAACAACAACAGCAATAAAGATGTATCTTTCAGAGTCCTATTAATGGAGGAAAAAAGCTAGCATTATAAACTTGAACTTGTTGTGGAAAGCAAAGCACTAACTCAGTGTTCCTCAAATTAAGAAAATTAATTCCTGAGGAAAAAATCAGAGTTACATAAGAACCAGAAAACATGCAGGAAACAGAGTGTAACTTAGGGCTAAATGAATAAAACACAGAATTGATTCTGAATTGATTTCTTATTCCCTCCCCTCCTAGTCCTATGACTTCCCTATTCCATCAGTATAGAAGTTTCCTTTAGAAAAAGTTCATTATTATACACTAGAGTGGACAGCATAGATTTACTTTCTAGTTACCCTCCTAGGACTTGCAAAGTAATTCAGATGATTCTAACTCTTGATGAAGAGAAGTCTATTGAAAGACACCAAAGTCTCTGAAGGAATAGTGGCGATTTCTAAGAATCAGATTCTAAAGGTTTTGTTTGCCAAAGTAGAAATATTTCGGAGACTCATAGAAAATAGCTTGCAAAACTTTAGCATTCGGTTCTGATATATTTATCACCTTAATTTTGGAAAGTTTTGAAAAATGGGATGGATGCTAGTGTCTCAGGAGGGTTCTGTGAAGGCAGGAATCATCTCCAAAGCCTACCATCATATCTGAACGACAAGGTAGTTTGGTGTCAAAATGACAGCTGTACACCAACCAGCCTTGAGAGTCTCAGCTTTCAAACTCCATTTAAGTAAGTGAAACAGAAGTAGGATGCTCTGGTATGGCACCAGAGCTTCTTTGAACACAGATGTATGAGGCAAGAAATTTAGCTGATTTCTGGATAGCCTAAGAGCATAACAACAGAAAAAAGGCTATTTGAGAAGACCTTCTAATAATGTCTTTATTTTTGAAGTGAAAAAACTAAAGCACAGACAGGTCCTTCTGAAAATCATACCCAAGGAGTCAATTAAAATGCTATGCAGCTGTTTGCAATAAAGACTGATCAATAAAATATGCTTTCATTAAAAATGGTGCTCAAACATCTCTTCACAAATCAACAATTTATTTACTGCAGGTTTCTTTCTACCTATTATTTCAACCCATTATGTTTATTTTATAAATAAACCAGTAAGTTGAAAGAGGACCCAAATGTTTCATGCTACAAACACACTGCTAGGCACCTGCAATATCCATTAGTTTTCCATAGACTTATAACCTCTGTAAGTCCCTGAAGTTCTCAGAACAACCAGTTCACCCTCTCTAAGAATGCTGTATTTCACAGAATCACTGACTCGCAGAATGGGTCAGGTTATCTTAGAGCCTATTTCACAGGATTGTGTCTAGAAGATTCTTGAATACCTCCAGTAAGGGAGACTCCCCAGCCTCTCTGGACAATCTGTTCCAGTGCTTGCTAACCCACACAGTGAAGTTCTTCCTCGTGGTCTTCTGGCACATAAGTTTCTGCCCATTGTCCTGTTGCTTGGCACCACGAAGAAGAGCCTGGATCCATCCTCTTGATACTCTCCCTAGACATTGGTGAGGTCCCTCCTCAGTCATCTCTTCTGTGACAAAGCTCAGCTCCCTCAGCCTTTCCTCATAGAAGAAATGCTCCAACTTAATTTATGTTTTATTTTATTTTACTTTTTAAAATATTGGGCCATTTTATTAAGTGATGATATCACTTTGCATATGCCAGTCCTTTACTACTTCTTCTTCTTCTTCTTCTTCTTCTTCTTCTTCTTATTATTATTATTATTATTATTATTATTATTATTATTATTATTACACATGCAGAAAACAAAATTCTTTGGCATTTTAGGAAAATTATGACTGAAATATTTAATGGTACTAGGGAAATTTAAGTTTTAAACTTGGATGTACTTTTTCCCATGACCTCTCATAAGAAGATTTAGAGTAATGTTTCCTTTTTGCTAGTGGGAGCATTTTGGTTGGTTGGTTGGTATTGGTGCTTTTGTTGCTGTTGCCATTGTTCTTTTCTGTCTTCTGAGGGAGAGATTTTGGTTTGGGTTTTTGTGGTTTTTTAGCTCAAGCTTTCACCGGGTTTGTCAAGAAGTCCTACAGAGAAGATCCTTTCAAATTATTTTTTGCTGTCCATTAGGCTAGCTCATAGGTTACACATTCCTATACCCCCAAAGAGAGTCAGTTAGTAATATTACTGTCAGGCACTCTCATGAGAGGGAAATGGTATTGCTTTCAGCATGAAGGGAAAGGGAAGAAGAATCTGGAGGAATGTATGGGATAACAGTGAGTAAGAGGAAGTGACTGCTACAACCCAGAAAGTCCTCCCAGCATGCAAACATGCAGCTCACCACATTGTTGCTCCATGGTAGGAAATAGGGGGAAAACCAGTGTAAAGGATGATGTAGGAAAGGGGAAAGTGCCAAGAAAAATGCCAGTGGCATGCTTCTGAAAATCTCAGTACTTTGAATTGAATTCAGAGATATTAGAAGAAAGATTTCCATGTCTTTTCACTGACTCAATTTGAAGTGTAGCATTTGACACTAAAGATTCTTTCAATTAGACTTTCCTTTTTCATTTATGCATCTACCAAAACCAGAAGTATGACTTTGTCATGTATTAAAGACATACTGAACGCTTAAGTCCCTGTTTTCCTGTTGTCATTTTGACTTAGGAAAAAACATTTAGTCAGTTACACAGCACGTGACCCTAAATTGTGTTTCTGGATGAGAAAGGAAAGAGGTAAGAGATATGATATCTTAGTAAATGCAATATGAAACAGAAAACCTCCACATCAATTTCTTCTGTTTAAAGAGAACTTCAAGGTTTTCCTATAAGATAAGTGACAACTATAAAAAAGAAATAAAACTGGCTGTTTTACATGATGTTCTTGCTCTGAGCTCATCTGATGCTCACTTGCCACCACATAACTGACTCATTCGCAGAAAACTTCAAGATGCAGTGGTGAATAAACTACGGCAAAAACAGAACATGTTAATCTAATGCCATGCAAAGGTCTGCTAGGACTAGTTCAACACAAAAATAGCCAATTACTAACCTCTGTAAAGATTTTACATTAGAAAAGCTTAAATGCAATTTTTTCGCCATTATATCAATCTCTGCTTGTGGGCCATCTCTGGCCTTCAGAGTGCTTTATGACTCCATTTTCTGGAGAACTAAAGCTTGGGAAACACACTCAAGCAATTTGTTGACATTTCAGCCAAACTACTCTCAACCAAATGCTGAAGATTAAAAGTTTAACCTTTAAGTACTTGTACTGTAATAAATCATTTAAAGTAGCTGCCTTTTGTGAAGTATTAAAAAAGATGTGATGCAGCACAAAGCATGTGTCTGAAATGGAGGGGTAGGAAGACAGGAATGTACAAGAAAACTGATAACCAACCTATTCATGATCCCCCAACTTATTCATTATTCTGAGGGAAGCATGGCCATGTCCCTTAAATTCCCCTTGACAACAGGTCTGAAATGGACTCTGAACAGAGTATATAGGAGAGGGAAGAAGACTTTGAAGTAGGCTGTCCTCAGAAGAATTCTAGGCTTGCTCTGAAATGCGTTTCTCCTGACTTTATTCATTTTTATGACAAAAAACAGTACAGGGTGCTGCTGAAAGCTGTAATACTCCAGCTCCAGCTGAAGTGTTCAACTCCAACTATCACTGCTTTGTGATGGTTAATAGAAGGGATACATTTCCTTGAATCCATGGTGGCACAAAGTGATGATGCCCTGCTGCAGATGGAAAAATAGCGTCTCTTGCATGAGAACTGTTTATAGGAGGTTTTTGGTTTTGGTTTTGGTTGGTATTTTTGTTGGTGGCTTTTCCCACAAAAATTTATAATCATCTATTTCACACTGATATTTGGCACTGGGGTTTTAAGTACCATTTTCTTAAAAACACTTGAGTCACTCCTCTTGAGTACCTTTATTTTCTTTCTTTTTTTTTCTTCCAGAGGGTGGGAGTGCTTGTTTTTTATTTTTTGCTCTAAAATTCAAAGCATTAAGCTTCTGAATCTTTTGGAAATGTTTTTATTTGCTTGTTTGCTTGCTTTTTTTTCTCTTTTTCTCCTGGTTTTTCCTTTGGGGGTGGGGGAGAGTAGAGGGAAGGTGGGTGTCATGGTGTGGTTGGTTGCTCTAGAGTCCAAAGCATTAAGTAATACTTCTTAAAATTTAGTTATCTTCAGAGTTATCCCATGAAAAGGAAAAATGAATAATCCAGGGATTACTGAACCTGGCAGAGCATGAAAGGAAGATTTGTGCCCTCAGGTCCTTCATTCTGCCATGACCTAAGCTATGTGCAGCAATTTTGATCCTCTAGCATAACTAAATAAAGCACATTTACTTTCTCAGGTGCTAGTCCAGCCTGCTGTTATCAAAGAACAGGCCTTGAACAGAAGCAAGCATTGAGGCACTATAACGCCATGATTACTCTGCGGGAATAGACAGTTCTGAAAATACTCCATTTAACATTCTTCACAAATAAATCCCAAAACTTTTTTTACCTGAATTATTAAATATTGAACAGACTGATTCAGCTTTGGCTGGGCTATGAGAGTAAAAAGGCAAAAAACCTCCTATACTGGTAGCCCCAGTTCTATGCTAAAAGCTAGTCTTCCTCTGAAAACAGCAGTTACATGCTTTTTTAAAACAGACAAGAAGACTAGGCACTTATAGCATTTCACTGAGGTCCGGAAGCCAATACTGTATATAAAGCAGATGCTTTAACCTTGGGGAGTTCATAATTCTGATAAAATATATAAGCATAATTAATAAATAAATGGATTAGATTGGGCTAATAGTTCTGGGGATACCCTATCCTTCACAGTTCTGATCCTATGAAGTTTCCAATTAATTTTTTAAGGCAAAAGAGACAAACAGAGACAAACAGGAAAAAAAGGCATGTGAGCTATATGTTACAGGTTTTTTTACAAAGGCAAGCATCTTGTTCTGCAAAGTTTCCAGAGTTAAGTATTGCACAAATTTTTGCAAGCAGACTGGAGTAAAGCAGACCTCATAATGGGTTATAGCTGCTTTTGGGATAAACTTCAAAACTTCTGGCAATTTGAACACCAGCTGAGTAGGGATCAACAAAGGAAAGAACTCCATTGTCAAACAGTAGGAATCATAAAGAGTTTTAATTAAAGCAGTCATTGCTAAGAAACAAGGAAGAGGCAGAAGTGTTTGCATTTGGACAGGGTTGGGCTATTTGTATTACATGAGTTAATCCCATTAAATCACTACAATGTGCTCAAGGAGGAGGAATATTTTCTCAGTTCCCCTTATCATTTTATCCACTAGTGAAAAATTCTCACATGCCAAGCTGAAATTTATAAGACCTATAACAAATTACCCCCCAAGAAATAAAAGCCAAGCCTGTAATTGTCCTTTTCGATTTGCAAATTGTCCCAGCAGAACATTCTTAAATATGCATTAAGAATTATCAGGTTGAAGCCAAACTACACAAGAAGAAATGGAAGAGGAATACACTATATTTGATAGACTTCCACAGCACACACATTCCATACTAAGAATGGCACGTTGATGAAAAATATTTACTTATTTTTACTGATTTCTTCTTTTATGCCATTTTCTTCTTAATTTCACATGCTTTCATAAGCCGTTAATTATAGCCCTTTTAATAGTTAATAGTTATAGCCCTTTGTAGCCCTTTTAATCCTTGACATTTTCTGGAACAGATCTCCAGGAGGGGTGACCTATGTTGGAAGTCAATGAATGTACACTCACTTTTGTTCTGCTGAGAGATCCATCCATCCATCCATCCATCCATCCATCCATTCTGAAGCCTACATAGCTGAAAGAAACTGATAATCTGGGTAAAGATAGGTCAGTTCACTTTCTCAGCCATTTGCAGGATGGAGTATATTCTGTTTTGGCAAATACAGTAAGGTTTTCCTTCACCCTGACATCTCAACAGCAGAAAAATCCTTTCCAACTTAGTACCTTCACCTGTATTTCTGAACTCAGACCTCTGAGGTATAAAATCATAGAATATCCTGAGTTAGAAGGAACTGATCAAGATCATCATATCCAAGTGCTGGCCCTGAACAGGACATCCCAAGAATCACACAATGCACCTGAAAGTGTTTTCCAAATGCCTCTGTCAGGCTTGGTGCTGTGACCACTTTAGCAGGAAATGTGTTCCAGTGCCCAAACACCTCCTGGATGAAAAACCTTTTCCTAATATCCAACCCAAATCTCCCCTGATTCAGCATCATGCCATTTCCTTGAGTCCTGTCACTGGTCACAAGAGTGAAGGGATTGGTACCTGTTGCTCTGTTTCGCCCTGTTGGATGTTGAAGACCTCAGTGAGGTCTCCCCTCAGTCTCCTCCAGGCTGAACAGACCAAAGGACCCCAGCCAGTCCTCACACCGCTTCCCCTCCAGACCCTTCACCATCCTTGTGGCCCTGCTTTGGACAGTCTCTAACAGCTTCATGTTTTCTAATATTGTGGCACCCAAAACTGCCCCCAGCACTCGAGGTGAGGTGGCCCCAGTGCAGAGCAGAGCAGCACAATGCCCTCCCTTGCCCGCCTGTGATGCTGAGCCTGATGCCCCATGGACACAGCTGGCCCTCCTGGCTGCCAGGGCACTGCTGACTTGTGTTCAACTTGCCATCAACTGGGACCCCAACGTCTGCTTCCACAAGGCTGCTCTCCTGCCTCTTGTTGCCCAGTCCATACACACATCCAGAGTTGCCCCATCCCACGCCAGAATCCTTGTTAAACTTCAGGTTTGGTCATTTCCTGTACGGTTGGTGATTTCCTGTAATTTGTCAAGGTGTCTCTGGAGGCCCTCCCTGAGTTCAAGGGAATCAACAGCTCCTCTCAGTTTAGTGTCATCAGCAAAGTAGCTTACTATTCCTTCCAGTCCTGCATCCAGGTCATTTATGAAGGTGTTCAAGAGAAGTGGGCCAAGGATGGAGCCCTGTGGAACCCCACCAGTGACAGGTCACACCAGTCTGATGTCACCCCATTCACTGCCCCCCTTTGTGCCTGACCCCTGAGCCAGCTGCTCACCCACCACATGATGTGTTTATCATGAGGTGTGGGGTGGAGATTTTCTGCAGGAGGGTCCTGAGAGAGACATTATTGAAAGCTTTATAAAATAAACAAAAAAACACATCAACTGGCTTCCCTTGATCAATTAAACGGGTTACCTAGTCATAACAGGAAATCAGGTTGGAAAGCTGGACTTTCCTGTCATGAGGATGAAGTACTTGTGACAATGGCTATGGTGTTGTCCAGGTAATTTTCAATACTTCCCAGAATAATCTTCTCCATAACTTTATCAGGCACTGAAGGCACTGATAGGCATGTAGCTTCTGATGTCATCCTTCTTGTCCTTCTTGAAAGTTGGAGAAACATTAGACAGCTTTTAGTAAGCTGGGACCTCTCCAGATTCCCAAGACCAGTCAAGTATCGTCAAGAGAGGCTTTGCAATGGTATCAGCCAGCTCTTTGAGGATTCTTGGATGAATCTCGTCAAGCCCTATAGATTTGTAGGGATCCAGTTGACGCAGCAGATCCTGTACAATCTCAAGGTTAATTGGGAGCTGATCATTCTCAGAGCCTTGGTTCACCAGTTCAGGGCACTAATCCATGTTGAAGACAGAAGCAATGAATGCATTAAACACCTCTGCCTTGTCCATGTCCCTGTTTGTGACATGACCATCCTCACCCTGTAAGAGGCTGATGTTATTTTTACACTGCCTTTTGCCATTAATATATTTGAGAAACCTCTTCTTATTGTCTCCCACAATTCTGGCCAGCTTTAATTCCAGCTGAGCTTTGGCTGCACATTTTTTCCCTAGAGTGGTGAGCAGCATCACCTACTTCTTCCGATGGCATCTGACCTTGCTTACACTGGGCATCTTGTTCACCTTACTTCCAACAGAAGATTTCCATTCAAACAAGCTGGCCTTCTCCCTCGCCTACATTTCTTTCAGCATTTAAGAGTTGCCTGCTCCTGTACCAAACAAACTGTAAAAACTGTCTATTATTTTATTGGAAGCCTTTTATGTCTGGCAACAATACTACTCTGCAAGACCATTCCTATGCCTGGGCTCTGCCATTCTCAGCAATGTCTGAGGAGCAAAGTCAGTGGGAGATAAACATGTATGCAGGCAGTTTCCTGCCCTGAAGATGAGCACCCAGCATAAGAGTGACATGGACCTGTTGAAGGGAGTAGAGAACAGTGTCACAAAGGTGATAGGAGGGCTCCAGCTCCTGTCCTATGAAGACAGAATGAAGTTATTAAAAAGAAGGCTTAGGGAAGACCTAAGTACTAGCCTGCTAGTACTCACAGGGGCTACAAGAGAGCTGGGGAAGGACTTCTCATAAGGACAAGATAGTGGCTTAAAACTGACATTGGACAGATTTACACTAGATATTAGGAAGAAATTCTTTACTGTGAGGGTGGCAAGGCAGGGGCATGGGTTGGCCCGTGAAGTTGTTGATGACTATCCCTGGATTTTTTCAAGGCCAGGTCTTCTGGGGCTCTGAGCAACCTGCTCTAGAGGAAAGTGTCCTGGACTGTGGCAGGGCAGCTGGAACTAGGTCACATTTAAGGTCGCTTCCAACCCCAACCATTCTATGGTTCTATGATTCTGTGATATGACCCCGCACTATCTCTGTTCTTACAGGCCAGCTTGATTTCCCCCCTCCTATTTATTATTTCTCTGGGCCTGTGCCCCTGAGAATGGTGCCACTTCATGTTTCAAGCCTTCTGAGGGATGAAGAACTTTTATGAACTATCAGATAATTTTCTAGAAGCTGAGGTGCATTTTGGAAACTTTTCCCTTTCCTGGCCAGCTATCTAACACCTCAGTTGGGTTTTTTTTGAGTCAATGTTAAAAGTTTGGCTGTGTTTCCTTGAACTTCAACCTCTTTGACTGTCCTTCCTCACCTGTAGCATAACAATAAAAAGTACACTTGCTAATTGTCCTGGGTTGACTATATGCTGCTTTTATCCCTTTTATCAAAACTCTTTACATAATGCCTGGTGTCACAAGCCTGTGACAAAAAAAAATTGCTTTCTTGTGGCAATACCTGGACTGAATGGATTTTGTTATAGCCTGTGGTTTCATTAAAACCTTGCATTCCATACAGGTCTACATTCCCTCAGTAAATTATTACTCCCTCCAGTCATGTTCACATTTTTCCTTGTTTAACAGGCGCCATAGGATTAGGTCTTTTAGGTCTATCAGGTCTTTTTATTTTTGTTCTATAAATTAGCTGTGAAGTTAAATGAAATATATCCAAGCACAAATGAAAAAATATATTCACTTTCTCTGGTCTTGCTAGACATAATGTCCGGTTCTGCTCTGAAATTCCTAGTCCTTCCCACATCACAACTCCAGAAGTTGCTTTTGCTTTGCAAATTTTATATAGGAGAGCTGTTATACATGAGTTGTGCAGTATTCACTCATAGTAGAACTGGGCTGAGCTATTTTGCTTTGCATCAAGTTGCAATCTCTCCCAAAATCATTGCAGAGAGGTAAAATAGCTGCCATTTCTTTACACTACCTTTATGCTTTGCACATTACTTGCCTTCTTAGAAGCAAATTGCTTGGATGCAACTATTTTAATAGAAAAGTATCACATTAATCTGTCAAATTAAGAGGTGTCCTCATTAGTTAGTGCATTATTCACTATATTACTCTTCCTATTGAAGTACCAAAAATAAATCATTTCAAAATGCTGCCATTTGTGGAATGAAGAAGGAACAATCACAGCTAGTGGAAGCTACAATCAAACACAACTATGAGGATACTCAGTGGACACAAACAGGTTGAGGTGGTGAGAAAACACACTCGAAAAGGAGTGTCAGTTGCCTCTTGTGCCAAAAAACCCTAGTTTACTTATAAGGTTCTGTATGATTTTGCATAATACTTACAAGTCTTCTCTGTGCACATGGAGGAGCAGATGGCCCTGGACTGCCCACAAATGAATCAAGGATAAGGAATTAATAGACAATGGACTGCTCCTATAACCAAAAGAATTTGAGAATCTTCTAGGTTATAGGCTCCAGGTAAGTCACTCAGGAAAAGCAAATCAGGCCTATCTCCTGATAAACTGGCAGGGGGACTGCAAGGCCAGCTGACATGTAAAAACATTCTGCTGTTTCACTAGGCAGTCTCTAAGGGAATTGCCATTGCTGCTTAAAAGGTCATTACCTTTCAGTCAGCTGAAGTTTGACAACCAGAGACATCCCAGATTCCCTTTCTTGTAAATGGATTGTGTTCTAACATCCCACCAACATTTCTTTTAACCTTTCGAAAAAGTTTTGTAAATATAAATAAGCATTTCTAAAATAAGAGACTAGCACACTGCCGGAATATCATTCTCTGTTGCAAGGACACATTAACAGTTGCATACCTAACCAGACTTGCATGGTTCCCTGGTCCCCCAAGCCTGGATGCCATGCTCATGGAAAGCATCTCCAGGCAACAGGAAAATAAATTGTGGTGGATTTTTTTGGGTTTTGGGATTTTTTTGAGATGGTTAGAAAACTTTTATGCCACTAGACTGGTTTAAACAACCTATTTCAAAAATTGAAGTACATCACTTCTCAAGGTCATCACCTTTATGTGCAGAAATTATATTTAAGCTTTAATCGCATTAATCAGTAAAGGCAATACAATTTTTTTGTCCTTTGGCAAAAAACCTCAAAATATTTTTTCTGAAACTTCCTGTTTAATAAGAGAAAAAAACCCATAAATTCTTTAATAGAGGTAAAAGCCAACCCCCTATTCTGAGACTGAGTTCTAGATAGTACTAACAAAAAATATATTTATTAAACAAAACGGGTTTTTTATTCACCTAATCTGAAGAGTCACCAAAATAAGAACACTGTACATCTGCAGTATTAATTCATTTTAGAAGCTCTAAGCAGAAGGTTGTTTTGCATACAAAACAAAAAAATGTTCCCTCTATATTGTTACAGAATGAATTTCTGATGATTGCTGTGGAAAAACAATTGGATTACACAATGCTTTAGAGGACAAATTAAAAAGAATAGAATCACAGTTTTCTTGCGGGGTTCTTTTCTGTGCAGTTTATTTATCAAGAGAAAAATAATATATCCTAATTTTTCTTCTGTCTTCTTTCACTTTCCCAAGAACCTTATGTCAGAGATATGCTGGGATACATGAAAAATAACCCAAAAAACCCATTTAATCAGATAAAGATAGCTAAAATTCTAGCTATGACAAGTCTCATAGTTCCTCAACTTCCAAAACAAAGCAAAAAGATAAATTAGATAGAAAAAAGAGCACTATAATCCTACTCCTGATATATGTTATTCTGGAAGTCACACACCAATCACTAGCTTTTTTCAACATCTGAGGCATTAAAAAGTATTGCTTTTGATTTTTGAACTTCTAGATCTCTGCCAGCTTATAATATCAGGCAATCGGCAGAAATGTAATTGATTAAAATTGAGTAATTTTGATAACTCTACTTTAGTTTTAAAGGGATAAGGTCATGCCAGGAGCTGAACAAAGTTCTATTTTTTTACACTAGTGCTCCAAATGATACAGCCAAAATAATCTATCATTAAGATGAAAGCTTCTTCTTCACATATAGAAGAGGTAAATTCAAGAGACAATATTGTGATCTATGGCACAGAAATGCAAAGAAGCCCATGTCTTTGGTAGAATCACCCTTATCTTTTCAAGGGTAAGCAAGAGCAGAGTTATCTTCTAACTGTTTTATAAAAGACAGCCAATTGGAATATCCAAAATTAAAATGAGTATCCAAAATTAAAAAGCTTTCTGCCACAGGTAAACAAGCCAATTATTTTGCCTATTATCTTTATGTGTAATAGAATAATTGTCAAGCACTGTATTGAATTACAATTCACAATTTAACTTTCTGAAATTACAGTTTGCAATAACCAGTGTTAGAGGTATGATTATTGGATTGTAAATTATTTCAGTATGCCAATAATGTATTTAACATCACAGCAATGTTTCTTTATAACCCAATTTCATATTATTGATTCCAGGTATTACAATTATGATGCAAGAATTTTTGTGATAATAAAAACCCAGTGACTCAAGACAGCAAGCTATTTAGCACCTGTCAGAGAATATTTCTCCCTTCTGTTTTATTTTCCTCTTAAACTACAAATGTATTTAGCATAGTTTATTAATTATTGCAGCATGAAGTTTTTGTTGTTTGGTCCAGGCCACTGCAGCATGACTTGGGTACCTCCTGGGAGTTTACCCTCACTGTTTCCCATGAGACAGTGAACTGAACAACTGAGAACCTTTATCTTTCAGGGCAGTACTCAGCAATCCTATGACATCTGAGCTCTAAAACCTGACAAGCAATTCAGACAGCTTGCTAAAGCTTTTAAACTTCTAGTGGGTTTGTTTAGCCAAGTGTTTGAGGTGGCTTGAGTGGTTTTCACCTGATGACTGCTGGTGGTGTGTTCACTGCTTTGCAAACCAGCCTCAGAGGTATTGAAGTCGAGGTTCCCCTCTGTCTCATGGCACAGCCACATGCTGCTGCTTAATGGTCTGGCTTAGAAATTCCTTTGTGCCTGTGGACTGGTGCTGTACATGATGATTCAGTCACATCAAGCAAATATCCACCAGCTGTCAACGCAAAGGAAATGCCAGAGCTCTATTTGTAGGTACATCACCCAGCTCTTGGGGCCTCTTCCCTCCTACCAACAGCTCTGAAGAGTTGCAGCACCAGGGACTTCACACTCCTAGGAGGTCAAGGGGAAGACACAGCATGGGAAGGAGATGATGCTGGTATGACTGCAAAGATTGCAAGATTGCCTGCTTGCCGTGAAGATCCATGGCAAAGCAGAGCTGAGAGGCTGCTGTTAGTTGTGCTGGAGGAGGCCCAGGCTCTGTGGAAGCAGCCCTTGGTAGTCTGTGTCTGTCCATGGCCACTCTGTCCATGGGTGAAATTGTGCAGGGCAGTACTGCTCATGTCTGACAGGCCTGGGGACCAAGCTGGGCCTGAAAGGGAAAGAGCGAGAGCCTTTACAAGTACCAGGTCAGGGAAACACCAACAGAACCTTGATCTGCTATGCAACCTGAACAAGGATCCCAAAGCTGCACAGGGCCACATAAAGTTTCATCAGACAGAGAGCATGCTTTTTCAGAGGGAGGAAAGAAGGATGATTTATCATCCTTTCCTTCTTTATCATCATTTATGATTTCTGAACACAAAGCTGAGAAATAAGTGCCAACTTCTGTGAAGAAGAAACCCTGTGCTACAACAAAGGACTTATGTTTTCATCAGGTGAAGGACTTAATGAGGTCCAGAGGCTGTGAACTTGAACAGTTGCACAAACTGGTGCTCAAACCAGGACTCACAGAAGACAGAAAAATGTGGAAAATAATTAACTGCTGGAAAAGTACAACAGGAGAAGCAGACTATTCTCTATGTTCTCTATTTTATTCTATGGCCATCAATTAAGTGGAGAAGGAACAGATGTCTCTGAAAAAGAACTGCTGCAGTTTGGGAGCCTTTATAGGAAACTGCAGCAATCTCAGGTGACATGACCAGGCAGTGGTGTTCAGGAGGTCAACTAAATCTTCATCATTTTGCCCTTCATTCTTAAAGAGCAATGTGACCACACCTAGTGCCTGCTTGTGCCAGATGAATTAAAACAGTTTTTGCTGCTGTTCAGCAGTTATTCCAAACTCTGCAGGCAAAGACCCCTCAGAAAACTAAGGCTCCCACAGTGGAACACTGCTCACCATCCAGACCTTTATGTCTGTGTTACACAGACTTATATAATTTATTGGTCATTGCAGATATGGGCAGCCCTAGACTACCCATCTCACAATCACCACAGTATTACCCAGGTATCCTGCTCCCATTTGCTTCATTGTTTTTGCTCTCAAGTTGCTCAGTTGCACAGCATTGGTAAAAATATGGCCGAGGAGGATCAGAAGCTACTTCTATTCTGTTATTAAATGTTACATTTATCCAATACAGTGTCTTCTGCTGCACAGTCCTCTGGCCGCTCTGTGCTAGGATCTGGCACTCTCAGAGATCTTTCTACAGAAACCAGCAATGGCAGTTCTACATAAATATCTATTTCCTTCTTCTTTTTTTTTTTTTGGGGGGGTGGGGGGGTTTGTTTGTTGGTTTTTGGGTTTGGGTTTTTTGTTGCTGTTGGTGGTGGTGGTGATGGTGGTGGGTTTTTGCTTACTTGTTTGGTTTGGTTTCTTGGGGTTTTTTAGGGAGGCGTTGTTTTTTATTTGGTTGGGGGGGTTTTGTGTTTTGTTTTGGAATTTTTTTGTTTCTCCTATACAAGGAGCATTCCTCTAGGCCCTGCAGAAACTCTCTTCTCTCCCCTGAGGATCACCTTTTTCTCATTCCAGTACTTGGCAGCCTCTGGGAACACATGCAGTTCAGGAAAGCAGACAGGTTGCAGCCTGATGGGTCATTCAGGCAGTGAGAAATTGAATCTTTACACCACCATTTTTCTTCCTTGCTATGTAAAATGGCTCAGAAACTCTGTCACAATCATTCTGATGCTAGTGGCAACACTGAATTGTCAGTCCTGTCATTGTAGTAACACTGGGAATGTAAATAGGGACATAAAATGCATCATCACACACATACACACACACACCTGTTTGTTGCTGTTCAGCTCAGTTGTGAAATTGCTGCATCTGATCAGTAGAAAATGAGTCTGTGTTGGCCAACAGTTGGATCATAAGCCTGCTCATGAAGGACCAAAACTACCTGCATTTTAATCCTAGATATGTCTGGGTATTTCATATGACAATGGTTCTCCATGACTAGGCTTCTGTTCTAGCTTTTTCTCTCACTCATGGTAGCAAGGGCCCCGAAAGAGAAGATTTATCTTCTAGCATTTTCCTTCAGTAGAGTCACGTTTTTAACTGAGGTTTCCTTTTTGACTCAGTGTCAATTATCTTCAGCAATCATCTTCTAAATAAATTTTTCCTATTTTCCTATTTTTTTCTTTTTTTTTTCCTTTTATTTATTTTTTGCATTTATCTGAGATTACTACTCTGGGCACCTTTTCTTAAGCCTCACTGAAAGCGGCCTGCAACAAATTGCACAAGAACAACAGTTTGCAAAAAAGAGAACATTTACTGTCTTTCTCAAACCTCTGAGCACTGCTTTATTCAGCTGTCTTAGGTTACAATGTAAGAAGTACCCAAAGGACGTATTCTATTACCATCCTCATAAGCTGTCAAAACAGGTGTTCCTTATCTCCTCCATGACTCACCTCTGATAACTCCCTCCCAGGGCAATCTTCTGCTAATGGGCCATCAGGTAACTGCATGACTGATAAAATCACATCACCCCATTCCGAGATGCTCCACCCAGGAAGAGGAACCAAACATTCCTACCTGGATATAATCTGAGGCCAGAATACCAGAACCACCCTACCTACTGGATTCCCACAGGACAAGAGCTGCATCACCATCCACTGGAACTTCAGAGGAAGATCATGCCCTTCTGCAGGATCCCTGCTCCAACAGAACCACCCCTGTCACTGCAGGAGGATTGCAGCCACCATTCAATCAGACTGCTACCAACACCCTGACCCACGGGGTGTCAGGTTGTATTCTGACTCTGCCACGTTAAGCCAGTGTTTCTCCATTGTTGTCTTTATTTTAGTTTTCTAATTAAATTGTAGATTTAATCTCTCACTAGTTTGCTTTCAAACTAGTATATCAGCATCTCAGGGCTGACAGTGTGCAACCCACCACATTAAAAAAATATAAGATTGTTTTATAGACCTTACGCCAACTTGTTCTCTTTCTGCCCCATGAGCACACAATTATCAATGGTTTCAGTAAAGCTGAATTCAGATCTTTTTCTTTGCAAACCTGGGCAATTCTAACTTCCAAAGAGACTAAACAAGAATCACCCACTAAGGAAAACTTAAGACTCACTCTTTAGTCCTCACCTGATAGCAAAGAGACATTTGTCACAGGGGCTTATTGTTTGCTTAGCACTCCAGCGTGCAAGAATACAAAAGCCTTGTGATAGTTATGCTATAGTTTCAGAAAAATGAGTCACAGAATTCTAGAATATGCTGAGTTGGAAGGGACCCACAAATACTGAGTCCAACTCCTGGCCCTGTATAGGACCACCCCAAGAATCACACCATGAACCTGTTGTTCCAACTCTTTGAACTCTGTCAGGCTTGATGCTATGACTACTTCACTGGGGAGCCTGTTTCCCTGCCCAAATATCCCTTAGATGAGGAACCTTTTCCTGATATCTAACCTAAATCTCCCCTGACCCAACCTTATGCCATTCCATCAGGTCCTATCACTGCTCACCACAAAAAAGAAACCTTCCTGTTCTCCTCTAGAGGAAGCTGTAGACTGCAATAAGGGCTCCCCTAAGCCTCGTCCACCCAAAACTCTTCACTCACTTTCCTGATCTACAGTGAAAGCACTCCCCCATTACCCACTAAAGGGTAATAGGGTACACTATTAGTGTACACAGTTACACTGAATCAAATTAACAAATTTCCACTCCCTTTCTCCATTCCACTGAATTAAAGAAAAGCATCTTCATAGAAATGAGCAATATCCTCTTATTTACCATTGCAGCTGGCAGTTTGTTCCACTCCTGACCACTTCAGCAGGTTACTGAAAGGTTTCAGCAACAGCTCTCCATAAATAACTCCAGAGTCAGCACCAGTTCCCATTAGCTGTAGACCCTACAACCCACTTTATCGAAGCAATCTGAGCTCTACCAAGAGAAACCAGACCTGTGTTAGTGGGAGCACAAAGCTACTGCAGGCTTCTAAATTATGAGATGCTCAAATAAACTTTTGTCTGCTGTTTCTACAGCATGGAAAAGAGAATGCCTAGCAAGTCCCTCAAAGAACAGGCCAAGAAGGAACTCCAGCCAAGGAGCTGGTTGTTCACTGGACACAAGATTGTTCATGCTCCCCTGCCCTCTGAAAGAGTGCCTCATTCTGTGTGACATGCTGGAAAATCTTGCTCATGGAATTTATCAGCATTTTCTGGAATGAGTCTCAGGTGCTTGCAGCTCTCCTCACCCATCCTACTGATGCCCTTAGATATCACCTAGCCTTCAGGAGAAGAAGACATGACACTGTCTACACAAAGCCTTACCTCAGACATGGAAGAACAAATCTTTCTGCCTAACTTTCTTTATTCTGTGCCTTGCTCTTTCAATACTGAAGGTGGAACAATGGAAAACAGACTATGTTACCAAGCACAAACAATTAATTAAAAGTCTGAATTTCTGCTTTGAATTCCCTTAATATTTTTCATATTTTATATAGTTGCAGAAGATATGAAATTTTAGGTGGTCCAATAGCACTCTGAGCCAATTCCCGTGCAGGGTGACTATGGAATGCAACACTTTAGGTATTCAGTCTCTTCTTATTAGCTCTCTGTCTCCAAACTAGCTCTACACAGGCAAAAACTAATAAACTAACTGCAAAGAAACATTACGAATCTCATGGGTTCTCAGATGCACTTTCAGCTCGTCCATTGGGAATAAATGCTCTTCCCTTGAGGCTAGTCAGCTCCTCTTAGCTGATTTCAAACTGAGGCTGAATGTAAGCCTATCTTTCTTACTATTCTCAGTTCTGACTGTTTTCAAGTGCTTTACAGTCTAGCAGTACAGCAGATGTTCATTTACTACCACAGCCTTTCTGATTGCTTTCTAGTGTCTTTTTCTGGTGGTGTGTATTTACAGTCCAAACATCCACAATTATTGTGATGAGATTATGTCTATAAACCACCAATTGCTACCTGACTAGAGATGTATCAACATACACTACTTGTGCATGTGAAGGTTGCAAGTTTATGTTCCAGAATCACAAAGAGGAAACATCAACATTTCTCCATAGAACATTTCATCGTTTTCCAGCTTTTTATTACTGAAAACAAATATCTTTCCTTGTGCCTGGGGTTAGAGATGGAGGGAATAAATTATACTGTATTACTACAATAACTTTAATCTACAACTCACTAGACAGCAGCTTATACCCTATATCAAGATTTCTTGATTTCACCTGCCTTAAGCCTTTGTTCCCTCACATGCATACACAGAAAGATATATCCCTCCTTGCCATATCTTTTATCCAGATTTACAATTTCAGTTTTTTTCCCGATGCCTTACAGACACTGAGTGTAGATGAAGCCTGACTTTATAGCTTCTGATATTTGAGGTGCTGTCATTAGAATAATCTGGGGAAAAACAGACCAACACTGTGAAATATTTTTGTGACAGAAGAAAAGCACAGATTGATAGTACAAGCAGGAACCCTAGAGAGGAAAGTTATCAAGGACTATTAAAGCATGAGACAGTATCTGTTTACATGAGAAATACAGGCGGCTCTTCCAAAATGCCTGAACCTTATCTCTGCCCAGATGACAATTTCAAAGGGAAAGATACATTTCAGGACAGATGAAAGTGTATTTTCATTTCTACCTTCAATGAGTGAAGTCTCCATTTGTTTCAATTACTATTTTGGGGAACTTTTCCGCTTAGGTTGCTTTTCAAATTTTAAAACTCTTTTTCTTCCCTCTCTTGTTTGTTTCTTAAATCTTAAACAATATCTTACTGGAACAGGGAGTCTCTTTTCTGTATTGATAACTGGCACAATCCCCCCTGTTACTGGCACAAGGTGGTTTAGACAGAAAACTTCAGAAACATCTAGACAAAGAGGAGAACTGAGCCATACAGTGCCTAGCACAATTTCCTCTGTTTGAGTCAGCAAACAGATGTTTTGGGATGGAAACATTAGGATAAATGTCCACATGTCTCAAAAGTGGGGGAGGAAAAGCAAATTCCTAGAGGGAAAAGACTAAGAAGGGTCCCCACTACATCTACTTGTTGCTTAAATCTTAAAGATTTTCAGTGGTGTGAATATCACCTGAATTTCATGAGACAGAAAACCCAAATGCAATTCTACACAAGAGGCACCAACTTTGAAATAAATACTTTCATGAGTTACATGGAGACCAAAACTGTTTATTTCTGCACAGTTTGTTCAAGCAAACTTCGGAACAACACTGTTTACATTTTTCCCTTGCTGTTCCTCATGATGAAAAGTCACAGAATAACATAATGCTTTGGATTGGAAGGCAGCCTTAAAGTCATTTTTGGTTCCAAACCTCCTGCCATGGAAAGGAATCATTATAACTTTGAGAAAGAGTGCTGTTCCCACTAAAAATCAGTGCTGTCTATAAATCCATAATAAAATTTACAAAGTCACAAGATAGTCTAACCCATTCTGATTTTACTTGATGTCTATTGCAATGAAAATAACTCATCAAAAAAAAAAAAAGTCCTTTCAAATTAATAGGCCATGCCACCTAGTTCTGAAAAGATTTTTACTTTATCATGCAAGCTGGCAGTTAAATAAACTTATCTTCCGCAGATTGTACACTTTCAGTAAATGTTACACATGATCAAGAGGTTTTAGAAGTTGACTCAAATATATAAACACAACATGACATTCAGTGGAAGATGGTTGGCAAAGAGGTGCAATATCTATGTGAAGAAAAGGAAGTAAAGTAAAATTAAATTAACCATAAATTTGCAGATTTTACAGATGAGGTGGAAAATAAAAAAAAGCAAACAACATTTTTCACTATTTTGCTTTTCATGAAGATGTTTAGTTTGTCCTTTCCCACAACAGGAATTAAACCTATTCAAATGCAGGGATAAATTTAGAGCTAACATTGCTCCCCTGCCCAAATCATGTCACAGAGAACTTCCCCACAGAGAACTGCATGAGGTAGCCACTGCCAGCAGGTTCTCCTGCAGCTGCAGCTTCTGTGCACAGATTGCAGCAGAGCTTGTTGTCAGCTTCTTATCTAAATAGTTCTTTGAAACTCAGACATTTCAGAGGAAATTTTTCCTATATTTTTTGCTCTTTAAAATTATGTCATCTAAGCTTTTTGATGAAATCATTTTGGTTGAATCCCCCCTTTTTTCACCTAGTGATAATTTCATTTAAAAAACAGTTTATGTAAAGAAATAAGAGACCTGTGTTGGAAGAAGAAATAAATGTATACTTCAGTTTAGCAAATAATATAAAAATATTGACCAATTTTGACAATGAAAATCCTTAATTTTATACCACTTCCATCTGATTTTCATTTCCATTTGCTTGTGAAATTTCTTGCTGAAAGATTTCATGTCAATAGTGACAGCTGCCACAGTGAAAACAAAACAATGGATGGCAGCTTGTGACTGCAACTGCCAAGAGGAGTAAAAAGTGAAAATTTTCATTAGCAGGGCAACTGAAAACATAGCTTTCACAATCTCTCCTTTTTTTTTTTTTTTTTTTTTTTTTTTTTTGAGAAATTGTCCTCTAAACTATGAAAAATATTTTGGGTAAAATTTGTACTAGTCTTCCCTAAACATATTTTCTAGAAAGAGAAATTACATTTAATGGAATAACTCAAGTGTTAACAAATAAAAATCTTTAATATGCTTAAGTTTTTGACAAATGTGAGCTTGAGTGCTTTGCTCTAAGCAATACGAGAAGCATTTAGCACCTTTGCAGGTCAGGCCAGGGACTCTTATGTCCCAGTGATGACCAAACCCATTCTTTCTTTATTGTGCCCACAGTCTTTACTCTGCATTCACAGTAAGAGCTACTATATACTGTTTCAGTAGGAAAAAAATCTATTAAACAATTCTCAGAAGGCAACATAAATCAGTAAAACTCTCAAAGAAGTATTTTGTTTAAAATTTCCTTTTTAAACACCAATTTGTTGTCCTTCACTACTTAAATGCTATTTATTTTGTAAATAGGACTGAATGAAAAATGTCATCTGTTATGGTCTCCTTAAATACTGTGTGGTACTTAGTTTTATTCAGACTAACAAAAACAAATTCCAACTCACACCAGAATCTTGACATTCAAATTAGCTGGTAATATCAACATTTCTCATTCCAACCAATTCTTTCATTACTGGACCCGGTGTTGAAACATCATCAACAGAAAAAAAACCTTCAGTTTTTTATTGCTTACTTCATTGAAATATAAATAAATTTGATCAAGGAACAGTGTTTTAAGGCTGTGGGAAATATAACACAGTAGGATGTTAGTTTATCTTGTTCTTTATCAAAGGAAAGACGATACTCTATATAGAAATAAAATCATAGAATCAGTAAGGTTGGAAGAGACCTTTAGGATCATCCAGTCCAACTGTCAACCCAGCACTACCATAGTATCCTCTAAGCCACTAAACCACATCACCCACATCCAGACATCTTTTGAATTTTTAAATTGCTCATTGCCAAGAAATTTTGTATTTCTCTTTTGATATTTTAGGCAATGAAACTGTCCACAAAAGGTTGTGCTGTGGATAAGTATAATCACTGAACAGAACATGGTTAGGATGGGGCTTCTGGAGAACACTTAAATAAAACTAAAAGCTTCAAATTTACAATTATTCTGTTTGTTTATACATATGTGCCACAGTCTTTCTAATGTGACCTTTATTTTCAGAGTACCAGCAGCTGAGGAGAGTTGTGTTATGGAGCACACAAAGGGGATTCAGGCCAAGTGTTCACAAATTATTCAGGAAAATAATTGGCACTGAGCATCCAGGCCTCAAGCAGCACCATTTCTAAGGCTTGTTCTTATCTACCCAGGTGACACACCCCTTAATTCCAAGGATAACCTCAAAATCCTTCATGATTTTGCTGAAGGAGATGCCTAAAGGCCAGCTCAGGTTTCAAGGACAACTGAGGACTTTCTACATACAAGGAAAACTAGCAATAGGAGTCTGAATGACTGAATAAACCATCCCTTAGGCATTTTCCTCTATCTACGTTTTCCTCTATCTAATACAACCTCTATCTAGGTTGTATTTAGAGGTCCCAATGAAGGGGAAACGTAGTATAGGAAAACTAAGATAAATATTTTCACAAACAAAATCCACAGCTTGGATCAGCTGACAACTCTTGAGGTAAATCACAACCATTTATCTAGTCACATTTAATGTGTTAAATGCAATCTCCTTTAGGAGGTTGCTGGTCCCACACTGACCCGTCAAGAAGACTTCTCTCTGTCTCTGGGTGGGTTCATCCAAGAGCTACCATTCAATACTTGGTTTTCACTGTAGCAGCTATCACTAGTGATATGAAATCTTTCAGCAATAGATTCCACAAACAAATGGAAATGAAAAGTAGATGCAAGTGGTAAAAAAAGTCCTGGATATGACTCCCTTGTCTTTCCTAAAATTGATCATTTAAAATCCCTCTTTACAACGCATCATCACCAACACATTAAATATGCGGGGTTTTAGATGGTCAATTTATACACATTAAATGTGGGTTTTAAAGCCAAGCCAGACTCACAGAAAGGGCTGTAAAGCTGGAACAAACTGCCCAGGGAAGTGGCCGAGTCAGCAGGCATGCAGGTATTCAGAAGTGTGGATGTGGCACCTGGGGACATGGCTTAGCAGTGGACTTGTTAGTACCAGACCTACAGTTGGATTCAATGATCCTAAAGGTTTTTTCCAATCTAAACAATTTAATTTTTCTATGATTCAGGCAAGCCTCTTGCACACAATTATCCAGAAAATCTCACCTAATCAGGGATGGTTTGACTATACACATCTAGTGATACGATGACTTCTGTAAAGAAAATTTTTCTTATGTGTATCTTGACCCTTAAACTCTGGCAAGTTTCCTAGTAATTCACAGCAAATCAGAAAATCTAGTATAAGACAATTCCTCTTCTTTTATCATTTAATAAGCAAGGAACACAGACATGAATCTTGTTGTATACTTCAGGAAGATTCTGGGGATTTGACAACACCATGAATACATCACAATCTTATATGTTACACAATTTGCGATCAAGTTCATACTCAAATTTGCTACAAAGAAAGAGAGTAAAGGGAGGAGGCAACAGCTTTTCTGAAGAGTTTTTTTTCATGAAAAATTCTGAAAATAGTTCTAAAACATCAGTTGGTTACTTTGGTCTAATGCATGCTGTAACACACTCATGTCCTGAATAAGCTACCTACTTTCCTGCTTTCCTTTCTTTTCCCTGTTGCTTTTAATATTAGATGGAAGAAAGGAGAACTTTCACTTGATTTTCAAGAACCTTGAAGAAGAAACACTTACTTTATAGCTAAACTTAACCAGACAAAAAGTAACAAAAGACAACACACTTGAAATGGAGCTAGCTACTGAGCATAAAGTGAATAACAAAGTGAGATATGAAGATTATTTCTAGTACATAATCATTTACTCACATTCAGTTCAGTAATTCTGTAGTTTGGGGTCACAGCAGCCTTGCTCAGAGATACCAGCCTTTTAACCTCCTCAACCAAATGCATCAGTAAATTCAGGATGTTTGTTATTGAGTGCTATTGTTTTAAGGAGAGCCTCTCTCCAAAACTACATATGAGTGTAGAGCTAAATAAAAAAGTATTTTATCAAGCACTTTGAAATATTTATGAAGTAATAACCCATTTGCCCCCTGTCTGCTAATTCAGCTCTGACTAACAGCTCACTCCAGGACTTATACCATTATTTCCTAGTTCTTAGTGGTATTGAATCAGTGTCTTTCTTACCTGTGTCAACCTCCTTATTCCTACTTTTGTCTTGCACACAGCATAGGGTAAGAAAACCATGACATGCTCCGTGGCTGTTTACAAAACAGAAAATTAACACAACCAAAAAAGATGCTCTGAACATTTAGAGTGACTTCTGCATAGGATTTAGAGTGATTTCTGCATGAATACAAGTTTGCTCTTATATTCCTTTCTACACAGCAGTTGGCTGTCACCATGAGCACCAGGTGTTCCTCAATTTGAACTGAAGAATAGACCTTTCCCACCAGCCTTCCTTCTACAGCAAGTAGCAGTGAGAAAGCATTTTTGCAGGAGGGTAGGGGATGGGAAGGATCCACAGCACAGTGCACAAGCTCCCAGTACTAGAAAAAGAGGCAGGGCTGAAGTGGTCACCAGGTTTCAGAAACAAGCCTAAAGTACTGGACTCCACATCAAATTTCACCAAACCTGACAGACACAGAAGAGTGAAAATACTGTGAAAAAAAAACCAGGGAAAAGAACAGTGAAAATACTAGAGGAAATCAGAACAATTAGACTCCTGAGCTGGTAGATGGGGACAGGAGAAGACCAGCCCCCGCTGTAACCCAAGAGAAAGCAGTTAGTGACCTGCTGAGCCACTTAGATGCTCACAAGCCTGTGGGACCAGACGGGCCATCCCAGGGTGATGAGGGAACTGACAGAAGGTCTCACCAAGCTTCTCTTCATCATTTACCATCAGTCCTGGCTCACTGGGGAAGTCCCAGATGACTGGAAGCTGGCCAATGTGACACCCACCCACAAGAAGGGCAGGAAGATCCGGGAAACTACAGACCTGTCAGGCTGACCCTGGTGCCCAGCAAAATTATGGCACAGATCATTTGAGTACCATCACACAGCACCTACATGATGCCCAGGGGATCAGCCAGCATGGATTTAGGAGGGGCAGGTCCTGCCTGACCAACCTGATCTCCTTTTATAACCAGGTGACCCACCTGGATGAGGGGAAGGCTGTGGATGTTCTCCACCTGACCTTCAGCAAGGCCTTTGACACCATCTCTCCACAGGACTTCCACTCCTGGAAAAAGCTGGCAGCCCGTGGCTTGGACAGGAGCACTCTTTGCTGGGTTAGGAACTGGCTGGATGGCCGGGCCCAGAGAGTGGAGGTGAATTGTGTCACATCCAGTTGGTGGGCAGTCACCAGTGGAGCTCCCCAGGGATGAGTCTACCATTAGCAAATTTGCAGATGACAGCAAGTTGAGTGCATTGATCTGCTGGAGGGTAGGAGGCCTCTGCAGAGGAAGCTGGACAAGCCCCATGTACTCAGCACTGGTGAGACTGCACCTCAAGTTCTGTGTCCAGTTCTGGGCCTCCCAATTCAGGAAGGGTGTTGAGATGCTGGAGCATGTCCAGAGAAGGACAAGGCTGGTGAAGGGCTTAGAACACAAGTCCTATGAGGAGTGTCTGAGGGAGCTGGGGGTGTTTAACCTGGAGAAGAGGAGGCTCAGGGGTGACCTTTATCAGTCTCCTGAACTGCCTGAGAAGAGGGCATAGCTGGGTGAGGTTGATCTCTTCTTCCAGATAATCAGTGACAGGACAAGAGGCCACAGCCTCCCCACTAGGCTTCTGTGCCAGGGGAAGTTTAGGCTGGACTTTAGGAATTTCTTCACGGGAAGAGTGACTGGAGATTGGAATGGGCTGCTCAGGGAGGTGATGGAATCACTGTCCCTGGAGATGTTTAAGAAAAGAGTGGATGCAGCACTCAGGGCCATGATCTGGTTGACACAGTGGCGCTAGCTCATAGTATGGACTGGATGATCTCAAAGGTCTTTTTCACTTAATTCTGTGATTCTGTGATCTTAATGTTCTGTGATTCTGTGATGTTATTGTACTATTGACAGGCCATACTAATACTTCCTTCTTGGAATAAATCCTCTCCCAAAAGCAGCAAACCCCCAAGTTCTGATTGCGACAGGGCAAAAATATTCAGACTGGTACTTTGCATTTATCTGGGATTGCCAGTGTCTTGCACTTTATGTCATATTCTTAGGTGTTTTCTTATTTATACTTATATCACATATAGGTAACTGGGCCTACACAAACTCTTACATGACTAGCAGTAAGAACCAGATCCTATTTCTGTAGAGTTTCTGGAAGGAAGCATGACTGACCACTGAATAAGAACTAGCCAGCAGGAATGCAAAGTTTATTTATTAGTTCAAAGGTAAAGGAACACAGTGCTTTGATTCTTTGGTTCTGCGATTCTGTGATGCAAACAGAAGGAATGTACTTTAAAAAATCATTGCTACATCAGTAAAAGTGCCGTAAGGGCTCACACTATGTCTTCTTTATTTTAAGCCAGCTGTGCTCTCTTACCACCTCACAGCTGATAAAAGCCCATTCTCTGAGAAGATGCTGTTGTCAGTGTTGATGGTTGCAAAATACTCCAGAGCAATTTTCTTTTCAAAAGCATATCAAGTGACTTTCCCTTCTGTGCATGAAATATTCAAAATTTTGTAGAAATACTGTGGTGATGAGGTAGTCTTTTCACTTTTTTTTTCCTCACTGAGGCTTTAACAGTGTTTTTCTTTGTACTGAAGAAAGATCAAAGCTTTTGCTTTCTAGTAACACAAAAATTAGGGCTCCAATAAATTGACAATCAGATAAAAATTCCTTCTGAATTTTAAAAGAATCTTAATTCAAATGTAAGAATGCAAAATACTTTTAACAAAGACCATGACTCAGACCATTTTCCACGTCTGTTTTTGAGTCTGTAACTTGGGCTTTCACATCCACATGGAGCTTCTAAAAATGCTACCCATACCTAAAGTGAAAATACATTCTAATTACTTACTTGTCATGAGAAAAGTCACACACATTGCGTTTGGACAGGCAGGGCAACCACAGGAGCCCACAGGTTTTCATGTGTGACCAAGAGTCTGTCCACAAGATAGGAAATGAAAAGCAGCCTGACTTGTAAGGACCTACTGATATTGGCTCAAAAGCTTTAAAGGCTAAGGTAATGGTACTTGAAAGAATGCAACTGCAAGGACGTATTTTGTGGGAAGGATGTGAGCAATTTATTGAAGAAATCCCAAAAATTTTTTTTCTCTTCTAAACCCTTTAGAAAGCTGCACAAAAGAGTTTTTCCTCATGTCTTTGCTCAGAATGGTTATGAAAGAAATAAATTGTCACAACTCTTTGACCACTGACCCAAAGCAGCGCGCCACTTTGTTCAAATTCAGTCAACATTCATCAGTCCTACCACACATTGTGATTACACCAAATGAATGAAGTGGACAAACAGGGCATGGCACATTCAGCTGGGACATGGTGTGGCACTTTGTGCAGGCAGTGTGAGCAGGACAGGCACCAAGGCACTGCCAGCTCAAGCACTTAGCTCAGCTGGTGGTAATCATGCTCACACAGAGAGCTCAGGTATGGTGTCCACTTGGAAAATAGCTACTTCCTCTGTGCACCACAAAGGATATGGTGACCCAGGTAGAGCATCCACAAAAGCTTGCCATGTTCCAGATCTCAGGCTGCAGGGAGTGCCAGAACTTGGTGCTGCTGTCAGAGGGCAGCAGGGAGAGCAGCTCTGTGAGGTGCAAAGATCTGCTCAGCCTAGTGATAGAGATGGCACATGAAGTCTTAGGGACTCTGAGGAAGAGACTGAGGTGGAGCTGCACTCTGCCACGCCTCCAACAAACAGACCTGATATCCAGTCCACAAGAATCCATGGACCCCCTACCTGCTCACCACCAGCCACAAGGAAGGGACCTTCAGGGTGGAGGGGACTGAAAACAGGTTTCTGCTTGGGGTGGCAGGTGAAACCCCTCCTGACCTGTCTTACCTCCTCCAGTGCCCATATGCAATAGATACGAGGCCCTGGGATCTGAGAAGTAGGAAAATGAGGACCAGAGAAATGAGAATGTGGGTGAAGGTCCATCCAGGTTGATGAGGTTGCCTATGGCAGAGCGGTTTATCTGCCGCATCACAACCTCCTCAGTTAAGAAAAAGAAGGGTGGTAGTCATTGAGGACTCCCTCTTTAGAGGAATGGACAGCCTGATTTACCAACTGGATCCGATCCAATAGGACGGTGTGTTGCCTCTCTGGCACCTGGATAAGGGACATCACCAAGAAATTTCCCAGCCTCATGCAGCCCACTGATGATTATCCACTGCTGGTTTTCCAGGTGGGCAAATGACCAAGTCCCAACAATAAGGGTGCAGATGATCAAAAGGGACCTCAGGGCCTTGGGGACAGCTGGGTCTGAAACTGTATTCTCTTCTACCCAGCCAGTTTCAGGAGTTGATGGGGTAAGAAACAGGAAAACAGACAGATGAACACCTGACTTTGAAGCTGGTGTTACCAGCAGAATTCTGAGGATTTTATCACAAGTCAGTTTACATGACACCAAGTCTGCTGACAATAAATGGGGTCCACCTCTCTCAAAGGAGAAATCTTATTTCAGGATTTACCAGGGCTCACTGAGAGAGCCTTAAACTAGATTTGAAGGTGCATGTGGACATAGCCAGGCTTGACAGAGATAAGGTGTCAGAAGGGGAAAACTATAGCAACCAGCCAAGTAGCAAAAGGAGGCTTAAGAGGGAATATCTCAAGCAAGCACAAGCAGCCAAATAGTAACTGCTGCTCAGAACTATGGGTGGTCCCTTTGTACCTTCACTGGGACATTGACACAGCCAAATACTTCCATAAAGTGCCTGCACACCAGTGAATGCAGTATGGGGAACAAACAGGAGGAACTTGATATCTGTGCGCAAAGGGCTTTGATGTTACTGCAGTTATGGAGACATGGTGGGATACCTCACATGACTGGAATGGTGTAATGAATTAGGAAAGACATTGCTTAGGAAAGACAGACCAAGAAGGAGCATTGGTGGAGCTTCCCTCTATGTGAGGAAATACTTGGAATGTTTTGAGCTCTATCTGGGGTGGATGATGAGAGAATTGAGAGGTTAAGAGTCAGGATAAAAGGGCAGACTAGAGTGACATTGCAAACATCGGGTGTTTGCTACCCGATCAGGAAAAAGTGGATGAGAACTTCTACAGGCAGTTTAAAGCATCCTCTTGGTCACAGGTTCTTCTTGTGGGGGACTTTAACTCCCCTGACATCTGCTGGAGCAGCAACACAACAAAACACAAAGAGTCCAGGAGGTTCCTGAAAAGCATTGATGACAATGTTCTGACACAGGCAGCAGAGGATCCCACAAGGAATGGTGTACTCCTCAGGGACTGATTTGCTGCTCAACTTCATAACAACAAACAGGGGAGGCTTTGTTGGAGGTGTGAAGGTTGGGGGCAGCCTTAGCTGTAGTGACAATGAGACTGCGGAGTTCAGTGTTGGGCAAAGAGGAAGCAGAACAAGCAATCATGGACTTCAGGAGAGCTAATGTTAGCCTCTCTAGGGATCTTCTTGGAAGTATCCCACGGGAAGAGGCCATGCAAGGAAGAGAGGTCCAAGAGAGATGGCTGACATTCAAGGGTTATTTTCTCCACACTGAAGAAGGATGCATCTTGACTTAAGCAAGGCATTAGACATTGTCTCATCCAACATCCTCATAGGGAAGCTCAGGTCATTTGGATTGGACAAGTAGAAAGTGAGAGGAATGGAAACCTTGATGAATAGCAGATCCCACAGTACCCCAATCAATGACACAGGGTCAGGTTGGAAGCCTGTCCCTTGCGGTGTCCCCCAAGGTTCCATACTGAGCCCAGTGTTGTTTAACTTATTCACCAATGACTTGGATGAATGGGCAGATGCCTCCTCAGCAAGTTCACTGATGAAACAAAGTTCAGAAGAGTGGCCAACACCCCAGAGGGATGTGCAGCCCTTCAGAAGGACCTTGACAGGCTGGAGGAGTGGGAGGAGAAGAAACATCTGAAATGTAACAGAGGTAAGTTCAGGGACCTGCACCTGGGGAGGAACAACCCCAGGCACCAGCAGAGGCCGGGGTGACCTGCTGGGAAACAGCTCTGTGGAGAAGCACCTGGGGGTCCTGGTGGACAACAAGCTGCCCATGAGCCAGTAGTGTGTCCTGGGGGCCAAGAAGGCCAATGGGACCCTGGGGTGCATTAGGGAGAGAATTTCCAGCAGGTTGAGGGAGATGATCCTGTCCCTCTGCTGAGCCTCCAGAGGCACATCTGGAGTGCTGTGTCCAGTTCTGGGCTCCTCAGGGCAAGAGAGACGTGGAGGTCCTGCAGCAGGTTGAGTGGAGGGCAACAAAGATGATGAGGGGACTGAAGCACCTCTTCTATGAGGAAACGTTGAGGGAGCTGGGCCTGCTCATCTTCAAGAAGAGAAAACCAAGAGGGGACCTCAGAAATGTCTGTCAGTATTTGAAGGAAAGGTGTCAGAGTATGGAGCCAGGCTTTTCTCAATGGTGCCTAGCAACAGGACAAGGGACAGCAGGCAGAAACCAATGCACAGGAAGCTTCACCTGAATTTGAGGAAAAACTTCTTTAAGTGTGGCTGACCACTGGAACAGGTTGATCAGAGATGTGGAGTCTCCCTCACTGGACATATTTAAGAAACAACTAGACACAATCCTGTGCCGTGTGTATGACCCGGCTTGAGCAGATGACCCACTGCACTTCCTTCCAACCTGACCCATTCCATGTTTCTATTAGGAAATAAAACAATTCTAGTCCTTATGGTTATGATGAAGTAATTGGAAAAGGAAACAATACTACACCCTACAGACGTTAAAATACTATTAAAATCTTGACATTTCTAAATTTTTCCCCTTCCTTGATCTCTCACTGGCTTAAAACCAGCTTCACAACATTTTGGCAATTTGAACCATGTCTGAAGCTTTGAAATGTGACAAAGTTGGGAAAAAGTAGTAGGCCTGGAGTCCCATCAGTTCACTACCACATTATGCAGAAAACAGTATATTTTATTATCTGTATTCTCTGATGCACAGGTGTATCTATTAGCTTTTCATCAGCAGCGCAACCTCATTCCTTTTTCTATTGTCGGCCTCCTTACAGCTTTTGCTAACAGGACTGCAGTGTCTTTAGAGACAACAAGTGCAATTCCATCCACATTCCCTCTCTGAACTTCTGTCTGCTGCCCTCTCTCAGCAGCTAACCTACTGCTTTCCAGCTGGTGGGCAATTGTGTTCTGGTATTTTCTCTAGGTATAACCCACTGCTCTGAGAGAACCACCTTTCATGCATTCGATCCTTCCTCTCCCAGGTCATGTTACATACACAACGACTCTGAGGTTACTAGTTTCTGTGTAGGAGTGAAAATAAGACAAAAAATGCATTAGATAAAATGTACAAGCATGTCTTATACAGGTGGGCTGTGTGATTGCCATTTATCAATCTGGTTGAAGTGCGCCAATGCAAACACAAAAAGTCATTCCTATTTCTCCTCTCAGCATCTTGATTATCCCTTCCCATAATGCCAGCTATCAGATACAGGAACTGAGTCCTGGGAAAATCACCTATTCCTTTATGTCAAGGAAGAGACCTGCCTACTGTCACCAGCTATATCCACCCACATTTTGTGGCTGCAGAATTCACTGGAGCAGTATGCTCCCTGCAACATTTTTCTGTGCAGAAAGGATGCACCTGGGGACATCTATATCTATCTGGAAACCCATCACAGGCATTCAGATCACTCTGTTCTGTTTTCCCCAGCGAGAAAAATGGCTCAAAGTAAGGGGATGCTATCTCAGAACAATGATACTAAGAATAGTATGTGGTGGAAGAAATGTGTTCAGGATATGAGCAATGTTTAGCAAAAGCTGCAGGAGACTGTTTCACCATGGAATGGAAACTTGGCTCCTTGCAACAGCTTTGCAGCATGGACTGAAAAATCAGAGCATTCAACTGCATGAAAGCACACTTAGGGATAAATACAAGCATATTCTTGGTTTAAAAATAAAAACAAGAATAGACTAAAGACGCAAGATATTGGATCAATTCCAACCTAAAGAGAGGTAGAACAAAGGAAGCAAAATGGGGCTCAATTTAGAGACTCTTCCTTGCTCTGAACTTTTCTTGCTAATTCCATTCTATGAATGAGATGAAATGCTACTATGTTTGTTTGACCATTTTCCACTGACCAAAATAGCTTTGGGGCACAGAATAATATGCAAAGCTGTTTTCAGGGAAAATAGTCTCACTTTCCATTCCAATGTACAAGACGTTAAGCAGATTTGTCTGCAATCAGGTATCTCTGACTTGGAGGAAATTTGAAGCTCAAATTCTGCTTTTGGCTTGAACAAAAGTAAACTCTTGTAAATTCTGTGTGGTCTGAAGGTGTTAGAGTAAAAAATGCAACAAGAAAACCAGCACTTGTATTTCCAAAGAGCCCCAAGAGCTTAAGAGCTATCATTTCAGTCTGAACATTTTCTAAGATGACAGCAAAAGAGAGAAACCAGACCATAGCAACTGGATGCCCTGGAGTCCCCACGTGCTGCTATGTTTCCTTCATGGGTCCTTTTGAATCTGGTCAGACAACAGAACAGGAAATGGAGACTGGGCAGTCCTGTGGGTCAGGGTACAGGGCACAGACCTTACAAGCTCAGGAAATGTGCTCTGACCTGGAGGCAACCCAGGGAGACAACAAGCAGTCATTTCCCAGCCACATTCAGCTCTCTCAATGAGTTTCTTAATGGGTCTTATCAGGAATTTGGTCACAGAGAAACTTAATCTCCAGCACCTTCCTGCTTTTTAAAACCTCTCCATAAATTCTGTATTTGTTCTGTAACTTGCAGCAATATTTCCTTTGCTTTTTAAACATTACAGCGTGGACAGTTTTCAGATCATTCTCTACAATGCTTTGTATTTTTCTACAGGGCCTTTAGTTTCTGTTCAGTTTTCTAGGTAGTGGAGAAAGGTAAAGAAAATGCCATAGTTAAAGACAATGCAAGAGAAATGCAATTTTGCTGAAAATAGTTTATTGTCTGAATAGTTAACCCTAATTAAATCTTTTTGGTTTAGTATAGGTCACTTGCAAAACCTTTTTGAAAAATTTTGCTCCTCCTAAAAACAGTTTTTTATTCATCCAGTCCCAAGTGAAAATCACTTTCGAATAAATGCATTAATAAAGAAAAAAAATCACCTAGTTCCATGATTATTATGATTTTTACTGAGAATTGTCAACACAGCTACAGAGTTATGTCAGGTAAGTGCTTTAAAAAGACAGGTCTTCAAAAACATCTATCTCTGGGGAAAGACATAGGCTAAATAGCAATTTGATTTTACCAGCTCAAGAGTGAAGCAATGAAGCAAAAAAGCATCCAACCCAACTGTTTGTGGATGGGAGAACAAGAAAAAAAAATTTGGTAACACTGTTCAGGATTTAAGTACAATGGGTTTTGAAATATCTAATCCTACTGTCCCTTAAATGCAGTAAATTAAACTCCAAATCTAATAGAGATCAGAAAAGACTTTTACTTTGGATGGCAGCACTACCACACGCAGTTTGACGTTTAGAAGGTGCTCACAGTGCCCAGTGAAGGGCCACACATCACTGTCCAGCAAGTAGCACCCAGCAGCCTGCACTACATAGCTACAGCTCCATAGCTTTTGGTCCAGCAACTGCATCCTCTTTACACTAAGTCTAGCAATTTCTGCTTCAGCCTATCTAGCCTCACGACACAGGACAGTATCAGCCCATTTCCTCTGCCAATGAAAAACATGCACTGAGGTGTTGATTTTTCAACAGAAAAGGGTGCAGTACCAATATAACATTTGTGTCTTATGGTGTTACAGGAATCTATCAGAGTCCATTCCTCTGGCAGGTGGCACTGATATGGAACAGTAGTGTGGAAATAAACACACTTCCCTGTCTCCAGCTTAATCAACATTGCTGGGTGAGGAAACAAATATCTCTTTATCATAGCCTGAGCTAGACTCTCTTCTGCTTCTTCATTTCTTCATACAGTAGAAAAATATAGGAAAAAAACCCCTCGATTATAAATCTCCTGAAAAGAAGTATCTTTACCTCTTAACTTTCCTTTTCTACTCTCTAAGTGTCCTAAATAGATGCAGTAATCACTGAATAACATTCACTTCATCTCAGACAACTACTGCAGGGAAACACTCAGCCAATGTGGCTGAGACACAGCATTAGAATCAAGTTACATCCCTGTGGGAAAAGAGCGGTTTCAAGAGCAGGCAGTGGCACAAGGTTTCCCTTGGTAAGTGCCCTTACCCAGAGCCCAGTCTGCAGAAAGACGGGGTTTGGCAGTGCCAGGGTCAGCCCTGTTCCCAGAGGGCTGCTCTCAGTCCCTGATTGCCTTTTTGAAGCCACCCAGCTGTGCAGGCCAGGGCAGCACCAAAGCCTCCCTCCCAGGCTGCAAAGTCTCCAAATGAACACGAGCCAACTCACTTTCTTGGTAGCTCTGTTGGCTGGTCCTACCATGTTAGTGATTCAGTCAAATTTTCAGACACCTCTACTCCCTTAGAAGGTGTGGGCACATTTGCTGTCTTCTTCTTTCTTTCTTTCTTTCCCACTGAATTTGAGGCAGACAAGCGATTATAACTTGCAGAAGGCTTATCCACTAGCTATATTTTTCAGCTGATGCTTATAGACTGTGAATATTAGATCATTCCAGTCTGCAAGCAGTGCACAGGAGTGGTCCCTTCTGTTTGAGTTTGGATGCCATTACCACATCAGCTGCACCAGCTCTGTGTTTTCTGAAGACCAGCTGCTTACTTAGCTGCCAGCTTTGAGATAACTGGTTTTCCATGACTGGGAATCCCAGGTATAAGCCACCATCTGTGGTAACAAGATACACATAGTCTGTGTATTTGCATCCTAGCAGGGTTTTTCATAATTAAACAAGATAAAGGTTGACTTTCTTAGTATCACACACGACAATAAAAACATTTTCAAAAACAAACCTCTCAAAAGTACCTCTGTAAAAGATGTGTGCTAACAAACCAGAAAATGTTAGCACACATCTTTTGTGGAGGTACTTTTGATAACATAAAAAGGGAAAAATTTCTGATTAAATTCTCCTTTACTCCTTAAGCAACCAAACATACAGGGTATCTGTAAGGGAAAGTTTGAAGATCCAAAATTATTCTGAACTAACACCTTGCAGAGTTGCTGGGGAAAAGAACTTGAAAATATGGTCTCTTAACTGCAAATATTTTTTGCAGCAGAAACATCTAATGACGCATCAAACTGCTTTTGCATGTGAAGTCCCACTGGTATAAACCACATCATGTAGCAATGAATACCCAGCACTGATTTAGATATTCTGACTTTAAGTCATCCTCTCCCTAAGCTCAGAAATGTGCTTGGGAGAACTCCAGCCACTCCTCCACTGCAAGAACCATGCATCAAATAGCTCATGAGTTGTCAGGGACCAGGCCCAAGATGAAGGAGATGTACTTGTTCTTTCTGCAGTCATCATTTTCTGAGTGAATTCTGCCACACTTCCCAAGGTCTGCCTCTGCAGGCAACTTCTGAAAAGCCCCAAGAGTCCACATAGTGCAATGGAAACAACAGAGTCAGAGCTTTTCTTTCTGGCTGTGTGATCATGAGAAGATGGAATTGTTACTGTCAATCATTTCTATCTTGGATAAGGAGGATTCTGGTAGAACTAAACTGAGTCAATCTCCTCCACCTTTCCTCTCTTGAGGAACTGCTTCCTAATATGCTCACTGGCCATTCTAAAATAATGGGCATTCCCATAATTTTTTAACTTTTTTATTTTTGGATAAGTTATAATATCTGCCCACAGCATTGAATCACAGCTTAGTATTTTTTGTAGCATATACATCTATTAGGTATTTCAAAAACTCAAAACTAGAGTGCCACTGGCTTCAAAAGTTTGAGGAAAGAAGAAAGAAGGATAAGTTAAAAAACATAAATGCTGATATTGGAAGTCTGACCCTCATTAATGCCTGAAGTCCATGACCAACCTGGCAGAGTCATATGCTGTGCACTTCTCAGGCTAATGAGTTACGACAACATAACAGCAACTGTTTTAGAAGTCATCTTTTACAAATCTCTGATGAGATTTAGAGCAGAGTAATTTTGTGAGTTGTGACATGGCACTTATAATCAAACCTCTAAGACAGGTATGAGAATTTCACAAAAATCCCTCCATCCTGAATGGTAGTACTACCTATAGCTTAAAAGTCTTTTAGCACCCTCGACAAATGTGCTTCAACCTTTACACATATAGCAGCAGTCATAAATGTTTAGCATGTACATAGGGTAGTCACATCCAAGGATATGTTCTGTAATCACTTGGTCAATGTTTCTGAACAAGATTTTGAGTTCTGTCTCCTCAGAGGCAGCTGTGTGTCAGCTACACTAAATGTTGGGATTCTCAGGCAGCTTCAAGAGCTTTTGGTTCTTTTCTCTAGGGAGAGCTCTCTGCATTCAGCCACAGCTTTATATTACCATTTGTACACCACAGTCATTAAGCATGGTATCTGTACCCACCCTTTGAAACTGACACAAATCTCTTCTAAAAGCCGGCTTAAAAACCCAACGGCTGCCACATCCCTTATTAAAGCTACATTTCACTATAGCTGTTTTGACAAGACATTAAGAAAGAGGTAGGTTCAAAGATCTGTACTCATATGGAGCCTGGTCCCAACAACAGGGACCAGTGCTGCCAACAAAGAAAATCTAAGGATGTGGTAGTTCAGGCAGCAAGAGCTCTGCCTTGTGTGCACAGAACCCAGCAGAGACATTCCACACCACAGGAGTATTTCCAAGGAAGACCCACCTACAGCAGCCCTTAGCAAATACAAAGGAAAATCCTGGAAGACCTAACCCGGAAACAATTCACCACAAACTGCTTTTCCTTTGTATCACAGATACATTAGTGCAGAGAGAAAATGCAGTACACTGGCACTTTTATTTTTGGCCAGGCTTCTGAGCAGAGACAGAGAAATAAATAAAAAATTAATGGTTGGAGTAACTATTCTAATGTTGTAACTCTCAAGAGCTTAGGCTCTTTGTCTCCATGCACAAGCAAGAACACAATAATGGCCACAGTAGGCTGGACTCAGGGCTACCTCATGTCCTGGTCTCCATCCCAAAGCATATACTGCAGACACTCAGCTCACTCAGAGGACAGAACAGAGCATCAGAGGCTGAGCCCATCTGTTCCTCTGACTCTGAGGAGCCCTGGCTGCTATCTCAGGTACACAGAGCTGAACATATGTCCCTTTTCCTTGTCTGTCTGAGGAGTGACTAAGCTTAGTGCGAAACGGGGAAATATCACACTTCCCACAGAGCTGAATGACAGGAGGATCCAATTCTTTAATTGCACCAGATTGTGACGAGCTTTGAGGCAACATCTTGGTAATAAATGTTAAAAATGTTGCCAAGATGTGGTGCCTGTGGACCAGGACTCAGAGCAAACGGGGCATGGGAAAAGTGACAACCTGCAAAGGGCTGTCAGGATGTCAGGATGACACACTTCTCCATTAGCCCAAAGGAGGGTTTGAACTCGCTTTGAAATCTGGTGACAAACCACCCTTGGAGCATGGGACAACACCCAGGCTGCCCCTGATGCATTACAAATTAAACCAGCTGACCTAATTTTATCATCAGGTCAGTCTATCTGGCCTTGAATGAGTGTTAGATACCAAGATGTCAGCTTTACAGGAACTTACCTCAGAAGCTAACTCTTGCCTGCACCTTTCATGAGTGGACTAAGGCAGTAGTCCATTCTTCACACGTAACTGACTTCACCACTGCAAACCAAAGCATCCTCTTTTCCTCCACTCTGTTCCTCCACATCTTTCCTGCTAAACAATGTCCCCAGTGAAGAAACTGAAGATTGTGATTGACTTTTAATTCACATGCCAACAAAACAGCAGTACCTGATAACAAGAGAATAATCAGAAACTGACATGAAAGATCAATTTACTATAAATACACCTTCAAATGAGAAAATTATACGAATATCAAATTAATTTTATTAACAGAAAGAATGGAGATAAAAGTTGTATTCATAGTGAAAGAAATTTTATTCGCCTAATAAAATGTTCATGAGGTGAAAGTGAAGACACTGGCTGAATGTGACCTAAATACTTAACTTCAACTCAGAACTGTGTAATTAACAATGTTAATTATGGTCATGTCAAAACAAGGTTAGGCACAGCTGTAGATAGAAAGTATGTTTTAGTAATTGAGAGATTACCCATCAATAAAAGAAAAACAAATAAGCCCTGCCAAGTTACATTGCACATTTCAATTTTCCATGGGTATATTTTATTTTCCTTCTGTGCAGTTATTCCCTCAGTAGTTTTAGTTTATGAGACAAGGGCATTGTACCTTGAGAAGAAGTGCTAAACAGCTTTACTTCAAATACTGCTGGTACTTCAGCTACCGTGCTTTTTATTTGTTCCCATGGTCTGCAGCATGTTACTTCATTCTCAAAACAGTGTAAGAGAATGGAAAGTTAAGTTGGGACAACATTTCTCTTTTCAAAACATGCTTGCATTTTATTCATCACATGAAACTTAGGAACTGCATGCTGTTTCCTTCAAAAAATAGGAGAGGGTAAGTAGTATGATAATCAGTATTTTAGAGAAAACATTTTGGAGTAGTTTTCTCTCCATCTGTCTTAAGAGAGAAGCTTAACAATTGCAGTAGCTAATGTGCCAATAAGACATGGCAAAAAAAACTCTGGGATTTGGGGCATCAGTACTTGAATAAACCTTTCCCACTATTGCAGGTCTGGTGGTGGATCTTTTTCCAAAACAGTATTCATGATGATCTCCATCTGCTTGAGGCAACAGCATATTCAAAGACAAGGGCAGTAAGCATGAGTCATTAACTGAAATGCTCTTGTATATATGTACACTGAACACCCACAGGCCAAATTACACAGAAACAGCCAACCTATCACTTGTTCCAATTCAGTGTAACAAAATAACAGAAAGATTTGCAGGGTGGGAATGTCTCATTGTGGAAAAACAAGTTTTAAAAAATTGGTGACAGATGGCTATACATGAAATTGAAGGTAATAAATACAGGTTTTAGCTTTAGAACTAGATACTGAATTATCTGTAACACAGCATTCCCACCTTTCCAAAAAGAGTGTATTTAGTAATCCACCAGAGCAATGTAGAGTCCTGACAACACTCACTTGAAGGAAATGCACTTTCTATTCTATGATCATAAAATCATAAAATTACAGCATCATAGATCAGTCTGATTTGGAAAGGACCTTTAAAGGTCATGTAGTTGAACCTTCCCTGCAATAAGTAGGGACATCTTGTGCTAGATTAGGTTTCCCAGAGCGCTTTCCAATCTGGCCTTGAATGTTTCCAGCAATGGGGCATCACTTCTCTGGGAAACCTGTTCACATGTTTCACTATCCTCAATATAAAAAAATATCATCCTTTTATCTAGTCTGAATACAGTCTTTTAGTTTAAAACCATGAACCTTTTCACTATTGCTAGTCCCTACTAACAAGTCTGACCCAATCTTTCTTATAAAGCCCCTTTACATACTTGAAGACTGACACAAGGTCTCCCTGGAGGACTTCTTTTGTTATCATCTTTCTATTCCTGCTGCTGATGCTGAGAGAGAGATATCCAGTTTTCAGAATGCAAATGTCTGACACATACTCTGATTGGGTGGTCGATGTTGCTTACAAACATCTTGGGACCTTTAAGATGTCTTTTATGTCACCTAATAAGTCATTTTGAAGGAGTGCTGTGAGTGCTTTGCCACACACCTGCAGCGGGGACATGCAGGAGGGCAAAGCAAGGAAGAGCAGGAAGGCATGCACATTCATGGAAGCAGCAGCTGAGGCCAGGAAGGGAAAGCACAGTTACTGTGCAAGGCACTGTCCTTATCCCAAGTTCCTTCTGTAGTATAGCTCACCAGGAGGATCCCATTGAGAGATGGTCCAGGAGGGCTGAACGAGATGGCGTGGCAGCAGGCCGCAGCGCTGCTGTCAGGAGGATCCTGAGACACAGGTCATGTACAAGACACAAACTGCCATAGAGGCAGCACAACTCTAGACCCCTTCCAGAACAAAAGACTACACACAACAGCCAGGACTTGAGACATGGGCTATGTCTGGACTCCCAAAACAGAAGAGGGCCAATAAAATTCATATATGAGCAGCACAGTGCAGATGCTCTGGAGCATCCATGAAGGAGCAGCACTTAAAATGAATTTAAGAGCATGTTACTGATGCCAACACTTGCTGTGCTTGTTCATCTGCAGAAATGTCCCACAGCATAGTGAGATGATTTGGAGGAGTTACTGCTATTCTCTTTGTTAACACAGAAGGCTGGTATTGTCAGGGCTACATTTTGTATGATTCTCTAGACACAAAAACATCTTTGCTGTCCTCCATGTAAACCAACTGAGACTGAAAGTCTATGAGTAACAGCAAGAAAATAGCACTGCACAAGGATGCTGATGAACTTTTGTGTTTGGTTCTGGGCAACAATCTTGAAGTAGACTGAAATTATATTGGAAACTAATATGGTGACAGAACAGAGTGAGGACTGCCTGAGCTGAAAGGACTGAAGGATTGGAGTTGTTTAGCTTGGCAAAGCAAAGCTTGGAGAGGATGTTTTTGCTATCTGTAAACTGACAGGAGCAAAACATCAGGGGAAGAATAAAATTATTTGGGGGAAAGCAGAGCGTTGGCACAAGAAGTGGCTCAAATTGGTTTTGAATATATTTAAGCTGGCTTTTTGAAGTTTTTCTAACAACAGGTGTGAAGCTTATTTAAAAGGTGAAAGGAGGATAAAATCCAAGGGTACTTAAATGCTCAGATTCAAGAAAAGTCTCAAAGTATCAAGGTTGCTAAAGATTACTGCTTAAGATTACAAGAGACAAGAAGGGAAGAGGCATTGTCTTCATTTTACATTTCTTTTCAGGTTTCTCCACAAGTCATTATTCAGTGCTAAGAGGTCAGACTGTACAGTTTGTTGCTTACTTATGGCTACTTAATGCATGCAAATATGTAAATGCATTAAGCAGAAATCAGTGTGATGGATATAGTCAGTGTGAAGTGATCGTCAGAAAAGGACCAGTGACCAAGATCATAGATAATAATTCCATAAATGCTCTGATTTCCATTTTTAAAAGTTATCCATCCACAAGGTTTGTTGTGCTCTTTGCTTTTTAGTTTAGGTAGTGCATTTCAACATTTTACTCCTTTCAGCAGCACATCATCTAAATAATGAGACTGGTGACAGCCAACATGGTTTCACTGAAGGAAAATTGTGTTTGACAAATTTGGTAGCCTTCTGTGACTTCAGGTGTTCACAGGGGTCTGAGGATGAGGGAAGAGGCTAGGATCTGACTCCATGTTTCAGAAGGCTTGATTTATTATTTTATGATATATATTATATTAAAACTATACTAAAAGAATAGAAGAAAGGATTTCATCAGAAGGCTAGCTAAGAATAGAAAAGGAAAAAATGAATAACAAAGGCTTGTGGCTCAGACAGAGAGTCTGAGCCAGCTGACTGTGATTGGCTATTAATTAGAAACAACCATATGAGACCAATCACAGATCTACCTGTTGCATTCCACAGCAGCAGATAATCATTGTTTACATTTTGTTCTTGAGGCCTCTCAGCTTCTCAGCAGGAAAAATCCTAAGGAAAGGATTTTTCAGAAAATATCATGTCTACAGCCTTCTATGATGAGATTACTGCAGTGGTGGATGAGGGAAGAACAACAGATGCCATCTACCTGAACCTATGCAAAGCATTTCACAATATCCTGCATAACATCCTTGTCTCTGAACTGGAGACACATGGATTTTCAGATGGAACGGTTGCTGGACAAATTGTTGGGTAATTTCTTATCCAAGCTGTTGGATAAGAAATTGGCTGGATGGTCTCACACCTAGAGATGCTGTCAACAGCTCAAGGGGAGACCACTGGCAACTGCCGTTCCTCAGGGCCCAGTATTGGGACCATCACTGTTTAAAATCTCTGTCAGTGACACAGACAGTGGAATCAAGGGCACCCTCAGCAATTTGTCATTGACATGAAGCTGTGTGGTGCTGCCAACACACTGGAGGGAAAGGATATCATTCAGAGGGAGCTGGACAGGCTGGACAGGTGGGCCTGTGTAAATCTCCTGAAGTTCAATAAGGCCAGATATAAAATCCTACACCTGGATTGGGGAAACCCCAAGTACAGACTGGGTGGAGAAGGATCATGAAGAAAAGGACTTAGGGGTGCTTGTAGTGAGAGGCTGGAGGCCAATCATGTCCCAGGCTTCATCAAAGGGAGCATCGCCAGGAGTTGAGGGAGGTGATCCTTGCCATCTTCTCAGCTCTTGTGAGACCCCATCTGGAGTGCTGCTTCCAGCTCTAGGCTCTTCGACACAGAAAAGGTGTTGACCTGTTGGAATGAGTTCAGAGAGCCATGAAGCAAGCTCATGGCTGTAGCACCTCTGCTATGAAGACAGGCTAAAAGAGTTGGAGCTGTTTAGCCTGGAGAAGAGAAGGCTCTGGGGAGACCTTGCAAAAGCTTTTCAGTTCCAAAGGGGGCTACAAGAGAGATGGAGACGGACTTTTCATAAGGGCAAGCAGAGATAGGACAAGAGAAAATGACTTTAAGCTGAAGAAGGGTAGATTTGATTAGATATGAGGAAGAAAGTCTTTACTGTGAAGGTGGTGATGCACAAGCACAGGTTTCCTGGAGAAGCTGTGGACGCTCCATCCCTGGAACTGTTAAACCAAGCTCTGAACAACCTGATCTAGTGGAAGGTGTCCCTACCATGGCAGGTGCATTGGAACTAGAGGATCTTTAAGGTCCATTTCAACCCAAGTAATTTTAAAATTCTATGACTTTATTATCTACTTGGTTAAAATTGCAGACATACCCTAAAAGTCAGTAAAAGTAATAATTTCAATGGGCAAGTAGGTCTATTGAAATCCTAAGGAAACCAATATACAATTATTTGAGAATGAGATCTCATGAAAAGAGAAAGATGCACCTTGGAACTGTTACAAGTAAAAGTTGAAGAGAAGATCACCTAATCGGCTGAGAGATGGAGAAAGGAAATGTGTCTTAAAATTTGCTTTTTAAAGAGAGCAAATACTCAAAGAGAACCTCCAGTCACTAACATTTGCACAACACCAGCCGGAAAAGTCTGGCAGTTTTTCTTATTTTCAGGTAAGTTTGCAATGAGATAGGTGAGTTGCAAATGTCAAATAGTATATTACAACAAAACTCTCCTGACAGGCAGAAGAGCCCAGCTGTGGCTCAGCAGTAGCCCTTCAGTGCTCTCCCCCAATAAATGCTAGCAAGATTCAGCCCTCCACTATGCACAGAACAAACGATCTAGCTACGAAGCATATCAGATATAGTACATCCTCAAAAGAAGCAGAACGTTATGTTCCACTCTGGATGATCTGTGTAAGACTGACTGACCCAATTTCAAGTCCACACATGCTTAGGAAGACATGCAATAGAAAAGAGACATTCTGCAATATGTACCAAATCAATGATGTTCAAATGGATATCCCACTGCTCAGGCCAGGCAGTCCAGGTATAATTTAGGATATGCAGGCCACAGCATTCCTTTCTATGCTTTTGTCTACTGATGACAGCATGCATAGATCGGGGCAGCCTGAACATATCTCTGTTGTTCTTAACAGACCTTCAGATGGAACCAATGTAGCCTTTTCTGAATAAATGATGGTATGAAGAATAATATGCTTGGCCTTATCATCACCCAGATTCTGCTTGTAGGCAGGAAAAATATTGCTCTGCTGCAAAGCTATAGCAACAAGGCTGCTAGGAACTGGCATGCATCTAATGTGTGCTCTAACACATAGCTCAGAGAGGATTGTTTGGGTTCTGTTGGCTTGACCGAAAACCATTTTTGCACCTGCAAGGCATACCTCTGCTATGGGATGAGATCAGTATACAATCAGAATGCAACAGCAGTTCTAGCATGCAGTCTCACTCTGTTACTCAGACCCATTCTCTAAATTTCTATCATCCCATGGATAGGGTTCAGTAGAGGGCACCCTCACTCTACATAGCAAAAAGAGATGGGCAAAGAAGAGGAAGTGAAAGAATCCTGTTCCACAACTGGTGACAGAAAAATTAATGTTTCTTAGCCAGTTACTGTAGAAATAGACATTATCTAGTGCAGCTTCAGCAAATTTCCTAACACCAAAGCCAAGTGTTGCATTTGACGTGCCTGAGGGAATGGATGGTAAGCAGAGGGAGGACACCTGGACCATTCCAGAGGTGGGCCAATGAGAACCTCATAATGTTCAACAAGGCCAGGTGCACAGTGCTGCACCCAGCCTATGCCAACCCCTGGTATCAGCACAGGCTGGGGATGAACAGATGGAGAGCAGCCCTGTGAGAAGGACTTGGGGGTGCTGGTGGGTGAGAGGCTGGACATGACCCAGCCATGGGCACTCCCAGCCCAGAGAGCCAAACGTGTCCTGGGCTGCATCCAAAGCAGTATGGACAGCTTCTGCTGCTCTGCTCTATGAGGCATCAGCAGGAGCACAGTATCCAGCTGCCAGGTCCTCAGTACTAGAAAGTCATGGAGCTGCTGGAGCAGGTCCAGAAGAGGGCCACACAAATGATCAGCAAGGAGAAGCACCTCTCATATGAAGAAAGACTGAGAGAGTAGGAGTTTTTCAGATTGGAGAAGGGAAGAGTACAGGGAGACATTATTGTAGCCTTGTGGTACCTAAGGTGGATAAGATGGAGCAGACGTTTTTGTAAGGCCTGCAGAGGTAGGAAAAAGAGGTAATTGTTTTAATCCAAAGTGCAGATAGATTCCAACTAAATATAAGGATGGTATTCTAACGGTAAGAGTGACTGGAAAGCTGCCCAGGAGAAAAGGACCTGGGGGTGGTGATCAGCAGTGGCTGAATGTGAGCCAGCTGTGCCCAGGTGGCACACAGGAAGGCCAATGGCACCCTAGCCTGTATCAACAACAGTGTGGCCAGCAGGACGAAGGCAGTGATCATCTCTCTGTGCTTGGCACTGTTAAGGCCATTCCTCAAGTTCTGTGTCCAATTCTGCAAGTGAGTTCCCCCTCCCTACAAGACGGACATTGAGGGGCTGGAGCATGTCCAGAGATGGGCAACAAGGCTGGAGAAAGGTTTAGCAGCAAGGTGGGGTTCAACCTCTTCTGCCAGACAGCCAGTGACAGAATGAGAGGACATAGCCTCAAGCTGCACCAGGGGAGGTTCAGGCTGGACATCAGGAAGAATTTCTTCATGGAAAGGCGTGGCAAGCATTGGAATGGACTTCCCAGGAAGGTGGTGAAGTTAGCATTCCTGGAGGTGTTCAAGAAACAATTGGATGTACTACTCTGTAGTACACTTAGTACTCTGTTCTAGTTGACAAGGTGGTTACCCAGAGAGGTCATAGATGCTCCATTATAATATTGAAGGTCAGGCTGGTCTGGACTCTGAGCATCCTGATCCAGTTAAAGATGTCCCTGATCAACACAGGGGGCTTGGACTAAATGACCTTTAAAAATCTCTTTCAACTCAAATCATTCTATGATTCTATGATCATAAATGAGAACAACTGCAAAATGAAAATACTAACCTCCTTGCTAAAACAGCTATGTTGTTGGAGCTGTTTACAGATGAAGGAACAAGGGTCATATTAATTGACTAGTATAAAAGGATGCCTGCAGCAAGAATGCTATATAAGGGAGTTCAGAAATCTTCATTTCCATTACACTAGTTGTCACCTTGCAGTCAATATGTGACCGAAGTCAGGTACTGCTTAATTATCAGAATTAAATAATCACACCTTTAAGCACCTCCTCTTTTAGGTGCTCTGTGGCTCATTATCTTTGCTCTTACTTTGAGGAAAAATAATTCTATGCATTACCTTCATTTTTTGTGTCACGATGCAAATGGCATGGCACTTCAGAAAGGGGTGGACCTATACCCTGTATATGATTAGGTAACATTTTCTCTCATGTCCATCTTGAAACTATGAGGCATTAAAGTTCTCATTCAAGTTTCAACAACACGATGAGAAAGTATCTTCAAACAGATGCCCATGCCACTGTCTCCAGAAGGCTGTTCAAGGCCAGCCTAATCCATATATTTAGGGAATGAGGCAACTCACAATATGTATTATACTTTCTAAGGCCAGACATGTCTTTATGGCAACTCAGAATTCCTCAGATCCCTTTGAACTATTAATGATCACAAATTGCTGAGGTGAAAGTCCTCAGGTGAGTTTGCACAGAGGCTATCTCTTTCCTTCACAAACTCATTAAATGTGACAAACAATATGATTTCCAGAATCTGCTGATTTCCAGAATGAGAGGCAACTGACCTTTTTTTGCTAGCTGAAAAATAACCAGATTCTAATTTGTAAGAAGACTACTCCTAATCTTGATTTCTTGAGGCTCTTTTTCCAGCTGTCTAACCAGCAGCTGTTTAACTCTGGAAGCCATGACCTTAGCAGCAAGCAGGTCAGTTATGAGAAGCACAAAGCTATAAGTTTATAAAAACACAAAGCCATTCCTGCCATGTGTGAGGTTACCCGATTAAAACTCATAAGGAGCCCTGTTTCTTCCCATTCTTCTCAAAGTCACAACTGCCAGCATGTCTGAGGCACACACACGAGGTCTTTCCACAATGTGCTAGAATTATTCTCATTTTGGTCTCATAACAACTACACTTCTGTGCAGATTCATGCCAGCTGCAGGATTCAGGTAACCATTTTCTACCTGAAGAATAAATTACACCTGCAGGCTTGATTTGATTTGTGACAATTTCACACTAAAGCATAGCATCAACTAATTTTTCTTTTTAAACATGCCTAGTTTGGGTCAAAGCATTCTCCTTTTGCTGTCTCACCAAGGCAAATATAGAAGTGCTGGAAACTGAATACTACTTTTGTTATAAAGAAGAAAAAACATCAACTGAATTATATACAACACTTTTGGATCAAGGGAACAGGACCCCAATTTAAGGATCATAGATTGTTCATTTTGCACATGTATGCAAGTATGCCACTAAGCTTCACCCATCTTCCTCTTACATTTAAAGAACATTAAGCCTGCAAAGTAAAGCACTTAGAGACAAAGTAACAAAAGAATAAAATATGCCTGTTAGCTTTAATTCAGCCCACCCACATGTGTGAAGTACTTAATCCTACTGAAGTGGCTACACTTTCAAGACAGATAGCAAAAACTTTAGACAATTTCAAAAGGAAACCAGAAGACTTTTCAGTCTCTGTAACATTATGGGAAAAGCAGATTTATTCTTCATTTTCTACTTTTGATAGAACTATTTTCCATTAATCCTTAAATAGATACTCAAATATTTTCACAGGTTCTGGAAAGGCTGTGATTCATATTGAGCAATGCAAAGAATATCATGGTGTAACATCAGGTTGTGGTTACACAAGGTTCAGGCAGCTACTGAATGCTGAGAAATTAGTCTTCCTATAAATGCTGAGTGACACCAGCATCAATAAAGCAGCCATGGAATGAAGTATGAGCCTTGTGGAAAAGTTTGACAGTTTCAATAAATGATGACAAGACGTTGTTTTCAAAGTATAAGTATTCCCATTGCTTTCTTCTTTGAGACATTTGTTGGAATGCTGCTTTTGAGAAGTAGAGAAAATAAAGCATTAATATTCTTCAAAGGGAGATTAAAAATTAATTCAGCTATTAAGCAATATGTACCTCCCAGGCAGAATTTATGTAAGTGACATTCTGAGCTTCAAAACATGGGAGGATATGATAATTAATATATAACTCTTTAAATGTATACAGAGAAATTAAGGACCTTGCATAAAATTCAGAAGACAAGATAGAATCTTGTGATCCTAATTCCCTTTATGGATAGTTAAATGAGTTTTCCCTCATTTCCAACAGCTTTTCCTCACTACTTAGACCACAAATTCTGTACTGGCATATACTGTGTATCTTAAAAGACCTAACCCAATGAGAAAGAAATCTTGTTTGGGAGATGCAGAGGCAGTATGGTGAACATGGATGAAAACTGTGAATAAAAATAGTGCCATCAGTGGGATGTTCTATGTCACCTACACTTGAACTTCTAGATTCTGCTTAGGAACCATTTCATCACCGTGTAGCAGCAAACATACACAACTGAGGAATCCAAATAATAGATTCATAGAATGGTTTGAGTTGTAAGGGACCCTGAAGGTCATCTGGTTCCAATCTTTCTGCCATGGGCTGGCAAACTTTGCACTAGAGCAAGTGGCACAAAGGCCTTTGAACTGGCCTTAAACATTTCCAAGGATGGGGCATATGCAGCTTCTCTGGGCAACCTGTGCCAGTGCATCATCACCCTCATAGTAAAGAGTTTTCTCCTAACAGCTAATTTAAATCTACCTTCCTTCTGCCTAAGGGTGTTCTCCCTTGATCCCTCAGGACATGACCTTGTAAAGAGTTGCTCTCTAGCTCTCATGTTGCCCTCTTTGCATACTGAAAGGCTCCTAAGAAGTCTCCCTTGACCTTATCTAGGCAGACTGTGCGAAATAAGAAAAGCCTTACAGGACAAGGATCTTTTTCACCTTTAAATCCTGTTAAATCCTGTTCACTTGTGTTCACTTTTGTTAACAAAAAAGGACTCTGGGAAGGGTTCAGGCTGGATGGCTGGAGAGCGGGCTGACAGTCACCTCCTGCATGAGGCAGTGCTTGGCTGGGGAGATGCATGGACACCACATGATCAGAGAGCTGACTGGGTAAAGGGACATGTGAACAGTGACACCACAGTGGCAGGCAGCCAATGCGTGCTTGTTTGGTGAAGTTTTGGTGAAGTTTCGAGTATAAAAACACTCAGCTCATTACAATAATCTCCTTCAGATTATTGTCTCCTTCAGGACACCAAGGAGGTCCGTGTGCCTTTGTTCCACATTGCTACACCAGACCAGCTGCAACTCTGTCAGTCTTCTCTCAATGGAGATGTCCTCCATCCTCCTGATCTTCTTTGTGGCTTCTGGACTGACTCCAACAGGCCCATATCTTTCTTATGTTGACTGCATCCAGGTGGGCTCTCCCCAGAGCAGAGCAGAGGAGCAGAATCCCCTCCCTGGCCCTGCTGCCCACGCTGCTCTGGATGCAGCCAAGGATACAACTGGCCGTGCAGACTGCAAGTGCACATTTGCTGGCTAGACCACACAGCCCGGTGTCAGAGGCAAACTTGCTAAGGGTGCCCTTGATCCCACTGTCCATGTTGTTGACAAAGACGTGAAACAGCAGTGGTCCCAGTATGAACTTGCATTATTTGGAGCAAGCAAACACACAGAAAGCGTGCATTGTTTTTTAATTGTGTTTCAAAAGTGGCCATCACACTAAAAAAGAGATTATAGAAAACAGCTCAATTTTAGAAGCTGAAAGAGAAAGTGAATGAAAAAAAGAAATTATACCTATCCTTTCTTTTTCTTACTTTGTGGTAACATCAGAGAGTTATGATTGGGAGCTATGGAGACTGTGGAAATGAAAAAATACTAGTATCCTGCACAGCTCACAAGAAAGGACATTGCAGTGCCACAGTCTTCCAAAGTATTTATTTTTCTTCAATGTGTGTTCAAGTCCCCTGACATGGGAAACGGCCTCTGAGCATGAAACATCAGTTATTACTTCAATGTCAGCCTTCTCCAAAGCAGCACAACACCTTCTTTACATTTCTGCAAGGAATTGCCAGTGTGTCAGACACAGCTGCAAGAGGGTCTCAGGGGCATCACTGTCCCCCTGTAGGTGATGGGGAGGACAGTTCTGAGGCTACACAAGCTTGACTCCTGCTAATCCCTGAGAGTTGTTTCCTCCCATTTTAGCCTCAGTGCACACAAAAGACACCCCAGCAAAGCTGCCAAACGGTATGACTGGGAAATAATACAGCATTTGTGAGGGAGCAGTGTGCACTCAGATGGATTTGGTCAGTGCCCAGGTATGATGTATAAGAGCAGGGCTTGTCCTTGCAGGGTGCTAACTGCCCCACTCATGCAAGCACTTGCTGCCAGTGGCATAAATGTCAGCCAGCCTCATTATCTGTGTCTTTATAGAAAACGTGTGGCACCAAAAAATGAGGAGCCCTATCTCTCTCACTCCCTTTCCTTTTAACCAATTTCTGCTTTTGCCTACCTAAGCAAAACAATTTAGGACGACAGGTTTTCTGGTGTAATAGGCTGCTGCTATAACAAATCTTGTCTTTCAGAAAAGGTAATAACTGCTAGTACAGCTGCTGCCACCAGTAATGAAAAGAGAAGCCTGCATGGCAACTTTGACATTATAGCAAGCACCCTTCTTGATTTCCCCTATGTTCTACAGCAGAATAACAGGGGAAAATAGATGTCTTTATCGACACATGGAAGTCATCCCTTTCCAGAATTCTGCTTCACAGATAGAGAAAAGACTGTTGTGTTTGCAGGAATATTAAAAGATGCTCTTGCAGGCATCTTTGCATTCCCATGATAGAATCAAAAATATCTCAGCTTGCAGTTCATTCTCTAACAAGCAGCTGGCCACACTGAATTTTGAACTTATTCTAATAAGTTGTGGTATAAAGGACATTCCTTAGCAAAGCAAGGTTGGGTTTTGGGCTTTTATTTTCCATGAAACAGTAAGTCTCTGGATGATTAAAAATTGAAGAATTTAGGCTATTTACTTATAGTGTTACACTGTATGCTATTTTTCCAAACAGATCTGAAAAAAAGTGACATCCTCTTGCTGCTATTCACTAGGAGATCTGTTTATCATTATTAATTTTTTTTTCTGGTGCCTTCTGAAGGGAACTACCACAGTTAGAGGTAGCATTCAATCAAAATATAGTCTGAGCCTCTTCAGTTTCTAAAATGTGTAAAATCTAGATGTGAATTATGGACCTGGGCTCACTATTTGAAAAAAAAATATTTGGTGCTTCTGCTATCAGTATTTGACAAAAATTAAAGTCAGCCTGTATTTCATAAAAATGTTCAAATTCAGTGGTGTTTTGAGTCCTCATGTAAATCTTATATTAACTTCCACACTATCATAAAAATCAGTTCAGTTTCAAATACCCTCACAGGTCAAGCACATCTGGCCATTGTATGCATGAGAAATTTCACCATTTTTTGTATTAAAATGTGGCCAGGTGGGAAGCAGAGACAGAACGAACACACAGTGATGGGTAATTTCATTCTCATTATTCACTAACACAGGGACTGTATTTTTAAATTAGAAATCATGAGGAAATTGCTTTTGGTGACCTCTACAAAGAGCAGGTCTGTGCCAGTCTGTACAGGATGCATACATATGCCCTTGTCTGTTGTATGCCCCCGACATTATAACCCTGAATATTGAAAAGCAGTGCAGCATGCCACAGGATTTACTTTTTCAAAGCTGATGCTGTACTTCAGGGTTTTGCAAATTTCCCTTGTGCAGGACTTCTTTTTGCTATTGTCTTGCACCAGGCAGTGTCAGTTATGCTAGGAAGGAGACTTGCTGGTATTTCTGCAAATAAACTGGATGCATTTCTCTTGTGCATTTCTATAATTTCCCTAGATTTTGCCTAATTTGGAAGGGAGGTTTGCATACTGTAATCATAAAGCCTGAGAGCCCTTACCTTCTGAAGTATGACACATATTCTTCATATTACTCTGAGATCACCACACCAAAATTACATGCAAACTAAACATGCATCTCGGGGAGATGACAAAGAAAATACACTTTAAGATGCAAGTTCTCTGCCAACAGAAGGATTCACTAGTCTCTGGTTTATAGAAATCAAAGCAACCTTGGTCAGCCTGCAGATGTTTTAGACTGAACCATATGGAGAAGACACCACTTCACAGCCAAACCTATCTGGCTTTCCCTCCTCCTATCATGGCAGATAGTTCTTTCAGCTTTTCTTTCACCAATGTGAAGAGATCAAATTATTTTGCTCATGCTGGTAAATCAAAATACTTGTGCTTACACTTAGGTCCAGGTTAGCTGTGGCCAGCAGAATTAGTACAAGGAACAACCTTAATCTGGACATTCAAATACAAACCGGTACACAGGAGATTCCTCCTGACCTTCACGAAACACATTTTACTGTGAGGGGGACTGAGCACTGGCACAGGCTGCCCAGGGAGGTCGTAGAGTCTCAGTCCTTAAAGGTGCAAAAAAGCTGTCTGGACACGTTCCTGGGCAATCAGCTCCAGGTGGTCTTGCCTGAAATGGGGGATTGGATCCTATGACCTTCAGATGTCCCTTCCAACCTCAGCCATGCTGTGATTCTGATGGCCTGGCGGTGCTAGCGCATTGATCTTGCTCACTAACAGAATGTTTTCTGTTTGACTAACGCGACCTTGCATCTGTCTGCACATCTCAGTGGAGAAAGTCCTTTTTTTGCCATTGTAAAACACTTCCAGCTGCAAACAGAATGTCCCCATAAATAGATTTCTTTAAAGCATCTGCTTGACACAGCACAACTAATCAACTCTTATGAAAGAAGGTGCAGGAAAATCAAGATTAAGCAAAGATAAGGATGTAATTACTCTTTTTCAGGGTGTCTTCTTATCCTGCTTCCCATCTGCTGTCAAGAAAAGAACGAGTGAGGGATGACTGCAGGGAATAAGTGTTCTTGCCAGTGAATGCTAAAGCTGCAATGCTAGGCTGTGCAACAGCAGGAGCCTCCTATACATGTGGTAGTTTCGTATCACTCATCTTATTGGAAGACAAGATACTTTGCTTATTTCCCCTTTCCAAAGAACTTGGTCGTGGTGAACACAAAGACTAAAAAAAATTGAAAGTTAGTGAGACCTACTGTCCCTGGAGAAAATTTCTTGTGTGTAACCAAGGGTAGGAGAGACTTAACTGTTCTTTGGGGAACCGTGGTTCTCCACTTTGAAGTCCACCTTTGGAGACAGTGGTTGGAGCTATCATGAAGAATTCTCTCCACTACCAATCCCAGTTCCTTAACAACTAGAGGCACTCCTTGGTTCTCTATGAGGGTGCAATGGGGAAAGCCAAACTCTTCCTAGGCATCCCCACTGAGCTCTTCATTCAGACACCTCTTTCCTTAGCTGAAGGTGCAGGGGGAAGCTGTGCACTTATTTTAAATACCCTTTGCATGTATCACTCAATTCCACTGCTCTTTCTAGCAGAAACTGCCAAATAGCAACAAAGGCTTTTGTTTCCTTTGCTTGAGACTTCACTAAGACAGCCTTCCTGCTCAGCACAAAGTCCAGTCCATCAGTGTCATCTCCACTCAGTTATCTAGAGCTTTGAGAAAGCAGCAGGCTACATTTAAAGAGGGGAAACAGGTTAGAGTAGCAATCAGTCAGGACTGAGCTTTGAAGCTTCCAGGAAAACATCTGGATAGTGACACTTCATCAACTGAAGAAAAGCTAATTAATCCAATTTTGACCTTATGGCAGGAACAGTGGGTAAGTGTCTAGCACTTATGTTACTATGTAAAGAGGGCTTGGAGGGAAAATATATTTCAAATCAGAGTCACCTACCTCTCATGTGATTGTCTGGAGTAAAGCAAGGCTCCTTTCCCCTTCAGGTCCTACTAAACACGGGAAACAAGTCTTTGCTATCGCATGGCTGCTTGCATGATAACTTCTTTTCTACTTTGCACTTTAGATGCAGCAGGCAGCAACTACTGTTTGCTTATTGTTAGTTCAATTTCTCTTGTCTACTGAAGACTTCTGTGGCAGACAAATGCTGAGACTACAGGAGCTGCAGAAAAAACAGCCCTAGCAGGTGAGGAACCTGTAAATTTTTCTAGTGTGTTTCCTACTTTGGTCACAAGCTCTCAAACTCTGTGTAGGAAACATCCAGCCAGACTGACAGACTGAGAAGGTGCAGACAAAACAGATCCATTTTTGTCTTGAGTCTTTCACCCAAATGCACTGGAATTACTTCTAAAACTTCTTGCTTCCCTTTTTTGGAGTGGCTTTCCCTGAATACTGGAATGATTGGTTTCCTGTGCTAATACTTACAGACAGTGAATTTCAAAGTCTTGTAAATATTTCCTGGAAAAAGAATACAAATAAATTTTCACAGATATATTTGAGTTTGATTGCAGATTAATCAAAAGTGATTTTCAGGGGCTTGAAGGTAAGGCCTTCACTACAGTGTAAACGCGACACATCTGACCCAAATTTTCACACTGGAAATGCTAACATATATTACCATTGTTGGGACAGAAGCTATGCCTGTGAACCAGGCTAATGAAAATAAATTGTCAACTATGGGCAATAGTAGAAACTAGGTGAGGGCAAAGCAGCCTAAGTGTTTTGTGTTTGTCTTGCACAAAACATCGTCAGCTTTAGTGTGAAAGTGTTACCTTGCAGTACTTGGAACTCAGATGGGCTCACTTTCATTCAATTTGGAGCTACAGTCATTTCTGCAAGTGTAAGGAATATAAACAAAAAATAATGAACTTCACTTAATGACTTACTCCCTGTGAATTATTTATTTGGCTCAAAAAAAAAGCCACAGTTTTTGCTGCACACGGAGAAATTTCAAAGTCATTCCACAAAAGCTGCTTACTAATTCCTCGATGAAGATGGAGCTTGCAGTGAGAGGATAAAAAGCAGAGCCAGTGTAGACTGCTTAAGACACTTCAGGTGAAATGCTGAGTTAAGCAAATTTTGCCATCAGCTTCAGAGACATTGCTTCCCTTCCAGTTCAGCAGTGATCACAGCTGTCTAATAAACAACTGGCGTTCAGGTATTGTAGGCAAACCTGTCAATTTTTATTCATGTCTTTCCAAAGCCAAGGCTGATATCTTCACACAGCTGCCTGTGCATATGTACCCTCTGTGTGATACTAATGTGATCTGCAAAACGCACTTGTGTATTAGAGCCTGATCCTGCAGAGCACTGCGGTCTGATTCAACAGGGCATTTAAATGTGTGCTACATTTGTGCATCCAAGTTGCCAACATGGAGCAGGTATTTAGGTGTTTAATTGAACCACAGTGAAGAGACCACTGCCCTATAAAATGAGCTCTGACAGGCCATATATTTTACCTGGCAGAGCAACATATTTGTGACAACTTTGAAACAACTGGAGCAAAACTTTGAAGTACTTTAGGACAAGCAAACATAATGGAGTTTAGCTTGGCTTTTATTAAGCAGAAACCAGGAATCATTCCAACAGACACTCTAGAGGATGAGCCAGAAACACAAATTAATGATAACATATATGGTAAGGTTGAAAAATAAAATTAAATTTTAGCACGCTATTCAGCCTTCTCTTTCCAAAGATTAATCTCACATCCTAATCTTACTGATTATAGTTCATATAATCCAGTTAGTATAAAAAGAATTAAGGTAGATATTGCTGTAAATATTGTCATTATGATTCTAAACAATAAAGTGTTTCTTATAACTACAGATCACTGAGGGATGAAGAATGGTGCTGCTGAATTAGTTTAATAAGAACCCCAATTTAACTGCTTACTTTGAATACAAAATATCAAAAAGTTAAACCAGCTTCTTGACAACTAACACACAGAAGCTCACTGCTGAGGAACAAAGGGATAGATAGACTCCACCCTGGGCTCTGTTTCAATTGCATTGTTTACGTGACGAAAGCTTCAGTCAGCTTACCAAACTACCTTAAATCATCATGCTTAATATTTTCTTTAAATCCTTTAGTCCTTCAGTGATTGACTAGAATATTGCCTTGGTTTGGCACGTCCTGGTTTTTGGTAGTGGGGGACCCACAGAGGTGGTTTCTGTGAGCAGCTGCTGGAAGCTTCCACCATGTCCAGCAGGGCCAATGGCTGATGGCTCTGAAGATGGACATGCTGCTGGCTAGAACTGGGCCAGTCACAGATGCTGGTAAGGCCTCTGTGATAACACATTTAAGTAGAAAACATATTACATGACAACACATTTAAGAAGAAAAAAATCTAAACAAAGGGACACACAGAGTTTTTCCCTCACCAGAAAAGAGGATGAAGTGAGAACATGAGGCACCAAGGTCAGTGGAGAAGGAGGGGCAGGAGCTGCTCCAGGCACTGGAGCCGAGATTCTCCTGCAGGCCGTGGGGAGACCACAGTGAAGCAGCTGTGCCCCTGCAGCCCATGAGGATCCACGGAGGATGCACAGATCCACCCACAGCCCACGGGAGATGCCGATACCAGAATGGTTGGATCCCTGGAGGAGGCTGAGGGAGACCCAGTGGAGAGAGGGGTCCCTGATTCCAGGCTGGAGCAGCCTGTCCTTGGAGAACTGCACCCCATGGAAGAGTGACCCACGCCACAGCAGTTCTGGGAGGACTGCGTGCCCGTGGGAGCACGCAGGTTCAGCAGTTTTGGGAGGACTGCTGCTCCTGAGATTCAGAGCCATGCTGCAGAAGTTCACAGAGAACTGTCTCCCGTGGGAAGGGACCCCATGGTCTCACAGGGGAAGGATTCCTCTCCCTGTGCAGCAGAACAAAACCTCGGGTGATGAACAGACCAAACCCCCATGCCCTGTCTCCCTGCTGTCAGTGGAGAGGAGGGAGGGGTTGGGGGAAGAAAAGGTGTTTTTAATAGCTTATTTTACTTCTCATTATCTTCCTCTGATTTTGCTAGTAATAAATTCACTTTGTACCTCTAAGCTGAGCCTGTTTTGCCATTGGAGTATTTTCTCTCAGTCCTTACCTCAACTAATGAATGCTTTGTAAAATTTTTTCCTCTCCTCTGCCCAGCTGTGGCAGGGGAGGGAGACAGTGGCTTTCGATGGTGCCTGACATTTGGCCAGTGTCAAACCACAACAAATATCTAGAGTGAAAATAGGATTGCGTTCTCCTTGTGTTTATTTCTTTCATCTGTTAACTGCCTACAGCCTTTTCCATAAGAAATAATACCCTAGACTTAGCAGGAACCTCACCTTTCCCTTCCGATTCTCCTTTTGTTGTCTCTTAAACAAGGAATCAGATTAGACATCTCTCTGTCTTACTGTAAGTGCCACAAAGTTTAGTCTGTTTTAATGAATCAGGTCTTATGTTTATGGAAGCCCAACTTTTCTAGTAGTGAAAATGTCTTTAAAACAGCCTAGGAAAGGTCAAAAGTAGAAGAGAGTTATAAAAATTTTTTTATATTGAGTCAGAAAACTGGTTTTTTTTTTCCCTGAGAACTAGCTCAAAATCTTTGAACATCTGAAATAGAAAAATGGCATTTGCCCAAGGAAGTTTATTAACAGTGTCTTTAATATGAAATGCAGCACGAGGTCTGTCACTATGGTAGGCTTACTGACCATCATTCCTGTGTCAGGGACAACATGAAACATGTCAGCAAGCAAGGCGGCAAAAGCCCTGACCTGTTCACGTAGGTAATCCTGAAAAGAGAGCTGAGCTGGGCCCTCCTGATATCTTCCTGCTTCTCACGTGTGCTCAGGGCTTGGGCAGATGCTCAGATTTGGATGCAGCGATTTAAAATTTTGCCATGAGTATGCATTCCTCTTCTTTTCTGCAAGGATTAGTAAAAACTGTATTTGTTCCAGAATGTTACTGTTTAAGACTAGTGAAGCTGACCTGTTCGTTTAGGTTCCTGTAAAATTCCTCCCCTGTACTACATCTTAGCTATACAACATATTTGTCCCAAGTTTTGCCAAGTATTTTACAGTACTAAAACTCTGATGCAATAGAAAATGACTCCATACTCTGCAGATTTGTGTTATTCATAGCTTGCTGTTTGCAATGTTGAAAGAGCAGTTTATTACTCCCAAGTTAACAATAAATCTTCTTTGGTCCTATAACAATCACCAGTATCTTGCTATCAGAAGCAATTTTGACTAAAACTGTAATCACTTGTCTTCTCTATGTAGACATTTCTCATTTTTAGGACAGTCTTAAAACATGTGATGGGTTGTATCCTCCAAAGGCTTTTGTGGAAAACAGAGATTAGCTTGCCAGAGGATGTCTTTCATTAACTGATGTGTCTCTGAGCAGTACCTTCAACACCAAGCTATGAATTATAACCTGAATATAATTGGCTCCAAACCAAACAAAAAATGTTAACAAAAAGGCCTGCAGGGATATAGCAAATGCTTTAAGATTTAGTTATTGCTGTTCATGGTATTCTGCTGCATTGTAACCCAATTTCAAATCAGAGGAAACACAAGGAATTAAACAAGACGGAATACTAGGTCATATTAATAGACAATATTAAGACAGTTACAGCCTGGAAATTACATAAACTAGCAATGTGTTAGTCATCCATAGGCATTTGCAGTGGAAAAAGTGCTACAGAAGATGCAGATGGTATTCAAAAACAAGGGAAGTGAGAGTCTGACAGTGTGGGTGTATCTCTGTTAGAGTTATTGGAGGTCAAAGGACATGCATGGCATGGTTGAGGCAGGCCTGACCTAGTAGCTCTGTTATTTACAGATCATACTTTTGTTGCTAAATGCTATGAAGGCCTATAAGGTTCAACATGTTTCTTGGACAGCCAAGATTAAAGAATTCAGATTTAGAGAGCTGAAACACTATCAGAGAAAAAGCAACATTGTCAGGAGAATAAAACCTCAAAAGACTTCTCTATATTGATTCTAAAGGCTTTATTTACTCTTGATTCTAAAGACTGTAACAATGGTGTTGACTATTAAACCAAAGCAAAGGGATGGAATTTTTAGGAAGTTTCTTTTTTGTATCTCTGTTTCCTTCATTACTCTTCCATTCAGTAGTATGCTTTCAACTCATTCCCCTGAGCAAAACTAATCATCAAAACAATTAAAGCATGAGACTTCTTCTCAAAATATATACAGGCCTTTTTGTTCTTTTAAATGTGGGATTCCTATAGGCCAGGTATTCTCGTCTAAGTATCAGGAGTGTTCCTTATTTTTTCCTTTATGTCAGATCATTACACCTGTATTTTCACCCGCCATTCTGATTTAAAAGCCTCTGTCAAAAGTAATAAGACTCTTTTCTCTACACTAAATTATAGGGAACTATCACTTATTTGAGACGGCCAAAAATGCTCATCCTTGGATACCACAGCAAGTTTCACTAAAAAAAAAAAGTCACTCAGCAAAAAGAACTGTCAGTATTAGTTCAGTTTATTCTCAAATACAAGCCACACAATTCCCCAGGTGCTCTCCAGCACAACAAAAGAAGAGGAACTGGCTGAGGTGTGTCAAACCAAGAGAGCTGCTCTGGGAAGGGGAGAGAAGAGAGTTCTTCTGAGAAGAACTAGCCAACAACCCTATAAATTGAGAAGCCATTTCAGTACCACAACAACACATTAACTCCTAGGCTCCCTAGTTCTCACAATCACACATGGATATTCCATCTTGCAACTCTGGCTATCCTGGCAGCATCATGATATGTTCTTCAGCATGTAGTTAGAAGTCACCCTTGAAGCTGAGAGCAAGTTCACAAGTAGCGCAGCCAGAGGCTAGTTCAGACTTTTTTCCTGATGAGAACATTTATGTTACTATTTATGTTCCTTGTCATTATAGCCAAGCATTTCAGAAATAAAAATGAAAGCAAAACTCTTAGCTTTCCTCTTCTAAGTAACTGACCTGTCCTGGAGAACCAGGGGAACCTGCAGTGCAGAGAAATGCAATGGCAGATGTCGAGTCCCTGGTTAGCTGGCTCTCTGAGCTGGGCCATGCTGCTCCTCAGTGGGCCTTTTCCTAGACACTAACATTCTATTTCAAGTATTTGACAGGCAATTTTTGTCATAACTTATTTGCTCAGGTTCTCCAGATTGTTTAGCTGAGCTTCCTGATATGCAGATAGAAAAAAAGAAGTCTCTCTTTAGTTTTTCCTTAGGACTTAAGCCAAAGTACCACTCTCCTTGGCAATGTGAGGTCCATAAACCACCAAAGACCTTGAAAGTTTAAGAGAAAAGACCAAAGGAACTTCAAGGGGCTGCTTGCTCCTGGTGAAATTTGCTTGCAAAAGCTGTAGCTTCAAAGCATAGTAACAACTCCTCTTTTCTTAATTTTACTCTGGTACCCTCGCCAATACCATCCCTCCAAGTCCTCCATAATTCATTGGGTTTCAGAACTAATGGCAAAAAAAAAAAAAAAAAAAAAAAGCAATAACAGACCAATGGCAGGAGACAAATATCAATAACCTTTACAGCTGTACAGAAGGCAGAAGTGGACAATCTGTCTTTATAGAGACATTCATGAAGGCTCTACAGAGATCCTTTATGTCCCTCAAGTGTCATGGCAAGACATCCAAACAAAAAGTAAACACTGAAAAATTCAAAATGCTGAAACAAAATCAAGTGTTCTCAAGAAACATATGCTTTGAGCATTTCATAATGTCACTGTTTTTTCTTGAGATCATAGCTGGATGAATTAGAGAACATCTCAAGCTTAGAGGGGTCCATAATAGTCTTCAAAATCAAAGTCCTGCTTCTTGCAGGACCACCTAAAGCTAAAATATATAACTAAAATCATCATTCAGACACTCCTTGAATTCTGCCAGGCTTGGTGTTGCAACCACTTTTACCTTGGGAGCCTATTCCATCAATCCATCACCCTTCCAATGAAGAAACTTTTCCAAATGTTCAATCTGAACCTGCTTGGCACAGCTTCATTCCTTGTTTCCTACCACTGGTCACCAGAAAGAAGAGAACAGAAATTTTGCCTTCCATTGCTCCCCATGAAGTAGCTGTGATGGGGTTACTCCTCAGCCTTCTCTTCTTCAAGCTGAGGAAAGCAAGCAATTTCAACTTTTCCTCATATATTTTGCCCTTGAAACCTTCCACCATCTTAGTCGCTCTCCTCTGGACACATTCCAGTAGTTTGATGCCCTTCTTATACTGTGGCACCCAGAACTGCCCCCAGCACTGGAGGTGAGGCTGCTCCAGTGCAGAGAAGAGCGGGACAATCCCCTCCCTTGCTGGGATGCTGTGCCTGATGCATCTCTGGACATGGCTGGTCCACCTGGCTGCCAGGGCACTGCTGACTCAACTTGTCATCAATACACAGAGATCCTTCTGCAGAGCTGCTTTGCAACCTCTTATCCTCCATTCTGTACATACAACCAAGACTACTTAATACCAGGTAGAGAATACAACGCTCTTATTAAATTTCTTACAGTTGGTGATTGCCCAGCCCTCTGGTTTATCCAGGTCTCTGTGTACAGCCTCTCTACCCCCAATGGACAACAGAGCTGCTCTTAGTTTAGTGTCATCAACAAATAAATGTACATTAGATTTCTCTGTTCTGAGTATAAAAACATTAAAGACCACTGGTCCTAAAATTGACTCCTAGGGAATAGCACTGGTGACTGATCACAAGCTTGATTTAACCTCATGCAACTCTGAGCCAGTCCCATCAGTAAATTGCTCACTCAACATATTATGGACTTGTCTAGCTGTGTATTAAGCATTCTGTCCAGAAGGATATTGTGGGAGTTAGCATCAAAAGCTTTGCTAAAATCCACAAGCCTCAGATCTACTGGCTTTCTGAGGTCAACAAGTTGCTTCCCTGGCATGAACTCCTGCTGGCTATGACCTATGACTGAGTTGTTTCTTAAGGGTTTTCCAACTAATCCCAGAATAACCTTCTACATTATTTTACCAGGAAATGAATTGAGACTGACAGGCTGGTAATTACAAGGGTCTTCCTTCTTTCCCTTCTTGAAACTGGGAGGTTTGACTGCTTCTAGTCAACCGGGACCTCTCCAGACTCCCAAGTCACTTGAAAAATAATGGAGAGAGGTCCTGCAATCACATTGGTCAGCTCTTTTGGCACCCTGGGACAAATCCCATCAGGTCCCATAGAGTTATTCACAGCCAGCTGGAGTAGCATGTCTTGAACAAACTCAGGGTCATTTGGAAGATTATCATTCCCACAGTCACTGTCCTCCAGCACAGGGCTCTGGGAACCCCAGAGCCCATAATCAGTGTTGAAGACAGAGGAAAAGAAGGTATTAAAAATCTCTGCTGTATGTATGTTGTCCCTATTTGTGAGGAGACTGACATCATCAAGAAACAGATCAGTGTTATCTCTATCTTTCTTTTGTTGTTAAAATGTTTAAAAAAGCTCTTTTGTTTGTCATTTATAGTGCTGTCCAGATTGAAGTCTAATAGAGTTTTGTACCCATTAATTTTCTCCCTATAATGGTGAAGTTCTGAACAGATCAGATAGGCCGTGTCCTAGAGATCTCAGAATGCAAAATTCTTGGGGAAAACTCGAGAGTGTAAAAAGTCCAATTTTAAAACTTCAAGTGATATGTTCCTCTAATAGAAAGTTATTATATCATCTTTAGCCCACTGTAGAAACAGTAGAACCTCCCAAAATTCTTGTTTCCAGTTGCTCCACTAGGTTTGTACCTCTTCTCTGAAATCTCTCCTATTGTCTAGTTCTCTAGAGTTCACACACACCCACACACACAAATAGACATGTGCAAGATGAAACTCTGTTATTTATGGATAAGAAGCCCCAAACCCAAAAGATTTTCAAAAGACTGTCCTTTTAGTTCCTGTACCAAAGAAGGCTCTAGTCTTTGCAGGTATTCATAAACTGGGATTTCTTTCCATAAATGCTGTTTCCACATTACTCCAAATCCTGGTCTTCTGTCATAAGGTATACTCCTTGTTTGAAAAGCTATGATTTGAATATGACTATATAAAATGTGCATTGTTTAGTAGCATCCAACTTAAAAGTATTTCAAGGCCATGCTGTACTAATAATTTCTTCTAGTCCTTAACAGTCTCCAACACTTTTATGGTTTCTTCCAGACGCCTACTTCAGAATATCAAACCAGTAAACAGCTACTGTCTGAACCTACAAAGGCCAGAACCCCATTTCATTACTATTTCTAAAATATTTGATTCTGGTTACAGCATGTAGAGAATAAAGATTCTATGGGTACAAAACTAAAACTCATAGAGTTCACCTTTAAACCAAGCCAGACGCTCATAATTTCTAGCGTGGTCTCTCTGTGCAAATTGCCTGGATACACTTTGGTCATTTTTCTTTGAATTTGAAATGAACTGCAAGGGACTTTTAGAAGTTCTCAGAGTAATGCAGCCCTGTGTGCAACTGTGGGTTAAGATGACACTGACAATGCAAAGGCCCATGATTCAAACTTCATTATAACAATGACTGACAGTATTGTGTAAATGCTCCCCCACCCCAAATTCACCCACCAACATGTTCTTACAGGTAACAGGGAATGAAATTCCAATGACAAATAAACACACAAACACATCTGCATCACCAAAGAAACTTCAGAAAAAGTCTTTGCTTGAGTGGATGAAGACAGACTGTTGACTTTCTGGGAAAATGAAGATTTCAGCTTACTAAAACAAAAGGGCTAGCTGACCTATGCTTGAGGAAAGAAATGCAATACATTACACTGAGGCAGACAATATTCTCAACGCAAAAAGAACAAGGCTATTTCACTCTCCTTGAGAAAAATACCAGATTTGTAAGAGAACAACAGACTGTCACAAAATATATGAAAGGAAACTAGAATATATGCCAGAAAAATAGATTTTAAATCACCTTGAAACTGCAACCTTAAAAAATAGAAGCTAACACAAAATTTGCAATACTGGTCTTGAGTTACAGATAACCTCTAACCTCTGATATATGCAAGGAGAAACTAAGGTTATCAAATATCTGCCTGCATAGTAGAGATTCTAGTCATCAATACCTATTTTTCTTCTGCATAAATAAAAGCTTTACATCTATTTGTCCTACTTCTACACCTGTATGTCAGTGTTTCAGTAACTCTATTGTATTCAATAAATTTTCTATAATTTGCCTTTATTTTGCCTGTGCTAAATATTACATGGAAGCTAAAGCATTTTCCATGCCATCATCTGCATAGTTCTCTCCATGGTTACATAAATTGTTATCATTATCTGCTAGCCAGGTTACTAAACATTTTGTAGAATTCTGTATAATAAACCGCCATTTTGAAATATCTATTAAATATAAAAAGTTGGTTTAAGCTTCAACATTTTGCTAGTGAAAAAAAAGAGAAGAAAGCATGAAAAAAAAGAAATATGCCTGTAAACATGGAGACATGATCTTTTCAGTTAAAGCCATGAAAAAAACAAAACTGTAAGGTAGTGGAGATGCAGCATCATGTTAAATCCATGGCTGCTACTTAAGCCATCACAGCAGATTAATTTGTTGAGAGAAACTGCAAAGAGAGTAAACTTTAAATAAGAGTGAAAAAAGGTGGTTACAACTGGACCATGGTCAGGAGAGCCTTCTTAATGTATGAAGTAATGCTTAAAAGTTAGATACATTAGTATCAAAGGGATTTATTAAATCAATATCACAATGCAGCAGACAATATTTATTCTGTATTATTAAAGCAAATATTGAATTTCTTGAGAGATGCAGAAATAGCAAATATCTCCAAACAGAGAAAGTTTTAAAGAAAAATACAGGGTTTTCACCACTTATCTTTTTATCTTTTATAAATGTCTACTACAAATAACTATCTTATAATGTCAATTTAGGAAACACTGGCAATTCTGAGGTATGGAATAAACTTCTTCTGCCAGTGGAAGTAAAAGATGACAACAGATTATTTTTTTTTTACCTGAGAGGCCTCCTGAGAACCAGAGTTAGAAAAGAATGTGCAGTTAAGATAGCATTAGACCACAAATATAACTTTGCATTAGAATTTAAATCTCAAAGTCAGTAGATATAATCAGAAGCATTAATGATCAAAATCACTACAGGAAATCACTATCAGGACAAAAGTATCAATTCTGCCTGAAATTCTCTCTGTAAAGAGATTATACATTGTTCCATATCTGGATAACATTTTCAGAAGCAAGTAGAAAATTAGCCTCCTAGAACTGAAATTATATATGAAAAGAGGTAAGAATTGAAAATTAAAAGCACAATCAGTTATAGTTAAAAACCTGAAGAAGGTTTAATTTGATTAGCATTTGTAAATGGACTATTTCTATTTCCTTGGGTCCCTTCCTCTTCATCTTCTGATAATGTCTCTGAATACAAACCCGAGTGTTTCTCCTGACCTTCATACCTTGTCAATAAAGTAAGACATTTTCACAGACAGAGCAGAACATCCCGTCCTGCCAAAAGAAAATCCCAAGTAAATTAAAGGATTGAAAATGTGGCTCCAAGCCAGAGACAAAACCCTTATTTACCACAACTGGACAAAAAACTCACTCCAGCTGAACAGAGATACTCAAGCACAGCACCTATCAAGCCACTGCATGCTGTTTCTATGCATTGGGAAGAAAGAAGTGTTTGGATACTCTTTTTAGCTTTATGTGGTTTCTGGTATTATTGAAGGTATACAGTCAATGAAGGGCGGGGAGAAGTTTGTGTCTCCTACAAGCTTCTCGTGGCACAGCAGGTCTTGCTGAAGAAGACAGAATTTTGCAAGTCCAGTACCAGCTACATGCCAGAAATCTAAGTGAATCATAGGTGTTGTAGCAATAAATTACCTGAAAGTCAAGATATTCATAATAATTTTATGGTGCCCATCCACTGGACCTGAAGACCACTCCTGATTTTCATTCTTTTAGCAAAAAAAGATTTTCAAAGACATCTATGAATCACTCACCCTCTTCCTCCTACAACTTCTTAACAAGAAAAGGCTCAAATGCCCAGATGTCCATACCCATTTAGCAGTCTTGAAGCTTCCAGCAAAAAATTTTTGGAAAAGATAATTGGAAAAGCTACTATTTGCTTCTATGTTGTGTGTTAAGGATGTATCTTTGTTCTCAAATGTTGATATTTTTGCTCAGATTTATACCTACTTATATTCACTCCCAGGATCTTTTGAAATACCTATTTCCCAGCTTGATTCCTGTTCTTCAGCAAAAGATCCAATCACTTCTTGTATTACTTTTCTTATCTAACTGTGGTTTTGAAAAAATATTAATCATCTAAGTTTCATATCTCTAGTAAAAATTTTGTTAACATTCCATCTTATCTTGATTACTCTTAAAGCACTACTACACTTAATAAGGATGCATTTTGAAATGTGCAAGAAGTGGACCAAAACATCTGATCTAAAAGTGAGTACATATACATACTGAAACTTCCAGCTATGCGATTTACCAGATGTCAAGAGAGAAATATTATTTCAGAATATTCACTGAAATATCCCAAACCACTTTCCACTGCAATTTAGGCTGAACTAAAACAATAGCTTCAGGGGCTGTTCTTGTGTCAGTGAAAGTCAATGCAAATTTTGCTGCTTAGTTCAGTACAGAAACACACTCATGTAAATTGGACTTTTGGATACTTCCAAAAATGTATCAGAGAACCAATTTAACCCAAAATGTTTAGGATCCACTTGCATGTAGTGCTTGAGATTTCTGACCACACGATCAATGCATCTAATAGAAAACATTAGTTAAAACTTTCCCTATCACGTGTAGGATTCAGCAAAATATTTAGTTAAAAAACAAATGAAAGGGCAGGAGACCTCACTTATAAAGTTTAAACATGTGTGATCTGCAAGGGACCACTGATGACAACCAGCTGTCACAAATAAACAAATGAGCAGTGTTCATAAACTTCTGTTCTTGGCCAGTGATGCACAGAGACCAGATCCTGCCAAAGGTCCCCAGGGGCCCTTGCCTCGCTGCGGCTGAAGCAGCTGTGGCAAACCTTTTGTTTTCAGCACTGCAGCTCAAACAACAGCCACTGCACTGTTAATCTCCACCATCTGTAGGAGACCATGTGTTGAAAACTAGCTATAATATGACACCACTATTATTCTGCCACCAGCAGCAGAAATAAAACTCTTCAGCACATTGTGAAACAATGCCTGTTCAACAGCACAACTCTCCTCTTGCTTGCTTGCTCTCAAGCAATCTCAACAACAGTCAAAAGCTGATAGTAATGTAGAAAGAGGCTCAAAAAAGCAAGCAGCATCTGCAGATGCTTCACTATCACACACAAAATGGAAGAAGCCACCCACCTCTGGGACAGTGGAGGCAACACATGCCAGTAAGATACTCTGCAGGAACAACAAGCTTTATTTTCTACCAATTGTTTGTTCACAGAATATGCAGTACTGTATTCTTAAGCATGAATACTTGAGAGCAGGTGGTCATAAAACTCTGTACTCCAAAATATTTTTTTAAAGATCACTATAAACACAAATGCTGTTTTTAAAAAGCATTTTAAGAAGAATTTTAGCTGCCAGCTCATTCTGTGAAAATGTACTTGATGGTAGATGATGTTCATTGATGGAAGAAATCAAAATATATTTCCTTTCTTGAGTTGACATATTTCCATGGTTATACAAATTTCAGTACAGAAGAAGTACAGCAGAATCAACCATTCTCTGCTAGCCTTGCATGCACAGTGTGCTAGCAAACATGAAAGCTGAGAAGAAAGAAGAATGCAGTCACCATGTACATACCCTGCCCTCACAAGAAAGACTGAATGTTTTGGACAGCTGTACCAAAACCTAATTGAGTTCCTATTCACCTGTTATGAATCAGATTCCTTTCCTCTGCTCAGCTCCCAAATGTTCTTTCAAACAAAGACAGTACAAACAAGTACATAGAGATATCAGCTAAAAAACTGACAACTGTTCTTGTCAGAAAGCAGGTGGATTATAAATTGACTGTTACTGTAATAGACTTGGTAGCAGGATGAAGAGAAGATGCAGTACTATGAAGAGATCAGGGCTTTTTAAATGTTCTTTTCTGAAATGTTTTTAAAAATCAGTATTAGAAAACTATTTTCAAATTCTATAAAAATATATGCACTAATTGCACTGAATGTTACAAGTTTTTATTTCATCATGAATTTATGTCATTGTCAGAGGTTGCCATTTTCGAATGTTCCTTACATGTCCCCGAAGTGACTGCTTCTTCCCTGCAAGCAAGAAAATCCATTTGAAATACAGAAGTACCACAGCATCCCCCAAATGCAATACTTCCCAAATTCTTTCTGACTCACCTGCTGATCTCCTGCATGAACACACATGACATGGCCTGACAGCTTGTATAGTTTCAACTTTCCCTTTTATTTTCCCAGAGCATGCATATATTTTTCAAGATAGAACGTGAAAGTTTTTCTGAGTCATAAATTGCTACTTGTTAAGAAACCTTAACTTGAATGCTGGTTTTGGAGCAATTTGTGCTTTCAGTTGCTACCTTTTCTCAATAGCTACAGGACCTTCACATACAGAGTTAGCTATAAAGCAGTCTGTTTTTCTGTCCGTCATACTGATGTACTTAGCCAACAGTCTCATTTAAAATCCAGGACTTAGTCAGAATAGACTTTACAATAGCTTTACATTTCTAGTTTTAGTTAAAACTTGATGATAATGTACATCATGCAAGCACACTTAAAATGTTCATTAGTGAGCTCACGCATAAATTGCTAAATTAAGCACAGAGCTTCAGGGAAAATGCTGGAGACTATTTGTCCACACAGCAACAGATTTGTCTTCCACAGCATGCTCTATCCATTGGCAAACGGATATACCAGTTTAATGAAGTATTTTAAGAATGAAAGTGCTGGTGTGCATGACTCACATTTTATTAAGGTAATGACCATAATGCATTCTATTTAGATATGTATCTCGTTGCTCAAAATGATCTTGGCATGAGACCAGCAATAAACCTATGATATTCCAGAGCATTACACAATCTTTTGTCCTATTTGTGGACAGAAGAAATGTTCACAATCAAATTAATAATCCTCCCTGCTACAAGAATGCAATCAAAACACATTACTAATAACCACAAAAGTGAAATCCTTAGCAAATTATAAGAAAGGAAAATGGTTATCAGGTTGCCTGAAAATAATTACTTATTCCACGGTTCTTGATTTTCATTTCCCTGCAAAGACTTAAATCATCCCATTTCATATTTAGATGTATTTTGAATTGCATCTTGCAAAGGAGATATTCTGATATATTTCATCCAATATTTTGGACAAAAACTATCCATACTTGCAATTGCTGCTGCTGCTGGCAATGCCCATGGAAGCACCCGTGCAGCCTGACAGGCACAAAGGAGAAACAGAGGCAAGTTCTGCTCACCTTCTTCACACAGGTCATTCCTGCCCAAGCACTGACCTCAGAAGTGTGTATGTGCACCAAGAAGGGAAGGCCTCGCAGCCTTGTTATTTTTAGCACACAAATAGAAACATTAGCATGTGTGGGAGGTGGGAGGTGGGAGAAAGCTGCACCCTCCTGGCAATGCAAGGTCCCTGTCACAACAGCGACTTAACAAGTACCAGAGGCAGTATGGAAAATCCTGCTTCAAGGGTGCACGACTGGGGCCCAGACAAGCAGGAAAGGTAAGTGCTCACAATAAAGGAGCCCTCTAGCATCTCAAGAATTTGGCTGTTAGGATGACTGACAGGCAGCCTGAAAAGGCAGCCAATTTCAGCCTGCGGAGGCCAGGTAGAAGCACCACCCTCTAACTTGGCAGAGCTAGTGGCAAGGCAGCTAAAATCCCTGCAAGCAAGACGGGGGGAAAGGAGAAAACCCCCACAATTCAAGCAGCTGCCACAGTAGCAATACAGATGAAATCCCAAAAGGATCATTCAGGCGGGCTGCTTCATTAGGATAAATTGTCCAGACCTACAGCAGTGTACTTATCCCAAAAAGCAGTACTCTCCAAGAAACACAAAGAAATAATTTCAGAGATTCTGAACTGAGGCTGATTGTTTTCAGATTACAAAACCAGAACTCTCTTGCTAACTACAAAATAACATACTAATTTGAGGAGATATCAGTCCTCTCTCCATACTCCATATGGATGTTTTACATGGATGGTTTTCATATAAATATTTATACTGAATCCATACAAATACATAGAATCTATGTATTTCTGCTTATATCATGTCCTAAACACAGAATTTATACAGCTTTAAATATATATATATATATATATATGAGAATCAATTCAACAAAACATGCACATGAACTCTAAAAACAGTATCTTCCAGATACTGTCACATCTTTTATTTTTAAGAGATACATTAATCAACTTTAGCAGCCCTCAAACTGATGTTTATAGATAAAAACATTGAAAATGAACTATTGATGGGATTTATTTTCAGTAGTGCTGGGAAAATCTATCAACCATAAGTACAAAGGAGAGTCAAGTATTAAAAGGATGTTTCAAGTATGGGCATTCCCCTGAATTTCAGTGCAGTTTTGAAAGTGACAGTGAAATCAAGTCACTATTCAAAAGAGTGAGCTGAAAACATATTTAGAGGTTAGAATAAACTTTTGTATTCCTTCCCTATCTATATGATTAGAAACATCTGTATGCCAGGAATAAATGTGACCACTAACCAAAACAAAATGATTTAACACACAAACCCAGGGGCTGGATTGCTACAAAGGAGGCCTGAAACATCCCCCAGAAATGCCTGTGTGCAATCTACCGAATAAAGACAAAAATAGACTCCTCAGTGCAGGCAAACAGCAAGTCAACTATTTTTAACTCAGGTCTTCAAATGCATTTTTAAGTTGCTTACATTTAAAAGCAAACCTTAAGCAGTTTGACTTGATGAATATGTATGAAAAATACTTTCAAATCTTCTGCACTTCACATACTTATAAAATTCATTTGCTCATTAGATTAAATGGGTTTTAGACACCCTGCTCAGTGCATTTAAACAAATTTTCTAGTAGAAATGTATTTTTTCAGAACAAATTTGTGCCTTTGTGCCTGCATAAATTCAAATAACATATCAGTATTCTTGTTATATTGCTTTGTGGCAGTCTCTAGAAATGACAAAAGAGTTGAAGTGCCTGCCTGTGGTCAACACACTCAACACAGACACCCCCGACCCTGGCTTGCCAATCAGTCACATCTTCAATTGTGTAAGGAAAGAGCCGTCTCTTTCTGCCATGACTGGAAAGCTGGCTTCAAATTCAAGGGATACTTAATTTTTGCCCATTATATCAGCACTTGAAGACAGTGAAACTCACGGCAAGAGGTGGCAGGGTATTTGCAATGTGAACATCTGGGCTGCACAGCAAGCATGAGCTGTATACTTCTGTACCTGAACAAGTATACAGCTCATGTATATACACTATATACAATATACAATTCCTTTACATCACAGCCCACTTCTGCCAGCTGTGGGCCAATGCTCTCCTGCCCCTGCTGCAGCTGTGGCATGCGAAGCATTTGACAGCCTTGCAGAATTTATGAGAGGACACATGGGTACAACATAAGCAACAAGTAGTGTTAGGCTGAGTGCCTCACTCTGTCCCCTGCAGGGAGACGAGGAAAGCCAGCTGAATCCCTCTGCTGAGGTTCTGTCCCCCCGTTAATCTGCTTCTATGGGTTTCTACTTAGATATCATATATTTCTTGTCACTAGTCAGACAAGCAGTCCAGCATGGAAGCCCCTAGAATTATTTGCATGATTAATCATGTCAGCAAAACACCTACAAACCTAAGCCTTCAGGAATTATGCCTCCGCCTTCAAAACACTGGAGAAAATTTATGCCCATGGTGAATTCTTCTTAAAGCCAGCAGAAGTGCTTATACAAGGCAAAATGGAAGGAAAAATTATGAATCTGAGGTAGATCATGACTTTCTTAAATTTCCCTTTTTTCTCTCCCATAAAGACAAGCAATCAACATCTCAGTGGGAAGAAGAGTAACATTTTCTTCAAAGAAATTTCAAACAAAACTACTATTCTCATCTCAGTAACAAATATAGAAATTAATCTAGTATCATAGATCAGAAAAGCAGAGGCCAAAGTTAGCAAGTGTGAGATAGGACTTACAATCTGGGACACATCAGCAAGTGAAATACAGATTCCACTGAATGACAAAGGGTAGGTGCTGAAGGCAGTCTAGATTTTACAGGTCGTGACTCTCCCAGACTCAAGATTTTCACAGACTCCCATTTGCACAGGCCTGAATGCCTGTGGTAGCTTTCAGCCTGTGGACAGACCTCACCTTTAGAAATACCCATGGCTATCTTCTGTGCAGCTGAAGAATGGTCCTTGCCAATGGCTAACCTGCCTGATTATACAACAGCCTCATGACCACACAATTTAACTCCTCTCAAGCCTTTGGCTGGTAACACCTGTAGTAAACAGTACTGATTACCTTTTAAACAGGCAAACTCCTTTCAGCTTCAGAAAAAAAAAAAAACAAACAATCTTCCAAGTGCTATACATTTACAGGAAAATGCTTGAAAAGTTCGGTTCCCACTAAGCCCGAGGAATATCTAGGAGCTAAGATCTGTGGATAACAAAGCATGGCTTCCTCACACCCACATATAATAGCTCTGAGAAATTATGTTTTTAAAGAATCAAGGATGAACACAATACCAAAAATGCAACAGTACATTCATTATTTATGCAAATGAAGAATATTTGTTACAAGAAATCCTGCAGGGAAACAAAGGAGAAGAATTTTTAGCTGCTGCCAGAAAGAGAGGCTGAATATTGACTACAAGAAGGAAAGGCTCAAAAAGAAGTGTATCGTAACTACTTCTTTTACATTGAGCGAAGTTTGCACTCTTAGAAATGTATTTCCTCTTAGCAGTAAGGACATATTGCTCCCCAACAATCAGTGCCAGTCATAATGTGACTCAAGACTAAGAAAATATAAGAATAATGCATCCAAGTTTTGGCTGACCTCAAATTCATTTAAGCTAATGCATAGCAAAAACTGAGTGTATGTTTCCATTTGCAAAACTGGAGGGTGCCAAGGAGCTACTTTATCTTGTCTGCTGCAAACAGATGTGGAGCAGATAGTGTCCAGATCTGCAAACTGAAAACACCACCAGCAGCTCTGGACTGCTACCCCGCACTGTGTTTGTGTCACCCTGTGGTCTAGTTGATTACTGACGATCGGTCTCATCTGCCGGCTGTTTTCAGCCATGACGGGATCACGAACCCTGCGGGAGCACCACGCAAGGTCCGGCCAGGTATTTCCATACCCAGCGCAGCGACCATGCCTGTCCGCCGAGAAAGCACGGGCAGCACCCCGCAGGGCGCGCAGCCAGGGCAGGAATCCCTCCTTCCCCGCTCGCCTCTCTCTCTTCCCGCGCCCGGCGGTGGCGGCGAGGGGCCGCGCCCGCCCGGCCGCGCTCAGCACCGCGGACAGCGCCCCGCGGGGACCGGCGCCGCTGCCGGGACACGCTGCTCCGGGGCCGGGGAGCGGCGCGGCCCGCCGGGAGCGCGCACACCTCGCACACACACACATACACCTCACACACACCTCACACACACACCTCACACACACACACACACACAGCCTCACACTCACACGCACCGCGGGGCCTCCGTCACTCACCACATCCTCCGCAGGGCGCCCCGACGCCGCCGCCGCCGCCGCCCGCCGCCCCCGGCGCCGCGGACGCTCCTGTCAGCGCGGCGGCGGTGGCGCCGGGCGGCCGCGGCTCCATGCGGAGGGCAGCGGCGGCGGCTCGCCTGCCCCGGCCGCCCCGCGGAAGCCGCCGCCGCCGCGCAGCTCCAGAGCGGGAGGGCGGGGAGCCGCGGCCACATGGTGCTGCCCGTCGCCCCGCCCGCCACCCGCCCCCTGCGCACTGCGCCTCCCCCCCCGCGGCCGGGGCTCCGCGCACCGCCCGGGGCAGCCGGTGTGGCCCCCAGACACGGGGGCTCGTCCCTGAGTTAGCCATTCTGCGTCTTTCCCTCCACCCTGGTTTCTGTCGCGTCTGTTGTCTGCCATGCACGTCGCATGGTACTTTCGTAAAGCGAAGTGCCTGGTGTTGCGATAACCCGGGGTAGATCACGCGTTTCCCAACAAGTTCCTCACGGAGCAAAACGCCAGAGTTGTGCCTGGTCGGGGCCCAGATTTGAGCAAGAGTCTCACACTCCCGATTACTTCACCATAAAGCACGCACACAGGGCAAGAGATGTCTCTGCATAGCTTCTAGGGTAAGGGGGCACAGAAGCCAAGCAACAGTGAAAACATAAGCAGCAAGATTCTGTCTTGGAACAGCTCACTCAAGAATCCAGATTTCTCACTTTTAAATTAATCCCCCATCTACTGGCTCATAGATTCCGGGTGAGCCAATCTGACACTTAATCTCTTTTCTTTGGGCTATGAAGTCCAGAAGATGCCCGAGAGTGGAGAACCTTCAGCCTCACGGGGTGTCCCTGCCTAAGCACTGAAAACCCTCCCAGGAAAGATGGGTATCTTCTTACCTTCTGTGAGAGCTCTATATTGCAATGACTGTCTTTTGCCTTTGGTGCATCCCTGAGAGGAGTCTATTATTTCAGTGCTCTGCCACAAAGGACCTGATGAGAGCCGGATAAACTCCTTTCACTCCCAAGCTGAAAAAAACCACTTCTTGTTGCTCCTCCTGCCCTGTGCCAGCCTCCAGCCTCCTCTGCATCTCTGGCCTCCACCAGACTTGCTGCATAGGCTCAGTGTCTATCTTGAGATGCACTGGGGAACTCAAACTAAATCTGACATTTGCTGATGCTCACCTCCAAGAGGTTCTCATCAGCCTATTTCTCTGTCTTGTCAAGGTCCCTCTAAAGACCATCCCTCCTCTCCAGTGTATCTGACATTTCCCTCAGTTTGGGAGCATCTGCAAACTTGCTGAGAACATACTCTGTGCCATCACACAGGTCATTAGTAAAGGCATTGCACACTTTTGGCCACAGTGTCAGTATTTCAGAGGGATGTGACTAGTAACCAATACCATGGAGTACTAGTCAAAGTACCAGCAACCTTGTATTGCTTTTCAAAACACTTGGACTCCAAGCTCTTGCCAATTTTCCAAGCATGCTTTAGGCCAAGTGCATACCGAGTGCATATCTTTCCCATGCTCACTTGCCAGTTTTCACTCTACATGAAGTCTAATCTAAAATCCACAGTGCGGGTGGACAGCTTTGACCAGTGGCACATTGCAATCAGGTATATGGGTATCGGAATTCACAGTGCAAGAAGAAATCTCCTACCTCTTCCCCAGTACATGCACTTCAATATCAGGCTCCTGAATAAGTCCTTAGCAATGAAAATGAAGGGAAAAAACAAAGAACAATTTAAAAAAAAAATTTTGAAGAGAATACTGATTACTTCAATGCATCCCTAATTTGAGCAGCGCCTAACAAAGAGGTCTGATTTGCACTGAAATCTGTGATTGGATCTCAGATATTTCTAGACAGTACAGCTTGCTGATAATTTTTGGCTTTCTGAAAAGTGATGCATTAAAAACTTCCTTTTGTATCATTTAATCTCTCTCCTAGCAAGAAGGCTATCCTAACTGACCATTGGCCAATGTCCTAAATTCACCTTTATTATGTGAACAGACTCCTTGATTTTAACATCCACTTTTCTTGAAATTCCTATGTCTCACCCTGTCATTTTAGTAACAGAACTAATGTTTACACTTCAAAATATTTAACACTTTAAAATATTTAACAACAGCAGGAAGTGACCCCTTTGTATGAGAAAATGCTGCTTTTCTTTCTTTTCACAAATACCTGCATTTTAAACATAAAATGAAAAATAATTTCTCTCCTTAATTCCAGTGTGGGTTCACTAATTCAATTCAATTCATCACTAAGCTTGTGTTAACAGTTGCTATCTAAGTAATTACTATTCTGGGGAAAAGTCTCCATTTAGGAAAGCTCTTTGGTATGTGTTTATAGTTAAACATGTTCTTATACCTACAAATTTTCAACAAAGCACTGAACCCTGTGCTTAAGCATGTGCTTAAGCATCTTTCTCACTCAGGATTTTATTCTGGAGGAAAAAAAAACAAAAACAAAAACCAAGGCTACATGTGATTTTGCAGACATAGTTAAAGAGAGTAACCAGAAAGACTGAGAAAAAATTCACATCTGTAGCATGATTACAAGGATACTTACAGTGAATGCAATGCCCCTCATCACATCTGTGTAGCAAGAAGCATGGATCATGTACGTGGATCTTCCTGTGGCTTTTTGAAATCCCCACACAGGGATGTGGGGATTTCATAAAATGTCATGCAGACAGCAAAACTGAAAAAAATACTCAGTACAACTTCCAAGGCTTCAGTACATGCATATTTCATCTCTGGTTCATAAAATCAGAGAATAAGCTTGAGTTGAAAGGCACACACAAGGATCATCAAGTCCAACTCCTGGCTGTGCACAGAATCATCCCCAAGAGTTACACCATGGCCATGCACAGAATCATCTGCAAGAGTTACACCATGTGCCTGAGAGAACTGTCCAAATGCTTCTTGAACTCTGTCAGGCTTGGTGCTGTGACCACTGACCTGCGGAGCCTGTTTGAATAGAACCTTTTTCTAATATCCAACCTAAACTTCCCCTGACACAACTTTAGACCATTCCCTCAGGTCCTGTAACTGAGTGCAGGAGGGATCAGTGCTTGCCCCTCCTCTTCCCCTCAAAAGGAAATTGTAACTGCAATGGGGTCTCCCCTCAGTCTCCTCAAGGCCTCACAGACCTAGTGACTTCAGCTGCTCCTCCTACAGCTTCACCACAAGGTGCTTCACCATCTTTTTTGCTCTCCTTTGGATGATCTCTAAGAGTTGAATATCTTCCTTATATTGTGGCACCCAGAACTGTCCCCAGCACTCAAGGTGAGGCCTCCCCAGCACAGAACAGAACAGAACAGGACAATCCCCTCCCTTGCCCAGCTGTGATGCTGTTTCTGATGCAGCCCAGGACAGAGCTGGCCCTCCTGGCTGCCGGGACACTGCTGACTCATGTCCAATTTGCCATCGACCAGGATCCCCCAGGTCCCTTTCTGTGGCACTGCATGTTGACAAGGAAGCCACAGCTTTTGTGCCAGCTCTAGTGGTACAACTCAGCAAGCTATTTGCTTGATCAGCAATGGTGAGCAGATAACAAGAGGCAGATCCTGACAAAGCTTCTTGCATCTTAAGGGTTTTATGAAGAGCTGACAAGGCTTCTGCATCATTAAACAGATTTATGCTTAGAACAACTTTGAAACTTCAAAATGCTGTGTAACTCATGTAAGTGTGTGCTGACAGCATAGATCAGACAAACTCCAGACAACAACATGCATCAAGCTACTGTTTTACTTCCATTTCTAAGTATCAGGCCTGCTACACAGAGGAATGTCTGTATTTTACTGGCAGCTCTTTGTAATACATGCCAGCCATCACCAAAGATTGTCTGGTCACCCTCAGAACAAGATGTGTCAGCACTGGTAGATTGCAGGACTTCCATTCCTTCTGCCCTTTTGTAGGATCTATGGACAACTCATGTAGGAGCAAAACAGAAAGAGCAGAAGTTGAGCAGGTGCTGTCTTGTGTCTCTCTGTAAGCCTGCACTTGGTGACAGTAGCTTAGGGTGCTGCAGCAGCAGCAGTGGGAATTCTCACCATGCTGTATCCTCACTCAGAAGAAAAACTGCCTAGTCCTTATGGACAGCTGCTTTCAGTGAAAGGGGAAAATATGCTGATTCTTAGAGATGTTCAATATTTGGAAGAACTGAACTATCACCCTATTCATCATCCTTCAGGCTGAAATTTTTCTGTTCTCCCATCAGCAGCCCTAGAGAGCACTTAAGTGCCGAAGACCTCAATTATTTGTCTCTTTCATTAACCATTGTGTACTCATCACTACCTTCATCACACTTACAAAGAGTAGGATCATCAGACCATCTTCACCCCTACCAAAAAAAAAATAGTTTAATTTCAACTATATGTGGTTAACATCAGGCAGTGTTGGGATGCAAAGCATCTGATGCACAAAACTACAGGGTTTTTTTCAGGTGCTTTCATGACAGTGAAGCAGCCACATCAGTTATCAATTACAGCAAAGCTTCAAAGCAGCACAAAAATAGAAGCTTCCTTAGTTTATAGGAGACAGCATCCAGTGTCCCTGTGCAGCAAATATGTGCCATGCTTTCACTATTTTAGGTGGGAACACAAAATATATTATGCATATAGGGAAAAGTATGTGTGTGTATATGTGTGTGTGTGTGTGCCCATGTGTTTGTGCACCAAAGTGTACATAACAGCCAAGAGAAAAAAGGAGAAGCATCCAGTTTTCCCTAGAGAAATCTGAGTACTCATACAATATCAAGCCCTCCAAGACCTACTGCTACAGTGATGAATCAAGAAACACACAAATTCTGCTTTTTGAACTCTTCTCCTGCAATGGAATGACAGTAGCCAAGATGGCCATACTCCAGAAAGAATGTCTGGGGGAAGGCTGAAGACCAGCCTTGCATGGAGGTTCTTAGCATTGCTTTTATCTTTTTCAACATATTTGCTAATAGGAGATTCTTAGCCAACTGTTCTGCAGAAACACAGAAGCTATAAAAGCAAGTAACTTGTGAATTTGGGTAGCCAGGTCAAGATAAGGTTTTTAAATAATAAGGTAATGATTTTAAAATAATCATTCTGAGATCTATTTTAACTGAAGCATTGGGGCCAAAATGTTTCCTTTGATAAGGTATCCCACAATCTTATTCCTCTACCAGTAAGGGATTCTTCTAACTTCCAGCCTAAATGCATACTTGGCACAAAAACCACTAATAAAATCTGGCTCATACCATTCTGCATTTGAAATAGTACTGTTCTCCTCTCTTCCTGCTCCACAGTGCTTATGAGCAATTCAGTGTTGTCTCTAAGTTCATCCTTTGGGGGCAAAAAAACCCACAAGATTTTTTGATCTTCTCTTTTAACAGGGAATATTCCTCCTTTTTAACTGCTCTACCAGCTTTCCTCACAGTGATCTAATGCCTTTTTGGATGTGTACTGTTTCAACCCCAGTGACTGGTGGCTAAGACCCCTTTCTGCCCTAATGACTGGCACTGACACCTCACTCCCTCTGGTACTTGTCACTACAGGTCTGGGGCACCAAAACCCTTGGTCCAAATCCAGTTGCTGGCAACAAATTCATCACATCAGTTCACCCAACAGCTGGCTCTTACTCCTTGCAGCAGTCATGCACGTGAGATAGAGACTGTGACTATGCAGTTAGATAGGAAAGAATGTAAAAAGAAGATAGAACAGATTGTAGCAATTAGGTACCAGAACAGCCAACATGACTGGTCACCAACGTGGTGACCAGTCTCATCTCACAGGCACCTAGTTCCCCCTACACCCCTTTCTGTCTGACACTCTCCTTTCCACGAATCTTCAGCAACTGCCAAGTCTCACCAGCCTCTACAGCATCCTGCATCCTTTGGGTCTGCATCCTTACCAGTTGCCCCACTGTGCCTCTGAATTTACTGCTATCACATCAATCACTGAGATTAGCCAGGTTTGTTTGTCATCTTTATCACAGTTACATTTCTCTGTCATTTTTGTGTTCTGCCTATCTTGTTCACGGGTTTCCTTTTCCCCTTATTATCCCATATGACAAGGTGATTGACCAGCCAATCACAGGTTCTAACTCCAGACTTCTTACCCTTCCAAGATTTTGTGTCTTGTTCTTTCTGAGTCTCTAACACAGACGGGATAATTCAAAATCAGGGACAATTTGAGGTATTATGGAAGGAGTTCCCATAGTCAGACAGCAGGATTAGAAGGGAAGCAACAATGGAAAAAGAATCAGGAGTACAATTTTTTGCTGATGCAGTCTGAAAAGACTTATATTTGGAATTGCTGAAATGAAATCTGTCAAAATAGTTCAACATTTTTTCACATTAACTTTGACATAGTTTTAGGGTTTTTTGTCATTCTGGTCCGGAGCAGAAATCTAAAAGCTTTTACTGACAACTGTAGGTTGAGTTTTTTAAGCAGCTGAATTTACTTTATTGTTTATAACTTCATTGTTACTATATTTATTATTTATTTATTACTCTATTCCTGTAACCTATTTTACTTTATTACAGTATTTAGCCTCCTTATTTTACACTATGACTAGGAATGGTTTAGGAAAGACATTAAAAAGGAAAAGACAAATACAAAGAATAAAACGAAAAAGAACATCCCTAGAGAAAAAAAATCTAACCAAGAGTTTGTCTGAATCAGATTCTTATGAGCAGTTCACTAAGTGTTTTTCTTATAATCTATATTCTTGCTTTTGAATGATTATTTTGAATGTAGAATTGACTTTGAAATGTTCTGTGGAATTTTTTCAAAACATGAATTCCCCGCAACACGCTCTAAGAAAAACACCCAGCAGGCTGAGCTTCATTAGAATTATTCCAAAGGCCCGTGTCAAAGTATTTGCAGAAACTTAATGGTTTCTTGGACCTCAGTTTGAAACAAATAGAGCAGTAACAGGTATAAAACAAATTATGTGTGCACAGCACAGAGCCACATTTGTAAACTTCTCCAACAAGCATAATCTGCAAAAACAGCAACAAGGATTTTGTTTGAGGCTGTTTTGTTGGGTGGTGGTTCAGTTTATTTGTTTGGTTTGGGTTGGGCTAGTTTTGGGGCTTTTGTTGTTTTTTGTCCCCGGGATTACATGCGTTGGGGTTACGTGCATTGGCTTTGCCAGAGGCAAGGTTAAACTGGTAATATTAATCTTTGGCAAGTGCTGGTGGCCTAACGGCGCTGTTATTTGTCACAACAATTAGTTTGACTTAGCCTGAGCTTTGACACGGCGGCACAGATGGTTATGAACGCGTTATCAGTAGGCAGCAGGAGGCACAGCTCAGACGTGTGCAGCCTTACATCTCCCTCTGGTGGCTCGATCCCAAACCCTTCGGCGGCCCCTAACTGGGAGAGAAAGCCACTCCACTCAGCCAAGACCTTTGCATAGTTTCACTAAGGGTTCACTGAGGGTTTTGCTCTGGTAGCATCCTAATGCCAGGTGCCTTGTAAGGTGTTGAAACTTGAGGGTTTTGGCTGCTTGGAGCTCTATGTCTCGTGTGAGGTCCCTTGCCGAGCATTCAGGCAGTTTCACTCATCTGTGTTTCCATATCTCCTCTAAAAATCATCCACTGGACACAAATCCTAGAAGTGTCAGGTTCAAAAATTGTCCATTTTTGGAGCTCCAATCCAAGGATTTTTGCTTGCCTTGACAAAGATACCTTATCTGCTTGGTCCATGATGCACAGGCTGTTACTCTAACAGATTACAGAAGAAAATGTAACATCGAGAGCCATTTCTCCTTAGTATGTTCTGTTTTCCTTTCCCATAGCAAAATTCAATAAAAATTCCTTTTCAGATGTAATATTTTACACTACTGAAAGAGACAACATGCTAATATTTTATTCTTATGCAACAGAGAAACAGGCACACATTCTGTTTTGATAGCTGCCGCAAAACAAAGGCTCATTTTTGAGGATCTAAACTTATCCCCCCCTTTCCTGTACACTGATATGACTGTAAGAATACTGTGTTGTAGAAGCGCAGTTTCCAGAGTGTCTGTTCTGATTTTGAAGTTTTGCAGGACTTTGGACCTGCTTATCATTTTTCAAAGGGACTGATGTAGAACAATCAAAAATGGAAACTCCTGCTCATTTCAAGTCTGAGTGTGAATATGATACCATGGTAGACCACAGTCTTCCAAAAGTGTCCTTCAGGATGAAGCATATATTACAATGACAGAAAAAAAAAATTGTCTTCTTGTTAATTTTGCTGGAGGTAGAAATCCAGAAACTTCAGTAATAAATCCATAAACCAAGTGATAAATACAAGAGTATTCTCAAATTGTGACAACACTAAATGTTCTCTACTCCCCATGCAACTCAGTTCAGCAACAGCTTATTCCCTTATTTATTTTCCTAAAAAAGAAGGAAAAGAGGCAGTTTCACACCTTTAACACATTCATAGGAGTTGCTCATATATTACATATTGTTAGCACTGAATTCAACTTAGAAAAGATGGGTGTCTCCTTGAAAGAAACCCCAAAAGACTCCCAAACATTCACCAAACAAACAAACAAAAAACCACCAGAAAAACCCCCTCCAAAAAGCACCTCTCATTGAAATTCTTCAACAAGAGAAGAAGCAGAAATTAGAAACTTCCTAGGAAAAAACAAAAAAAAAGAAAAAGAGGCATTTTCTACTAGTTTCATCAAAGGCAAATTTCTAATGACTAGGCAACAGTAAGAGGAGAAAAGAAGCAAAGCTGACCTGCTGCATGCATTTGGGAGCAACTGGAAAAGGCCAACCTGTCGTGTTTGTTCCTTTTGATGGCTATAAATGCATTTAGAGGAACCGAACCCACTATCTTTTTGCTTTAATATGATACTTAATTTTTTACATTTGAAGAAAATCTGTCCTATTGATTTGTGTTTACATGAGTGTGTAGAAGTTAATTCTTCAGTGTTTGTCTGTGGTATGGTTTTTTTTCCCCTAAAGCTTTCTTGTCAAGGAAACTCTGTGTGGTTTCCCATACATCAAGATTTGGATTCACTGCCTTCCAATATGCATATTTGACTATAAAGTGGTTTCCCTCTGACTGCTTTGAAGCAGAGAAATGTGCCCATGCTGCTAGCCTTTATGTTGTAATATCTCTCCTTTTCCACTGAAGAAAGCATCTAAATATTACTAAGAGTGAAAATATCTGGAAAACAAAAAAAGAAATTATTTTCAGTTACATTGAAATCCCTTGATGAAGGAAAAACGCAGAAGCATTCTTTTGTAAGTGTGAATCTGTCACATTCTTTGAAACTAAAACAGCATTGGTTTGTAATGGGACTGAGAGTGCTTTATACAACAGGAGTCAAAAACAGCTGGCAAGGTTCTTGCATGCATCAGCAAAGACTTGCATCAGGCCGCTAAGGACTTCAATGGAACTGAGTTAGAATGCTCACGTGATTCTATGAAGAGCCTTTAATCTCATACAATGCTTGAGAAAATGGCATTATATTCTTGAAAAAAAATATTACACTCTAGTCAAAGATCTGTGTTGTCTGAAATGTTCATGCCTGTTAGGTTCTATTTTGATATCATTTGCCTAAGTTCAGAGAGCACGTGACTGTATTTCTGTCTTTCTGCCTCCTTAGAGGCTCAACTGAAAAATTAGTCTCAGCTAACTCTGTTGCTTGACCTATACAAAAAGAATTGTAAGGGAAACAGCATAATACTTTTTGCACTTTTAATAATAAAAAAAGTGCAAAGACTTCATATTTGTACATATTCTTATTATTTTCTAATTTAGAAGACAAAATGTGCCTCTCAAACAGAAGAATCCACGTTTAAGGATAAAATACAGTAAAGTGAGGTGAGCAGCCTACCAGTACAAACGTGGCATTTGATCAAAACTTAACAGCATTTGTACTATATAATGAAATTATACATCAATTTATATATCCTTTCTTTTGTTTTAGTAGGCTAACTACCTAAAGGGCCAGGTGCTAGCAAAACTGGTATCTACTTGACAATAGTCCCCATGAAGAGGAAGTAAGTCGGAATGTTGTGCTTCTCCAGCAGATCCCAGTCTAGCATGGTATCTGATGGTACTTTAAGGCCAAATACTGTCCTAATGAAGTAAAATAGGTACAGAGTTAAATGCATTAAGTGCTTTACTGAGCCTGGAAGGGACAAAGTGAGCAGCTGCCACAGAGAGCTTCTTGGTATGTAGAACTCTCTCCTGGTCTTTGGGACATCCTGGGCAGGCTAACCCATCTCATCCTGGAACTGAGGTGAAGCACTGTCTTCCCGTGGTAGTTCCAAGGATTTCAGTGGAGGACAGTGGGGAACAGCACTGAACCACAGTGAACCATGTATACTCCTGCACTGAACCGCATATACTCCCGCAACAAGATAGCTCTTGCTACTACTAAGAAGTGAGAAAAGAGCTGAGGACAGGACCTGGGATGAGCCGGTGAATAATGCTTCTTTTTAGTTAGTTTGTTTGTTTATTTTTCAAATGACGAAGGTCTATTAAAAAATGGCAACTTCTAGGGAAAGATGAGATGAATGGATAGGGAAATATGTTATCTCCATGCTCTTAAAGAACTGTTCTTTCATAGTATGTAGTGGAAGAAAAGTTGTACAGGGCTGTTAAACTGCCTTGGCAGCAATCTTGAAAAACTGTGTTTTTGTGTGAACACAGGTCAATTTGTCCCACCTGCTAGGCTGAGACATGCAGCACACTGGACATAGAGCTCTGCCTCACTGCAGATATACCCCACAGCTATGCTGCACCGAGCAGTTATCTCCACCAATTTAAAACTGCCCATGCTGCATGCTCTGAACTAGCAGCAAGGGGTAGTTTGCCTCCTCTGTGTACTGGGGTGGAGTTACTTTTCTTCATAGCAGCCCAAATGGTTCTATGTTCTACATTTGTGTTGAAAATAGTTAATAACAAATTCCACAATGTTTTAGCTATTGCTGGATAGTCCTTGCTCATCATCTATTCTCACTCTGTTTTCTCCCAGGGCATAGTCTAGTATGGGGACAACTGACCTGAACTGACTGGAGAGATACTCATAATACATAGCATTATTCTCTGCAAGAAAACCAGGGGAGGTAAGTTTCGTTGTAAGTAGTCACTCTTGGAAGTAGGCTGGCCACCGCTCTGCTGCTGGGAAGGTGTGGAATTGCTTTTACATCACTTGCTTTTTTCCACAATTTTCTTTACTTAGCAACCTGTCTTCACTTTGACCCATAACTACTTTTTTGGTTTGATTTGGTTTCCATTTTTTTCCTCCCATCCCACCGGGAGGTTGGACTGAGAAGTGACTGGAAGGGAGTTTAGCTGCTGCACAGGACCAACGCACCAACCCAAAAAAGCAGGTAGTATTAGCTGCTGGGTGAGTTTGTCAGCAGGAGAGTGCCTCTTGCACAGGGAGCAATTAACAGCTGTGCCTGAGCCACCTCTGTGGAAACAAAGCAGGAGGATGGAAGTGTGCAGCACAAAGCACAGAGCTGCTCACACCTGGGGCACAAGAGGACATCTGGGTAAGGACAGAGAGCAGCAATTCCTCACCCGTTAGTAATTCATCAAGAGGTTGTCATGTAGGTCTGGTATAGCATGTGACGATTCACACACATGCTAAAAAGCTAGACTGTGAGCCAGCTACCTAAAGCTCTGCTGACATCTGGTGCTGAACAGAAAATGAGGTTTTCAGTGCAGTAAGGTTCTCCACTTTGAAACACTATCTTATGGGACAGGAGTTGCATTTTTTCAGCCTGTCTCCCAAAACAGTAGTCTTCCACACAGCCTGCTTGGCATATTCACATGTATAGACAGTCTCAGTTTTCAGACAATGCATCTTTAGGAGTATTTGAAATTAAAAATTAAGTGGAAACTGAAACCTACATATTAATTAGTGGGAACATCACATTTTTGTCAAAATTTTAATCCCTCATGGAGCATAGAGTTGAGTTATTAATCAATGGTCACCTTGATTGGAATAGATTTTCTGTCTTGCAATGCACTTCTTGATAGAATTGATAAAATCAAAAACATTGATAAAAACATTTTTTTTCAAAATCTGGTGTACTTTAGCTTTCAAGTTTACTTTAAAAGGAGTCTAAATTTGAGTACAGAATCTTCTGTGGATTTGAATTCCAAGATTTCTTTCAACTGACCTTTAAGTTTTTTCATAAAATTTGTCTTTTTTACTGAGAAATCTGCTCTTGGCAATATTAAAAGATTCATCCCAGATTTGTCTATGCTTAGCAAACCATTGCTTGTAATGCAGTGTCCTGTAAAGGAAATGTTAAAAAGACTACTGTTTTCAGTTCTGCAAGGAGTTAGCGTAGGAAACTACACAGTAGCACATATCAAGAATTGTTCATTAAAGAATTTTTGTGGGCTTGGGCCTATTCTTCCAACGTTTAAAAACTGTAAAGGAGATTTTTCCTTTTTGTAAGTTGTTCCTTGCAAATAATTAATTATCAGTTATACCGAGTAACATAATTAGTTATTTATGGGACAAACAGTGATCTATCAACTGTGTTCTTACCAGTGTCCAGCAGCAGATGCTTTGGATAAAATAAAAAATTGCTATAGATGAATATTCCCATCAGTATCCACTCTCAAGTGCCAGCTATCAGTGGTTTAGGAGCTAAGACTAACCTTAAAACTAAAACCTATTCCTCTTTGCTTAGTAGTTCTAGCAGCTCCACTAATTCAACCATTCATTTCTAATTTTTTTACATATTTGTTCAACCTGATGACCAATGACAAGGAGTTCCATAGTTTGTCTGTACATATTTATCTTCCATAAAAATAAGAGAGATTTGACGGAAATGCTTTATGTTTTCAGAGCCATAGAACCATAATCTCCAACAACTAGATTTAATTAAGTGTTTCTAGGTAATGTTTTTTGCAAAAAAGGGCATTAAGTATTTTAATTTTGCTAATGAGTTAATCAGAAATCATATTTCTCTTTCAACTTTGATGCTCCACCCATTTCTGTAGGTCTCAACACAGCAATTGCCAGGAAAAAAACTCAAAATTAATTGTAAATTAATATTAATTTTTTAAACATTCCAGTTTTGTGAGACCATCTCAGACAAAACTATTTCTAAATATCTTTTAGTTTGTACTGCTCCTGCAAATTTTCAGGGGGCATGAAATTGATTAAATGTATCAGTTAGCAAACAACATTGCTGGAATGTTTCCATGCTCTCAGAAAACTGTCAGTTTTTTCCCTTTCCAAGAAAAAAAAAAAGGATGAGATATCTGTTTTCAGGTCGTTGAAGCCAAATGTGTTACAAAACCCCTCAGGATGAAATAATATTAGTTGATATGAAATAGTCTGAAACAAAAGCTAGCCATTTCCATGTAGGAAAACTGTGCCACATAATACAAACATGTTAAGTGGACTGGATAGACATAATCTATTTGAATTTTAAAGTGTTTGTGAGACCCTTCCATGGAAAATCTTTTAGGAAGGTGTATAGGCATAGAAAGGAAAAGGGAAGTGCTGTGACAGATAAGACTAGTTAGGAAAAGCTGTGAGACTGAGCAGCCAGCCCTCAACATGGCAAAGTATGTCATATATTCAGACCTGGTCTGCAACATAAAGAAGTTAATTAGGTCATGATAGTTAAGGCTGAATTAAGCCTGAATCATTGCTTTGAAGTGCAAATGAACTATTAGAAGGTGGAAGAGATAATGTTCTCCCCTAGAGTATATTGCTAATGCTTTAGCTAAAAAAATGAACTTCAAGACAACTTTCAAATAAACACAGAATTTGATTTATGAAGTCTAATCTTACAAATGGGTCTTTTCACCTTTTTCCCAATTTTTACCACAACTTAGCTCTAATAGTGGAATAATCGAGGCTCCTCCCATATACTCAAATTCACTCAAGGCTACTATCCAGGTTCACAGGCTACTATTGAAGAACTCCCCTCATTCCTCTGTGTTCATGACTGAAAGGCTTCTTCATTGCAGAAACAGATGAAAACTGTCCTGGTAATTTCATCATTAACTGTGCTCTCAAAATGCTTGTCTTTCTGCTGTGTGCCTCTGCCTGTCTGCAGTAGGGGCTCTAGTCTTTCCCAGGCACAGCTGAGTTTCCCTCTAGGAAAAAAGAAATCCATATCAGCTCACAGAGAGGGCTCTGCAGCACAGCCCCGAGCTGTACCCACAAGGTCAGAAAGACGCCACTGGAAGTATCAAGTTCTTTGAGCACTTTCCTAAGTAGAAAAAATTTAGGGACATCCCTGCCTGCAATGAGGTATTGTTGCCAAAGTAGTCATTCCTTCCAAGCATTTCAAGACAAACATAAGGGACTGCATCTGTTCACAAAGGAGGACTAGACAGTTGAAGAGTAAAGAACAAGGAAAAGGTGTCACTGGGATAAGAGAGCAGGTCCAGACCCTGACTGTTGGCCTGATGTACATGCAGCATCTGTTCTGGGTGCCCCCGTAAAGAAGAAAATTTCCATTCATTGGAAGTGTTAAGAGTATGGAAATTTGGTGTAATATCTGATGAGGTGAGATCAAAAATATTACCCATTCCAAACAGAAAAATTTCAATGTATTAAAAAAAATAAAAGGCAGCAGAACAGGCCCATGATTGCAGTTTTGGTACTTCTACAAAATACAAGCTATATTTGAAAAGCAAATACGAAGAAAAGCTAATATAATGATAATTCTTTTAAAATTACATGAAGAGATATAAGAATTTATCCATATCCGTTCTCTTAAAATAAAATCTACAGTAAAGGAAGAAGGCAGCTTTTTTAGTAACAGAGGGGTCTATTTCCGCCAAGACACTTGCCTTCACAATGGCAAATGAGTTGTTTGTGTGGAAATAGTCGTTTAGAAGAACAGTTTAGTTTTGCAATAACCCCCATGATTATGATGAAAGCCCCCATTTTCACATCTTCCTTCTGTCACTGAAAAAACAAGTTTGTTTTCATATAGCAAGAATGCTCCAGCAAGCTCCGGAATTTGCTAGCATTGTTGGCATGTATAAATAGAGCATTTTTTAATGTGCCACAGGGAGTCTGCAGCTGCTTGCTGAATACAGACATAAGGCAAATGTTTTGCTCTTGTTACAGATCTGCGTGCTTGTCCTCCAAGCTTCTCTGCTCTGAATGAATTTCATTGGAGCCAAGCCCTCACTAGGTGCATTATGTTTGCATAATAAGGAGGATGCCTGCTTGGGGTATTTTCTGAAGGTTCTTCATGTTAATGACTGCCTTGGGGCTGAGTGAGAAACACAGGCAACTTCCACCTTATGCACAATGCCTCACTTTGCAAACAGGCCTTCAAAAACACAGCTTTGACTTACGTGGTGGAAGAATGTGT